>NW_012151152.1:897127-1040822 GCF_000956105.1 Propithecus coquereli
GAACCTTTGCAGATTATTTTTGTCCTTTGGTTAAAATAAAATTAATGTCCCAAAGCTACTGTAAAATTCTTGGTCTCCAGCCCTTCCTTAGGGCTCTTGTTCAGCATCTCGAAACAGTGCAATATTTACCGTGTTATGGAAAGTTTTTTTCCTTCCATTTTTCATGTTTTTATGTTTAAGAAGCTTGCTATTATTATCCCCTGGTAAGTACACACTAAAGGAAAATCCCTACTGTTATCATTGAAGCCACATTTTCCTCCACGACTGGCCTTGACTGAATTTTATTTCTAATGTAAGTTTTTGGGTTTTTTTTTACTAAAAGATTAATCAGGTACCAATTTATCTATCAGCGTTACAACCGAGATAAAAAAGACTTCTAAAACATGCGGGAGAATTTAGGGCTTTAGTTACTTCAAACCGTCTCCACAGTTCTTGTTAAGATGTCTTTATTTAAGCTGACTGCAGGCCACAGGCCTAGAGCTTGAAGCCATCCACCAAGATCTGTCCTCAATGCATGCATACCTTTCCTCGACCCAAACAGCTTTTCACTCTTAGCTCTTGTAGCCAGATCATTTTACCGGCAAAAATCTCAGAATTATCTCCTGTGAATAAAGGCTTACGTTCTTTCATTGCTAGTTGAAAAACGGGGAAAACGTAACCTTGTGGGGCAAATTGCAAAGCGGGATGCATAAGAGATCTGGTAAGATTATTAATGAGAGTAATCCAAACACATAAGAGATTTGAGCGCGAAGCGAAATCAGGATTAGTGATTAAAATAATAGCGAGAGGTGGTGTGAGGAGAAAGCTTTGTAAACTCTGAAGCGCTATAGTATTACTATTGGGGGCATTCGGAAGGGAAAGAAGGGGGTGAGAGTGATTAAGCTTTGGCCCCCTCTTCTCGTCCTTAGCTGTCCCTGGCTGGGGCCATACATTCGCCGATGCGTTATCTACTCTACCGCCCAGGACTTGCCCACCGAACCTAAGTCCCAAACTCACCTTTCCTGAGTGCCCGGAAGCTACATTGCTCCCACCGGCATGAGCGCCTCCCAACGCGCAGGCGCGAAGGTTAACGCCCTCCCCACCGCCTCCGAAGCGCTGCGTTCTGCGCAGGCGCGGGACTCCGACTGGCCCCCACAACTCGCCAATCTCCCGCTGTGGGAGCGGAGAAGCCAGAAGCTACGCACGTCGCGTTTTTTTGGCCCGAGACCGCGTCGCGTAGTCTGACGCGACCGATTGCGTCACTTCCGCCCCCTCCCGGGAGGCGGCGCTGGGCCGGTGGCAAGCCCCCGGAGGGAGCCGCAGTAGTACGACGGAAGATGGCGACGAGCGGCGGCGAAGAGGCGGCTACAGCGGCGCCGGCGCCGGGGGCCCCGGCAACAGGGGCGGACACGACCCCTGGCTGGGAGGTGGCGGTGCGGCCCTTGCTGTCCGCGTCCTACTCCGCCTTCGAGATGAAGGAGTTGCCTCAGCTGGTGGCCTCAGTCATCGAGAGGTACCGGGCGGCGGCTCCGGCGGGGCGGCGCAGTGGGGGGAGGGGGAAGGGGAGGTCGATCCGGATCATCTCGACCCGCTTCCCCATCCTCCTCCTGCCGCTCGGGGACCCCAGCCCCGGTCTCGGGGCTCCCCGGCCCTGGAAGATGAGGACTTATCCGGGGTTCCTTCCACCAGCCCCTGTAAATAATCTGTGCCTCAGTTTCCCCTCTCGAGCAAAACTTTTGAGGCCGCCCTCGAGGGAGGGCGTGCCCAGATTCGTTTGAGAGTGACTTTGACACGCATCGCGCTCTTAAGGGAATGTCCGCAGGGCTGCCCCTGTGTTAAGGTCAAGGCACAGATGAGTTTGCATTTCTCGCTCTCACTCATCCCCCTAGCCTGAGCGGGAGCGGAGCCCCGGGTTTAAGTTGGGGACCTACCACATAATTTAATAACCGTCTCTCTCTGGTGCTGTAATCACGGGGGGCACGTGCTATTTCTGTGACTGAAGCCACTGGTTACCCTTGATGACTTTCTTTTTACTTGCACTCTTTGTACATTTCCTTCCTAACGGTCTGATTAAAAATATTTTAGTGTGTGAGTCTGAGAGATCATTTTCCCAAAGGAGTGTGTCGTCTCTCCCTCCCCCCTCCCCCAGTAAGATATCCTCACTCTTTTACAAAGGAGACTGTCGGTTTGCTGTTACGCGGTTTTGTCTTTTTGCACAGTGATTCTTAGCTAGTGAGAGTTGTACTCATATGAAGGTGGTGATTTCAGAGTGCCTTTTTCCTGACATACTGTGTGCAGAGGAGTCTTTCATTAGTTTCATAGCAGACTTACGCTTTTAAAGCCAGTCTCGCTTTCATTTTTCTAGCCAAACCTTACTTCAGCAACTCCCTGAAATTGCTAGATAGGTCATTTTAGCTTCATGTCAACCAGTTTATATCTAAATGTTATCCAGGAGGTTAGAAATTACTGCTTGTTACACGGGAGGCCCATGATTTGGCAAGGTTTTTGTTATAGTGCTTTTTATTGTTGTTATGCTTGTGATGCTTTGGATGCAGAGTTTTTAACAAATTATAGTAAAATAATGTTTGGGTTTGGTGACTTCACAGTTAACTTTACAGAAGGGTTTTCCTATCTAATCATTAAGCCAAGAATGTTCTGAAGATGTAAAAGAGTATCAAAGATACTACTTTCAAATTATATAGCCTGTTTTTACTGTTTTAAACATTTGGATTTGTGGTATTTTTCTTGAGTCATAGTCATGTTACTGCTAATCAGCCATATTCCACTCTTTTTAGAACATACTTTTATGTTTTCAAGAATGTGAACTGAGTAGGTTATAAAGTCATTTGTTGACACCCTCCCATACATCCTGTATTCTGGGACCATGCCTTTTAAACTGTAATAGTTAAGCAACATGCTCCAACCTGTGGAAGGAGCGAAAACCAAATACATCAAACTATGTTTAAATTTTGCTGTGTGTTAGTAGCCTCTGCCACACCCTCTTTTTGAAAGCCTGTTATGTGTCTTCTGCAGGCTCTGTGAGAGCAGTATGAGCTTAAGAATTTCCAGGAGAAATACCTGGCTTACAAGTTCTTTGCAGTGAGAAGAGCTAAACATATCATGTTCAGTTTGGTATAGAGCAAGGGTGGGCAAACTTCCTATAAATAGGGGCTAGATAGTACATAGTTGTGGGTCATGTGGTCACTATGTGGACTGCTCAACTCTGCAGTTGTAGTGTAAAAGCAGCCACAATAGATAAATGAATAGGTGTGGCCGTGTTCAAAATCTTATCTATGGACAATGACATTTGAATTTTATGTGATATTTACATGTCACAAAATATTATTTTGATTATTATTATTATAATTATTTTTTTGAGACAGTCTTGCTCGGTTGCCGGGGCTGGAGTGCTGTGGTATCAGCCTAGCTCACAGCAACCTCAAACTCGTGAGCTCAAGTGATCCTCCTGCCTCAGCCTCCCGAGTAGCTGGGACCACAGGCTTGTACCACCATACCCAGCTAATTTTTTCTATTTTTAGTAGAGACAGGGTCTCGCTTTCGTTCTGGCTGCTCTCAGAACTCCTGAGCTCAAGCAGTCCTCCTGTCTCGGCCTCCCAGAGTACTAAGATTACAGGTGTGAGCCACCGCACCGTCCTATTTTGATTTTTTTCCCAACCATTAAAAAACATTAAAGCTTTGAGCCATGCAATAAAAGGTGACTGGCTGGGTTTGGCCTGCAGGCCATAGTTTGCCAACCCCTAGCTTAGAGCACACAAATTATACCCTTGTATCAGTGTTCTGTTTCTCAAAAGTTTTATGTATTTGGTGTTCCAAAATATGAAGTAAAGGTCTCAGAATTGTGGAAGTCTTTCTTGCATAGAGAGGTATGGCCACAGGATATAGTACCAAATCAAAGCCAACATTGTATAGATGCTGAAGTGGGCTTTGTTTTCTAGCTAATCAAAGATTTAGATGCCTGGGCTGCTACTTTACTTCTGTGGTTGCCACTCAAATCTTTTGTAGTTCCCTTGATTCTTTCTCTTGTTCTGCCTGCCATGTTTTCCTTCCTTTCTGCAAGGACTATCTATTTTTCTGTTGTGATCTATTTCTACTTCCCTTTTTTATGTCCTGGCTCCATCATGCCATCCCTTACTTCCTGTCTGGCAGCCTGTTCATCCATTGAATTCCTCTCTTTTGACTGTTGGGAATGATGACATATGCTCTAGGGGAGTCCTCAGTACTCCACCATTCTACTTTCTGTCTCTATTTTTTCATACTTTTATAGTTAGAACTGACTTTTTGGAGAAAAGGCAGATAAAAAAATCTCCTAGGTCTAGACCCTGTTTGTTAAGTTTGTTTGACTGTGTAACCAAACTGTGAAACAAAGGAGGAATAGATCAACATGAATAAATTGGGGAGCAGACTCTCAAAAGTCATTAGATTTTTGAAAGAAAAAGATACCTGAATTTATTTAAAGGGGAGTTAATTTTCATTTCTATTGCCTGTAGCACTAGCATGTTTTTAGTAGTAAAGACCACTAAAATCTTTTTAACACTGTTATTTAATACGTAGCTTAAAAGAAAATCATTTCAACACTATTACTTTCCCAGGCCAGAAATGGAACTAGATCTAGTTCAATGGAGCACATACTATGTGTGGGATTAATTAGTATAGCTGGGGGATGTAGCCTTCTGTGTTAAGGTACTGAGAATTCCTTTCTTAACTCTGTGAAAGATATGCTGGTGAGCATGGTTGTCATTGAACATGTTGGTTGAATCTTTGTAGATAAAAAAATACATATATTCTTTCCCCTGAGCCAGTCCTTCCTGGACAGACCTGGCCTTTCTAAGAGTCTCTACTCCTAAATATTTGATAGAATTTAGGGCAAAGACACCTGCTTCGGAAAGGGGCTGGGAGTGCTGTTAAACATTCCCATTAGAAAATGCACAATCATTTCCTAAAAATCTTGACAAGGAGAAAGGGATGCATGAATGCTATGTTCATTTCAGTTTATATGCTGTAGGACATGAACTGATAATTGACCTACAGAAAAAAAAAAGCCCACTACCAACGGATAGAGTATAATTGTGAGATTAGTCCTTGTGATTAATATTTCCATATCTTAGTATAACATTCATCACAGGTTTGTCAAGAGTATGAGGGAGGTATCTGAAAGAAAGTTTTCAGTTCTTTGGTTCATTCAGACGACTATGTACATAGATGAATAAGCATAATGGATTCTGTATATACTTGGGAGTTAATGAATCAGATGTGAGGAAAGGGGCTCGTGGCATTTTCACTGTTTACAAAAAAGATAAACAGTGTGTAATTTAAGAGGGAGAAGGGAGGTGAATCCTTAGTCTTTTATTATTAATATATCCCCTCCTCAGATTTCCATTTCTTCCTAGAAAGACCTAGATATTTCCAGACCCTGCCAGTTCTTTTTTCACTTACACATCAGATTGGATTCTCTGACCTCGCTGCTTAGCTGCCGTTTGCCTTTGTACTGTGCATAACATTTATTTAGTATGCAGTATAAAAGCTTCAGATTCTATGTCTATCAGCAGTGTTTCAGGCTCAGTGGTGCTATTGTTGAAAAGTTTATTAGAAGCAGCAGGTGTTTCAGGAAAATAGCTTGACCAATTAGAACAAAGACACCTTTCACCTTTCAATCTCCTTATTTTTCTTTCTTTGTATTATATTTGCCTTCAATTTCTTTATCCTTCCCCTTCCTACCTAACTTCTTGCCCTTTGTTCAATTTTTTCATTTCTTAGCATCCTCTGGTGTCTGTCTTGGTGTCTATCAGTTTCTTGGGGAATGAGGGTGGGGTAGGGAAGTATGGCCCCACACATCCCTTTTAGCTGACTCATGCACGCTGTTCTCTAAAATCAGGAGATATGACAATGTCCATGCCTTCTCTATACCCTCCTTCAAGTCTTTTTAAAACTAATTTTTCCCAGGTTTATTCTTAGTTGCCCTAATCAAATTGTAAGTGGAGCCGAAGACTGCTCCATTTTTCCTCTGCCAGTGTCTGTGTTTCCCCAAAGTTCATTCTTCGTGTTTCTTTGTTGGAATAAGACTATTGTGTATTTCTAGAGGAGGAAGTCAGGTTTATTAAATCACAATAGAGTAACACTGAAACAGGCAATTAAATGAGTCTATTTCTATATTTTAGATATATTTCATGATCAGAATGAGAATGAAAACAACAGATTAAGTTCATTCTTTAGGTGGGCAGTTTTTCTCTTAGATTCGGTAAACCCGTTTAGCTGAAAAAAGTGGGGGTAAGTAGCTCCGAACTTTTTAAATAAATCGGGGAAGGTAAATGAACTCAGTAAAACATAACATCAAATTACAGAGTGGGCCACTGTACTCTAGCTGGGGTGAGAGAGCGAGACTGTGTCTCAGGAAAAAAAAAAAATTACAGAGTGGGAAAGCCTTAGCACAATGCATAAGTATAAGGATGGAAGTGAAGGAAAAACTAAGTATATGAGGTGGAAACAAGGGGATTTAGGGAATTTTCTGCTGACTGTATGAGCCTTACAAACATGTTGGTCACCAGGAACTTCTGAGTGCTGCTTGGTGTTTAAAGGTTTTGTTTCCTCCTTTTTATCATCCTGTCAAGTAGGGGAAAGTGATCCTTGGTGAACAGGAAGACACTTGCACATGATAGGTGCTACATAAATACTTTTTTTTGGTGAAGGAGATATTCTAAGATAAGGGATTAATCTTTGATACGTACCCATTTATCCTTGATAAATCTCCAAATAGCAAAGTGCTTGCAGTGCCAGACTCTTAAGAGTTGTTTGAGATGATTCATCACTGACATTGGCACCTTCCAAACATTGACTTGTCTTTTTGGCTCCTGTGTTCGTTTGGCAAGTGGATATCTTGCAGGGAGTGAATGGAGTCCTCACTTTGTTTACATTTCCCTTCCTAGACTGACACTTCTTGCTGGAGAATTAACTCACTAAGGAAACTGTTTAGCCACATCTCTGCTCTTTTCATTTAATATGATAGATTTTAGTCTTTTCTTTGCCTTCATGTTTCATCAATTACAGATTAGCATCTGATTTGACAGAATGACTTAAATGTATCCAGCCTTTAGACCTAGCTGGGTTCCAGATTTTTTTGGAAGAAGGCATTTCCTCAGCTGAAGATAAGGGATGTGGTTCAGAAAAAAAAAAAAATCACTGACTGTTGTGGTCTAGCTTTAGGTAGAGTGGGGGTATGACTCTGGAACCTGGTGAATTTTGGGTTTTAGCAGTGATCACATGATTTCCTACCTTGAGTTGATTCTTTTTAAGTTGCTGCATTATGGGCTAGCCTTGTTTGATCCTCAAAATGGATTATTTTAATCTGTATTTCCACTAACAATTTTGATTGCTGTGGTCTACCCCCATTTGGCCATCAATAATGAAGGCATTATTAGCTTTTGGTTGTTGCCAATCAGTAATATAGAACAAATTGATATCCTGTTATGTTTGTACTTGCATTTCTTTAGTTCTAAGTGAGTTGCAAAATATTTTCTCTTTATTACCTTCTGCTTCTTATTAACCCTGATAATCTTGAGCAAGATATTTAATTTTTATTCTCTAAACTTTACCAATCTTGAATGTAGGGATGATAATACTACTTACCAAGTAGGGTTGCTAAAAGTATTAAATAAGGTAATGTCCATAAAGGGGTATCTGGCACATAGTAAGCACTAAGTAAATCTGACTGATTTTTTTTTTTGGCAGTGAATCAGAAATCCTGCACCATGAGAAGCAGTATGAACCATTCTACTCATCTTTTGTTGCACTTTCCACACACTATATTACAACAGTTTGCAGCCTCAGTAAGTATTCCATTCTTGTCACTCCCTTCTGAAGGCTTGTGAATAGGGAGATTGTTTATCCTCTTGTTAAAGTGTCTGAACAAGCTGTTAGTGAAGTCTATGTTTTAGCACTCCTAAGCTGCTCACCCAGGAGCGGAGATAGCTGTCAGCTAGGATGAGGCGCCAGAGATTCCCTTACCTAGGCCAACTAAGTGGAATTTAAAAATCACAGGGCTTAGACACTTGCTTCATAACCATTGCCAGCCTCCCTTCCCTTCTTGATCAAAAGAGTTTTATTGAATTCATACGTGTAATTACTAGTGTGTTAATTTCTTGGGGGGTGATGATGGATAGATACTGTCCTGTGGGGTTAGCAGCCACTAACTAAGGCTCTATTACTTATTTGGTTTTGGTGAGAATGTGAATTCTTCTTTTGCGTTCTCTCATATATGAAGGTATTTCAACTTCAGTTCACATTTTCTTCATTTTTCTGCCCGAAAAATGACTAAGCCCTATTTTACATTATTTCTGAATTTTTACATTTTCAGTTGTTTTAAATCCTAACTCAATTCTCAAGAATTCTAATTATTTGTTTACTTGAATAGTTTGCTAAGCAAATAAACTGAAAAGAAACTATAGAGTTGCTGAATAATCTTTCAGTGTCCAATACTGTTTATTATGGGCACTGGCTACTGGTGGAAGAATTCCTTTTAGTTTGAAGAAACTTGGTGTAGGAAGCCCCTTGCAAAATGTCATTTTAGAATCTACGGGAAAGGAGAAGTAGTACAGTCTAGTGGCTAATAGCATGAACTCTAGAGGCAGACTGCCTGGATTTCAATGTGACTTTATGGCTTTGGGCAAGTCTTTTAACCTCTCTGTGCTTTAGTTTTCTCATCTGTTAAAAATGGGGGGAGAGGATAATAACAATATCTACCTCATAGAATTGGCTTAAGTAAATGAGTTAATCCATTTGAAGTGCTTGGCACTAAGTGTGACATAAGTATCTCCTATAGTAGTTATCTTAATTTCCAATAAATTTAAGATAAATTGATCTATATGCAATTGATGGTTATCAGTGCCAAAATTGTTTGCCCTTTGGGTTTTTGGTTCTGAATGATTATTAGCACAGAATGATATTGGGAATGTTGGACATAGAGCTCAATACTTGTTTTGCTTGATCAATTGGTTGCGGGGCTGAGCAGTCTGAGATTAAGTAAAGTTCATTCCTTTCCCAGTTCCCCGGAACCAACTTCAGTCGGTGGCGGCAGCTTGTAAAGTTCTCATTGAGTTTTCTCTCCTGCGTCTGGAGAATCCAGACGAGGCTTGTGCTGTGTCTCAGGTGAGAGTGATGGACCCATTTATGGCCCTTATTATAAAGTAGGATTGTGCTGACTAGGAACTGATGAGGAGCAGGTAGCATAGAACAGAGGTCAATAAACTTGTTTTTAACGGACCAGGTAGGAAATAATTTGCAGTCCAAATGTTATCGATTGCACCAGTCAGTTCTACCTTTGTAGTGTGAAAGTAGCCTAGACACTACGTAAAAGAACGAACGTGTCTGTGTTCCAATAAACTTTATTTACAAAAACAGATAGTGGGGCTGAACTGGAACTATAGTTTGCCACCCTCTGGTATGTAGGTCTACAGAGTATTTTTTAAGGATTGCAAATTTACGTACGTACAGGGGCCAGGCAGGTAACAGAAAATGAGTAAAGTGTGCTAGTTGAGAAGGTTGCAGCCCCCAACTAAAGGAGCCAATCGCTCTTTGGTTTTAGTTGATTATTGCTCTGCAGAAGTGGAGACGCATAGTTGCTGGATTTTGTGAATTATTGAGAAATGTAAGCAATATGGATTTGTATGTGAATCCTTCCATTTTTAAAAAAGTTAGCCGTAACTTCAAATACTAAAAAAATACTGTGACACACTAAGACAAATCTACAAGCTAGATATGGTCTGAGGACCATCAGCTTTCGATCTTTCCTTTAATGTATTCTCCCTCAAATTGCTGATCTTTATATGAACCTAAATTTGGCCCTGTGTCAGAATTCCCAAAAGAATGGAGTCTTCTGAAAGATATATTTGAATTTGCTTTCTTTTCAGAAACACTTGATTCTCCTAATCAAGGGCCTGTGCACTGGCTGTAGCCGACTAGATAGAACTGAAATTATCACATTTACAGCAATGATGAAATCTGCCAAGCTGCCACAAACAGTGAAGACACTTTCAGATGGTGGGTGTTCTTTTGACCTGATTACGTGGCTTGCCTCCTTGGCCAGGATTTCCTTTTTTGCCTTCCAGTGGCACTCTGCTCAGCCCTTTTCTTGCTTTTATATCTTACAGTGGAAGATCAGAAAGAGCTGGCCTCACCAGTAAGCCCTGAGCTGAGGCAGAAGGAGGTACAGATGAATTTTTTGAACCAGCTGACCTCAGTGTTCAACCCTAGAACTGTAGTGTCACAACCTATCAGTCCACAGACTCTGGTGAGTTCCTTCAGCCAAATATCCTCGTTTCCATGGAATTTGTTAAGATGATAACACTAGAGGAGAAAGCAATGTATTTTATGTTTGTGATATGAAATGATATACATGCCTATGATAGAAGAAAGTTGAAGAATACAGAATAAAACAAGGAAAATTTCCCCAACTCCTTCTGTCCACAATTATTGCTATTTTAGTGACCATTCTTCTAAACATCTCTCAATGCAAATGAACAAAGAACATGTATAGTTTTCCGTAAAAGGCATCACTCTGTTGTAGAATATATATATTTTAAAGCTATATATTTTTTCCCTCCTCTTGGAAAAATAACCTGCAGTTTTTTCCAACATTAGTGAGGAATTTCCCCTTTATTAACTGAGGAATCTGAAGAATATCTATGGAGCTACTGCTTACTTTTCACAGATGGTCGGATTCTGAACTCCAGGGCAGCAAGCAGTGTGATCAGACGATACTGTCTTGATAGGCCCTGTGTTTCTTTTCAGGTGGAAGGAGAAAATGACGAGCAGCCATCCACAGATCAAGCCTCTGCTATCAAAACCAAAAATGTGTTCATAGCTCAGAATGTAGCTAGTCTTCAAGAGCTTGGTAAGACTCCCAGCTGTTGTCAGAAAGCTGGTTTCTCTGGTTACAAAAATTCTTTAAGTGTGCTTCTTTCATATGGAGAAGTATCAAACATCAGACAGAGAGGCCTGTTTGTAAACTTATGCCTTTTCATTAATGTAGGTGGCTCAGAAAAGCTACTGCGTGTGTGTTTGAACTTGCCATATTTCCTACGCTATATCAATCGGTTCCAAGATGCAGTGTTAGCTAATTCCTTCTTCATCATGCCTGCAACAGTAGCAGATGCCACTGCTGTTCGAAATGGGTAAGGTGCTCCACAGTGCATATGCTTTACATGCTAATCAAAAAAGAGATAACTGGTTAGTTTTTATGGCATGCTGATTTTCTTTAATTATCACATTATGGAAACAAGTGATTCTAAGATACACTTGTTGATCATCTCCTGTTATGTTCTAGTTTCCATTCACTGGTGATTGATGTAACTATGGCATTGGATACCCTTTCTCTACCTGTGCTGGAACCTTTGAATCCTTCTCGTCTACAAGATGTGACAGTCCTCAGCCTAAGTTGTCTGTATGCCGGTGAGAAGTTGTTATGTCTGGTCTCATTTTCTCAGCCAAGCACAAGTATACTTTCAGGAAACCATGAGAATTCTTCTTAGTACTCTATTCTCTCCCTCTTTACTTCCTTCCCCCAAGGATCATCTCATATTGCATCTAGGTGAAATAAGGTTTCAGTAGGAATCTTTGTAAATGCTTCTATAGTTTTAACTGTTGGCATTGTGTTACATGCATATTTATTTCATAGTATGTGAAGGTATTAAGTGTTTACTGTATGAAAAGCAAGATGCCAAGGACTGTCGGGATATTGAGATCAACATGTGGTCCCTGTCCTCAAGGAGCCTACACCTGAGCAGTGGAGAACAGGGCTAAATAGTATAACATAAAACAGGAAAATAAAAGCAATAAGAGAAATAATAGAATATTTTGGGTACGCAAAGGAGAGAGAGATCGAGTCTTGCTGTGGGAGCAGGTTTGAAAAAGGCTTCGTGGGAACAGGTGATATCCGTTTATATTGATAAATGTGAAGAATGTTGTTCTTCAGGATCCCATAAAATCCCCTTTTTTCCTGTTGATCATACTGCCTTGGAAGTAGGGCCTGGCAGCTGGTGTTTACTCTCTTTTATGTTATTGTTAAAATGACTTTCTAACCCAAGTCACTGATCCCTGGTTTTAAATTCCAAGAGATACCATATTCCTGGTATGTCTTGGAAGGTATAGCACTTTCATAAGTTTACTTGGTTCTGCAAGTGAGGGTTTAAACAGGGAGTCATGGAAACCTGACCTTGGGAGCACTGAGAAATTGCTGAGGTTGGTTTATCTCCCTCCGTTGTTTGAACAGCTTTAGTTTGAACATCTTTGTGTAAGTAGGAATAAAAAGATAAAGGCACATGTGCTCTTAGGGACCTCACTGTCTTTTAGAGGATGTTATTAATAATAAATAACTTTTATATATAAAGACAAACTGAGAGGTCAGGAGAAAGTGCTATGGAAATTTATAGGAGGTAGAGCTCACTTTCAGTTGGGAAAGGCAGTAGTCACGAAAGAGTTTTGATGTATCTTATAAGACAGGTAGGAAGGGTGGTGACTTGTGCCTGTATTCCTAGCTACTTGGGAGGCAGAGGCAGGAGGATCACTTGAGGCCAGGAGTTCAAGGCATCAGCCTGAGCAACATAGCGAGACTCCATCTCTTAAATAAATAAATGACTAATTAGTAAAAAAAAAAAAAAAAAAAAAAAAAAAAATTAGTCAGGTATGGTGGCTCATTCCTATAGTCCCAGCTACTTGGGAGGCTGAGGTAGGGGGATCATTTGAGCCCAGGAATTTGAGGCTGCAGTGAGTATGATGGCTCCACTGCATTCCAGCCTGGGCAACAGAGTGAGGACCCTATCTTTAAAAAAAAAAAAAAAAAAGACTAGTAGAATTTCAGCTTGGTTATCCCCAGTCAGAGAAAAAAGCAGGACCAAAAGCATCCTAGAGTTTGGGGGAACTGCGTGAGAGAGAGAGAGTGTGTGTGTATGTGTGTGTGTATAAGTATAGGTTTTATAGGTATTCATGGATGTGTATAATTGGACAGAAAATAGGACTTAGAAATGCAGACTGAGTCATTTGGATCATATCCTGTAGATAGTAGTGACCATTAAATATTCTGAAGTGTGAGAGGATCTGAGCTGTATTTTAGGAAGAACATTCAGGCAGTAGTGTGCAGGTGTTTTGCTGTGGGGAAATGCTGGAGGTGGGGAGACCGGTTAGGAGGAATTTATAGTAATTCAGGCAAGACACATTTAGGGACTGAGCGAGAGCAGCAGCATTTAGAAAGCTAAGGACACATGTGAGAATGTGCTCTCTCCAAGCTAGTTTCCAGGGCTTAGTTTCCTAGTGCTCTACCTTTGATCTTGCATTTTTAAATTTGAGGTGTGTTAATTTTGATTTTCAGGGAATTTTATGACCCTCATATGGATCTCAGTGTACTTAGTCAATACGTGATTAAAGTCAATAAGGATTAAAGATTCCTTAAAAATTTGTAGTTGTATTAAAGATCCCACGTCTGCTTTGTTGTTGAAATTTGACTTAAGGAAAGTGATTTGACTTTGATGTCTTTGAGAAGTACCAAGTATGGGATTTTTTTTTTCATAATCTTAAATTTTTTTTATTTTTAATTTTAATTTTAAAAAATTACTAGTTTTTATTTTTTTATTTTTTTTTTGAGACAGAGTCTTACTATGTTGCCCGGGCTAGAGTGCCGTGGCATCATCCTAGCTCACAGCAACCTCAAACTCCTGGGCTCAAGCGATCCTCCTGCCTCAGCCTCCCAAGTAGCTGGGACTACAGGCATGCACCACCATGCCCGGCTAGTTTTTTCTATATCTTTTTAGTTGTCCAATTAATTTCTTTCTATTTTTAGTAGAGACGGTGTCTCGCTCTTGCTCAGGCTGGTTTTGAACTCCTAAGCTCAAACAATCTGCCCACCTCGGCCTCCCAAAGAGCTAGGATTACAGGCGTCAGCCACCGTGCTCTGCCACTAGTTTTTATTTTTAAAGCAGTTTTAGGCTTATAGAAAAATAGAGCAGATTGTATAGACCTCCTCTGTTATATAAAATTGTGTATACCTTCTCTCTCCATATACAGTTTCCCCTTTTAGTATTAATAATATCTTGAATTAGCATAGTATTAATACATTTGTTATCATTGATGAACCAATATTGATACATTATTATTAACTAAAGTCCATAGTTTACATTGGGGTTCCTTTTTTGTGTTTTTGCAGTTCTGTGGGTTTTGACAAATGTATAGTGTCATGTTTCCACCATGACCATGTCATACAGAGTAGTTTCACTGCCCTAAAAATCCCTTGTGCTCCACCTATTCATCCCTTGCCCTATCCCTCAAGCCTTGGTAACCACTGATGTTTTTACTATAGGTTTACGTTTTCTGAAATGTCATGTAGTTGGAGTCATATAGGAAGCTGGCTTTTCAGATTGACTTTCTTCACTTAGCAATATGCATTTAAGATTCCTCCATGTCTTTTCTGATTTCATAGCTCATCTCTTTTTATTGTTAAGTAATATTCCATTGTGTGGATATACCACAGTTTATTCACCTATTGAAGGATATCTTGTTTACTTCTAATTGTTGGCAATTATGAATAAACCTGAAATAAATATTCATGTGCAGTTGTTTTGCATGGACTTAAGTTTTCAGCTCATTTGGATAAATACCTAGGAGTGTGATTGCTGGATTGTATGGTTTTACGGAGTTTATTTTCAGTAATCAAATCATGGAATTGCTTATGGGTGGGGTATGGTTTTGTGTTTCAGCTTTGGTGGATACTTGGGGGTACTCCATGATTGGGACTTGTGCATCTTCTTTTTCAGGTGTGAGTGTAGCAACCTGCATGGCCATCCTGCATGTGGGTAGTGCCCAGCAAGTGCGGACAGGGTCCACGAGCTCCAAAGAAGAAGACTATGAAAGTGATGCAGCTACAATTGTCCAGAAATGTGTAAGCCAATTATCTGGGGATATGGGAACCTTGATTGTTTAAATGAGGGAATATGGCCAGTTTCACTTTCTTCCTTGATAGAGGAAAGGACTTAGAGGATTCTCCACACTCCTTTCCCTGGGTAGTAGGTCTAAGAGGTAGGAATTCAGCTGATTGTTTGGCTTATCGGTTGGCATAGGTGCTTACCTTTATCTTTTGGCTCTGTAGAAAACACTACAACTTTGTGGTGGCAGTGGACCTTGTGAAAGATTAGTCATTCATTTAGCAAATACATTTGAGGGCTTACTATGTGTCAGTGTACTTTTAGAGGAAACATAACGATGAACAAGATAATTTTAGATAGTGATAAACGCATAGAAACTTAAATTGTGATTGAACGTGATCTGATGTGGGGCTGGATGTGCTGCTTTAGATTGAGTGGAGGGATCACCTCTGAGAAGGTTACATTTGAACTGCATGAAAAGAAGGAGGCTGGGTGCGGTGGTTCATGCCTGTAATCCTAGTACTTCTGGGAGGCTGAGGTGGGAGGATCTCTTGAGATCAGGAGTTCGAGACCAGCCTGAGCAAGAGTGAGACCCTGTTTCTGTCAAAAATAGAAAAACCAGGCACGGTGGTGCACGCCTGTAGTCCCAGCTACTCGGGAGGCTGAGGCAGGAGGATCACTTGAGCCCAGGAGTTTGAAGTTTCAGTGAACAAGGATGATGCCACTGTACTCTAGTTGGGGCAACAGAGCAAGACCCTGTCTCAAAAAAAAAAAAAAAAAAGAGCTCCATATGAAGATCAAGGAAAGTGTAATGTGATTGTGTCATTGAAAAGTGACCTGAGGATATTTAACTCTTCAAGTTATATTAATTTGGGTAGGATTTAGCATTTATAATGAAATATGTCAACTTGTTCAGATTTTTGTGTCTGTTTGACATTGAACAGCTCGAAATCTATGACATGATTGGACAAGCAATCAGCAATTCCCGCCGGGCTGGTGGTGAGGTAAGATGCATGTCCCTGCTCTGTTCTTCCTGTCTTGTCATCTCTAAGATGTGAATATCTGTATGTTTATATCTTTATTTTATGCCTTTCACAACAGCACTATCAGAATTTCCAGTTGCTGGGTGCCTGGTGCTTGTTAAACAGCCTTTTCCTCATATTGAACCTCAGTCCTACTGCCTTGGCTGACAAGGGGAAAGAGAAGGATCCGCTGGCTGCCCTACGAGTCAGAGACATACTTTCTCGCACAAAAGAGGGAGTGGGCTCTCCCAAGCTGGGGCCTGGAAAAGGGTATGTGTCTACTTGATTGCCACTCATGTTTTGTTTTGTTTCCCTGCCATTCTATATTGATGAGGAGCTAGTGTAACTTCTCTATTCAATAGAAAAATTTGCTTTCCTACCTGATTTGAATTTACAACTAAGATAATGATCATGATCTACTGTCTCCACAAGATAGCTTTGTGATTTTGTATAAGTCACTCATTCTCTCCAATCCTATTTCCTCACCTATCCAAGGGAAAAAATGTGTAATATATATTTTAGGATTTTTATGAAGTTCAAATCAGAAAAAATGCTCTGCCTTTGAAAGCGGGCTTTTTTGATTTGGACTTGGGTACTCACTTGCATATGTAACCCGTAAGGTGAAGATATTGTCATGTCCTCCTTGTTCGCTTCCTAAAACTTTTGCTATTGTTTTGATGAAGTCTGGGCAATAAGACCCGCTTGCTAGGAAAAAAAGAGCTATGACTAGTATGTTGTTCAAAGTTTTGTTTTCCAAGCCCAGGCATTTCTGGATTTATTCATTTCAGTCTCTATCATGTACCAGGCTGCATTCTAAGCATTAAGGATATAGCACTAAACAAAGCAACATCCTTGCCTTTATGGAGTAATAACACTGGAGAGACAGTGAACAAATATACTAACAAGTACATTACAGATTATCATATATAAGGTTAGAGGAGAAAAAGAAGCCAGAGCAAGGCGTTGTAGAATTACAGGGGCTGTTATTTTCATAAGAATGGTCCAGAAAGGGCTCTGAAGACAGGATGTGAAGACTATGTGTGAGGTGACAGAACAAGCCATGGAAGTATTTGGGGTAAAATTGTTCAGCTTTGAGGTGGAAGTATGATTGACATTTTTGAGGATCAGCAAGGTCAGTGTGGCTAGAATGGAGAAATCAAGGCAGGAGAGTGGTAGGAAATTAGATTGGAGAGACAGCCAGAGGCCAGGTCATCTCGGGCCAAGTGCAGTCAGTAACTGGTCAGAGGCTTTTCAATAGACGTGACCTTTTTTATTGGTGATCTGAGTGTAGACTGCAGGGGTATAGGACGGGAAGGAAGAAAGACAGTTAGGAGCTAATATATTACTCCCAGCAAGAGATGAAGTCGACTCGGGATAGGGTGGTGATGACAAAGGCAGAGAAAAGAGGACAGATTGGGATATGTTGGGAACATACAGCTGACAGGATTTGCCAGTGCCTTGGATGTAGAGTGTGAAAAAGATGACATCAAAATTATTTGGCTTTGAGCAGCTGGGTTGTATAATTTACCGATATAGGAGTAGGTTTAGGAGTAGGTTGAGTGAGAGGAAGGGGAAGAAACAAATAACTTAAGCTTGGCCATGATGAGTTTGAAATTACTGCTAGACCTCTATGTGAGATGTTAAGTAGGCAGCTGGACAGGTGAGTCTGGAGTTATAGGAAGAGGTCAAATTCTGGACTGCATCCACGGGTTATCCACTGAGTATCTTCTCTGTCCCAGGCTCCGTGTTAGTTCTGGAATGCTGTGATGAACACAAAAAGTGGACACATTCCCAAGACACGTGGAGTAGATATTCATACAAATATATGTCAGATTGTATCTAGAGAGTATTATACTAGGGGTGTTTGACCTAGCCAGGGAAATCAAGGCAGGCTTCCCCAAGGAAGTGCTAATTAAGCTGAAATCTGAAATAGGAATGGAGATGGTAGGTAATAGATACTAGGCAAAGTAAGGAGGTGAGAGTTTCCCAGAGCGAACAGTAGTTTGTGATTTTATGAGTGGCTTTCTTCATTCTTGGCATTTTAAAGGGAAATGGGTGAATGCCAAAAATTATATCCTTAGAAGTAGCAGTTACACTGTTAAAGTGGCTGTTGTTTCTTCTGATGTTAAAAGGGTATGTGTGTTTTGTAAGTTACAAACCATACAGATGAGCATAAATAAGAAAGGAAAAAAATCATCCCAGATTCTACCACTCAAATTGGTAAATATTCCTTCAAACATTTTTCTGTGCATATATTTAAAATATATAAGTTTACAAAAATGAGATCACTGTATATGAAATACTGTAGACATCTTTTCAGTAACACTGGTATAAAGTCTACATAATTTTTTAATGGCTGGTAGTATTCCACTATGTAAATATACCAGAGTTGACTAATTTCCCTGTTGAGGAGCACCCACTTAGGTTTTTCCAAATTTCTTTTTTTCTTTTCTTTCTTTCTTTTTTTTTTTTGAGACAAAGTCTTGCTCTGTCACCCCAGATAGAGTGCAGTGGCATCATCATAGCTCACTGCAACCTCAAACTCCTGGGCTCAGTCGATCTGCTTCAGCCTCCCAAATAGCTGGGACTACAGGTGCACACCACCACGCCTGGCTAATTTTTCTATTTTTTTGTAGAGAAGGTCTTGCTCTTGCTCGGGCTAGTCTTGAACTCCTGAGCTCAGGCAGTCTTCCTGCCTCAGTCTCCCAGAGTGCTAGGATTACAGGCACAAGCCACCTTGCCCAGCCTCCAAATTTCTTATTTCGATAAATTTTCCATTGATAAACCCCCTGAAACATAAACTTTTGGGAACTTGTTTAATTGTCTTCTTGGGGGTGAATTCCTAAAAGTACAACTGTTAGGGCAACGGACACACATATTCAAAAATTTAAGATGTTTTGTTTGCCAAACTGCTTTGCAGAAAAGTTATTCTAATTTGTGTTCCCACGAGCTGTGTGTGTGCACATTCCTAATTCCCCATGTTCTCTTTGACACTGGGTATCATTAGTCTTATATTTGCTACTCTTAGAGGAGAAAAATGCTGTTATATTGCACTTAATTGTATTTCTTTGATTACCAGTGTGATTGTATTTCATTTCACATATTTATTGATCATTTATGTTTATTCTTTTGTAAACTGCCTTGTGTCCTTTGTCTCAGTTTTCTGTTTGGTGTTCTTTTTTCTTATTGATTTATATGAACTTATTGTGTATTATATATATTAACCCTTTGTCATGTGGACATTTTGGACAGAAAGAAAACATTTTACTCAAACTATAAAACTTTTTGTTTTTATTCTCTTGGTTTTGTTCCCAGATATCTTATAGAAGTTGGTAATTTTAACCTCTTGCTTCTCAAAAGAATGATTCTTTAAAAGTTCAACCAACATTTAAATATCTGCATCTTCACATGACCCATTAGCTTTGAATTGACAGTTTAAATTTCAAAAACCTGTGGATTTGGATGAGTTTCTTCTAGTCCAGAAGTTCTTAACCTGAAGCCTGCAGATGTGTAGGCAGTCCATGGATGGGCTTCAGGGAGATCGTGAACTTCAGAAATTACATGTAGATTTTGTGTGTATGTAAAATAGTTTTTCTGGGGAAAGGTACATAGATTCCAAAGGGATCTAAGGGCCCAAAATGGCAAGATCTGTTGTTTCAGAGGCTGTAAGTTATTGTTAATTATTTTAAGGTTTGTGTATTCCTTTTTTTGTGTGTAGGCATCAGGGATTCGGGGTACTCTCTGTAATACTGGCAAACCATGCCATCAAGCTGTTAACGTCTCTCTTTCAAGACCTGCAAGTGGAGGCCCTTCACAAGGTGAGATTACACTCACGGGAATTCGCATATTGATTGCTGCATCCACTTTTGGGCAAGCTAGCTTGATCCATCAACTCACGTTTTTTTCTTGCTAAGTTGTGTCGTTAATTTCTCTTTGATATTGCTGCCTTCAGGGTTGGGAGACAGATGGTCCGCCTGCGGCCCTGAGCATTATGGCCCAGAGCACCTCCATACAGAGGATTCAACGGCTGATTGACTCTGTCCCTCTGACAAACCTGCTGTTGACGTTACTTTCAACTTCCTACAGAAAGGTGGGTTGGAATCAAGCCATTGATAATTCGGAAGAACTTCTTATGTATATATAACCTTCTTGAAATGAGTAAGTCTGAGCATACACCATGACTTCTATAAACCCAAATTCATGGTAGTAATTTTGAAGAAGAGAGGAATTCTTAACTGCTTTAGTGTATCCAAACATTTGCATCAGTTCTTGATTATCAGCGTTGTGATACATGTGGCTACATGTTGGCATACTGAAGCAGAAACAGAGGAGGCTATGGCAGTGTTGCTTTTTTCAGTTGTTGTCCATATCTCTGGTTGGTAGTGTTTTTCTAGAATAAAGTGATGTAAGTGCAGGAGGGAGCTATTAGAAATACTTCCTGGGTTCAGAAAAAAACAGTGAGATATCAATAAAACTTTTCATGTGGTGAATGAGATTAAGTTGGATGGCTCTGTTTTTATAATTGTCATTTTCCTAGGCATGTGTCCTGCAGCGGCAGAGGAAGGGCTCCATGAGCAGTGATGCTAGTGCCTCCACTGACTCGAACACCTACTATGAGGACGATTTCAGTAGCACAGAGGAGGACAGCAGCCAAGGTAGAGGCCACTCTTTTCTCTCTCTCAGGGATAAGCTGCAGAGTGCAACAGGAGGGCTCCCAGTAGGTTCCTTTAGTTTCCTTTTTACCATTTTGTTTTCACCTGCCTAGCCTGGACCTTGATTTTACATGTACTCAACAATGACATATTTAAGAGCAAGTTGAGCTGTTGACGACTGAATGACGGACACAACTTTCAGCAAAGCCCAGATTGCTTTTCATAGCTTTCTCTCTAAAAATCATCTCAATTATTCGTATTTCTTCATGTGTTGACTCATTTTGTGACCTCTGCTTTGAGCTTTCCCAGTGAAACTCAAAAGATTACCTGTGAGGTGTTTGGTGTGGATGTTGTCATGGAGTCCTATTTTAGGGAAGCAGAGAGGAAGGAAACTCAAGACTGTTGTAGTAAACAATAGGGCCAAGCTAACATGCCCTCCTGCCTTAGTTTGGAGAGGGAGTGAATAAGGTAAATATCTCAGATTCTTCTTCATAATCATATTTGTGGGAGCAATGTGAAATATTGAGAGAAGTATGACTGTTACCCTTCTGGCATTTATACTTGATAAGACAAGTAAAAATTTTCTCCTGAAAATGTTTGGAGCCAGGTGCAAGGGCTCACAGTATAATCCTAGCACTTTGGGAGGCCAAGGTGGGAGGATTGCTTGAGGCCAGGAGTTTGAGACCAGCCTGAGCAAAATAGTGAGACCCTGTCTCTACCAAAAAAAAAAAAGAAGCCAGGCATGGTGGTATATATATGCCTGTAGTCCCAATTACTTGGAAGGATGAGGCAGGAAGGTCGCTTGAGCTGAGTTTGAGGTTGTAGTGAGCTATGATGACACTGCACTCTAGCCAAGTGATAGAGCAAGATTCTGTTTCAAACAAAATAAAATAAAACAAAAAACAAAAAAAGTTGGCTTGTTGCCAGTAAAAAATAAAGTGATGTTTTTCTTCCTTTGTTCAGCTCCTTAAAAAAAAAAATCAGTTTTATTGAAGTGTAATTTATATGCAATAAAATGCTCTCATTTTATGTAAGCATTTAGATGAGTTTTGACAAATATATGCAACCTTGTGACCACCACCACCACCACCACAATCCAGATAATCTTTGCATTCCTTTTGACTTTTAGGTACTTTTGGAAAGCAGATACTCCAAAAAACTTTTTTTTCTAAATTTATTTTTGTTACTTTCTTTTTCTCTATTCAGATGATGACAGTGAGCCTATTTTGGGGCAATGGTTTGAGGAGACCATCTCCCCCAGTAAAGAGAAAGTGGCACCTCCGCCCCCTCCCCCACCCCCTCCGCTGGAGAGCTCTCCTCGGGTTAAAAGCCCCAGTAAGCAGGCCCCTGGTGAGAAGGGCAACATTTTGGCTAGTCGCAAAGATCCTGAATTGGTAAGAGTGGGTTTCTGAGGTTTGGGGGAAGTGGAAATGGGGAGCTGGGCGATGAGAAGCAGATCATTTGAACTAAAACACTGTATAGGTTGAATAACTGTAATGCTTAAAGATAATTGTGCTTAAGACTTCTGTGTATTGATTATGTTTCATTAAATCGCTTGTATTGCTGGTATTGCTTCTCTAATGGCCTTCAGAATTAGAAGTAGGCTTGAATCCTCCTGTTACTTCCCGGCTTCGTGACCTTGGGCAAGAATCTGAACTTCTCCAAGCCTCAATTTTGTCTCCTATTATATGGCAATGATTACACATGCCTCTGAAGGTGTCGTGAAGACTTAAAGAGAGTCTGTTTAAAGCACTTTGCATACATAGGTCTGTTACATCTCAAGTGCTGCAGTGAATGAGCTAGGGACAATTCTCATCTTCATATAGCTTACAGTCTAGTGAAAGATATGGACATAAAACATTTATACAGTACTTAGGATTAATTTTAATAGAGAAGAGCTGGGAATTCTATATATGTGTAATAATCATTAATATAGGTTTCAGAATTGAATATATTAATACTATACTGCAGCTGGACAAAGGTAGCACTTTAGAGGAACAAAAGAAATGGCTCGGTCTATTTGGAAATCCTATGTCTTCATACACTATTTGGTGAAGTCTATTGTATTAAATTGGCATACTATTTTACATAACTGGTAGAATTACATGGAAAAGACTCACATAATTAAACTTAGTTTCAACGTAAGTGACTTAAAATCTGATTCTTTAATTCATTGTGTTTGCATGAGACCTATGGGGCATGTCTATTTCCTATTCGTATTCAGGGTTTGTAGGAGCTTTGGGCTTATAATCCTGATACGAGCTTTTTTTGTGTTCCTTTTAGTTCTTAGGTCTTGCTTCCAACATTTTGAACTTCATCACCTCTTCCATGCTCAACTCTCGGAACAATTTTATCCGAAACTATCTGAGTGTATCTCTTTCAGAACACCATATGGCCACCCTGGCCAGTATCATCAAGGAAGTGGACAAAGATGGACTCAAGGGTCAGTAGACAGGATATGTGCCTGGTGGATTTTTTCTGGTGGAGTTTGGCTATTGGCAGGGTGGCATGCTGCATCAGATATCTGCTTGAGTGATTGATTTTTCCACTTGTCTTCAAGGTTCATCAGATGAAGAGTTTGCTGCTGCTCTCTATCACTTCAACCACTCTCTGGTAACCTCTGACCTTCAGTCACCTAATTTGCAGGTTTGTGTGCACAATGACCATCTAGGCCAAGAGCTCTTTTCACCAGCTCCCATAGGCTGCAGTTGTTCCTGTTGTTAAGGAACAGTTTGCCGTTGAACCTCTTCACTGGAAAGAGGGTTGAGAGATTATTCTAGTATATTCCTGTGTCTAAATTAGGATAATTTCAAGAAAAAGACAATGTGTTCTTTATCCCCAAGTCAGTAAGTTTAAAGAAAAGAAAAAAACTACAAAAACAAACAGAAAGTACCAGTGATTATACTAGTAGAGAAATAGACAAAATACTCAAGAGGGCAAATTATAAAGAAGGAATATAAATGGCAAAAAAATAGAAAAAATATTTATGTCGTTAGTAATCAAAGACATGCAAATTAAAATTTGTTTCAGAAGAATCACATCATAGGAGATAGATGCTCTCATATACACTCCTACTTGCAAACCCACCACCAGAATAGAGTCTAAGACCTTGATTGTAAACTTCTAATCTTACTGTTTTCTCTCCTCACTGAAATAGCTGATACCTTGAATCCTAAATCTCAAGGTTCCATATATATACAGTTGACTCTTAAACAATGCAAGGGTTGGAGCACTAACCCCCTGTGCCTCTAAAACTTAACTACTAATAGCCTACTGTTGACCAGAAGTCTTATGGGTGATATAAGCAGTTAATTAACACATATTTTGTGTGTTTTAGTTATTATAAACTGTATTCTTACAATAAAACAAGCTAGAGAAAAGAAAATGTTATTAAGAAAATCATAAGGAAGAGAAAATATATCTACTGTTTATTGAGTGGAAGTAGATCATCCTAAAGATCTTCATTCTCGTTGCCTTCACACCGAGTAGGCCGAAGAGGAGGGAGAGGAGGGGTTGGACGTGCTGTCTCAGGGTGGCAGAGGTGGAAGGAAATCCATGTATGAGTGGACCCATGCAGTTCCAACACATGTTGTTCAAGGGTCAGTTGTATATATTATCTATATTTTTTAAATTAACAAAGTTTATTTGTTTATAGCTTTAAAACATATTACATCCTGTATGTAATCTTTTCACATACTCTTTTTTCACTTATTATTATTTCACTTACTGTTATTTAGTACCATATTGCCAAGATTCATCTACAGATTTCTGTAGTTCTTGTTTGGATTGTACGATATTCCATTGCATTTGTGACTGTACCAACACTGATTCATCTCCTTTCCTCTTCTACTGATGGACATTTGAATTGCGTCCAGGAATTTATTGCTGTTCTAGATGTTGGTATGATCTTCCTTGGCCGTGTCCCCTGTTAAGCATGGACAAATGATTCTCTAGGGAATATAACTAGGACTTGAATTTCCAGATTATAGAGTATATGACCTTTAACAGATAATGCCAAAGTGCTCTCTAAAGTACATGCACCAGTTTTTACTCCCCCTAGCAATGCGTCAATGTGTGGATTCATATCCTCTCCCAGTGTTTGGTAATGTCATATTTTGACAATACTTTCTTGACATGGTCAAAGTTAATGGTTTTCAATTTTCAGTGTACATAAGGATTCCTGGGGACTTTATTAAAAATGCAGGTTCCTAGTTTTCCCCTATACCCTCTTTGCTCAAGAATTTGCCCTCAGAGTATTTTGAAAAATGTTTTGTTACACTTAAGATTATTTCAGTGGTTTCTCAGAAGCAAGATATAATTCAAGGGCTTGTCAGTTGCCCCCAAAGGGACAAAATCCAGTAAGCTATTTCAAGAGGTTAAAATTGATTCTTTTTATTTTTTATTTTTTTGTGAGATAGGGTCTCACTCTGTCCCCTGGGCTAGAGTCCAGTGGCATTATTATAGCTCACTGCAACTTCGGACTCCTAGCCTAAAGTGATCCTCCTGCCTCAGCCTCCCCAAGTGCTAGGAATACAGGCATGAGCTACCGTGCCTGGCCTGAAATTGACTCTCATAATCCCAAACTGTTTGAGAAGTTTCTTAACAATTTCTTTTGTTCTTTAAAAAGGTAGTTATAAAACCCATTTATACTTACCTACTGTTAGTTGAAAAATTTTAGTTCAACAGAAAAGAATATAAATTGAGTAAAAAAGTTGTTTACCTATCTAAGATAAAGAAATGCTTCAGTTAGTATATAGCCTACAATACCTTTTTAGACTATATAGGGTAAAAGTGTCCTGCCAAAGTTGTTAGCTCCTTTCTCAGGTAAGTTTATTTAGGGAAGTTTTAAAATTCATATACTTGGCCTTTTCCTGCCTAAACTTATCCAAAGAATAGGGAGGAAATATTTTTTCCCTAGAGAATAGGAGTCCTTAAGATGCCTATAATGATGTTACCATCTTAGTATTTGAAAAATGATTGTAGAACATGTGTAGACTTGCAGCCTTGTTGCCTTTAACTACTGATGTTTGGCAAAGGAAATCCTCAAACCTCCCTCTTCATTTCATCTTGAAACATGGGACTTAAATTCTCCTCCCAAACATCTTCGCTGTGATGAAAGATAGTGAAGGATATTCTGTATCTGCCATTGCATTCTCCTATCTTGGATATTGTTTCTTTGGAGTAATGTATTACACAAAGCCTCTTTGCCTATGTATCTGACTTATGTGGCAACACACACACATATAGTGTCCTCTAAGGGAACTTAATAAAGGGCACCCCAATCCGTGAAAGTAGACAGCTAGGGAAGTTATGTCTCAAACATTATCTTCAACTGTCAGGGCAATAAAATATTATGATTCTGAGTAAGACCAGTAGGCCTATTCACTACTTAGAGAAGAAATTGAAACCTGCTTATTTATGATTTTTGAATATCTTGGCAAGTGGACTTTCTACTAAAAGTCTGTGGGAAGAGATGGTTTTGGCATGCCTCTCTGTTCTTTTAAATTTGTCTAATAAAGCAGTCTATTAAGGTGGTCAGGTAGCTGAGGCGTTGTTTTTGGTATCAGTAGATTCTAGGATGTTTCTTTGGAAGTCTGTCTTCCTAGACTCTTTTTTTTTTTTTTTTTTTTTTTGAGTCAGGGTCTTACTCTGTTGCTGAAGCTAGAGTACAGTGGCATCATCATAGCTCACTGCAACCTCAAACTACTGGGCTCAAGTGATCCTCCTGCCTCAGCCTTCCTAGTAGCTGGGACTATAGGCGTGCACCACTATGCCGAGCTAAGTTTTTAAATTTTTAGTAGAGACAGGGTCTCACTATTGCCTAGGCTGGATCTAGACTCTTTCTTTAATAAATATTAGCACCTACTAGGAGCAAAGTACTCTGCTAAGTACTATGAGGTAATCAAAGCTGAAACAGAGTCCCTATTTTCTGGGAATAGAGTTTGGTAGGTACACAGATAGTAAATTTAACAGAATTTGTTGAGTGTCCAAATGGAGAAAGTGGAGTGAATGTTAAAGGAAGAGGGAGAATGCTTTTTGTCTGATTGGTGGGGTGGGGGAGGCGTGTGGAATGGGAGGGTAGGAATCCAGAGAAGCTATGGCTTGTGTATAATGTTAGCATGCCAGGTAGGGAGTCGAAGGGTAACAGCAAAGAAGGTAGGGTGCTTAAGGTGCTGCATGTAGAGGGTGCAAAAAGTGCTTCACTTTGGTTGAGAGGGGATGGCACATTGTTTAGGACAAATTGTTAAGGAGTCTTAAAATCCATATGAAAGAGTTGAAATAGAGAGCCACAGGGCTCTGCTTTTATGGTAGTAAGATGGGCCTTGGAGAAAATGGAGGTCCAGAGCATCAGTGGCTGTTAAATGAATTAGGACATGACAAGTGTTTAAAGTTGTCCTGGCTCTAAACCACAATGAGATACCACTTCACACCCATTAGGATGGCCGTTACCAAAGAGTGGAAATGTTAGTGATGATGTGGAGAAAGTGGAATCCTTGTGCATCGCTGGTAGGAATGTAACATGGTGCGGTTGCTGTGGAAAATGGTATGGCAGTTCCATAAAGAATTACACGTAGTACCATGTGGCGGTGCACATCTGTAGTCCCAGCTACTCGGAAGGCCGAAGCAAAAAGAGCCCAGGAGTTTGAGGCTGTAGTGCGCCATGATTGTGCCTGTGAATAGCCACTACACTCCAGCTTGGGCAACATAGCAATACCCTGTCTCCAAAAAAAAAAAAAAAAGGAATTACTGTATGATCAGTTATACTTATATAACCAAAAGAAATGAAAACTGGAATTAAACAGATATTTGCATGCCCATGTTCATAGTATTGTTCATAATAGCCAAAAAGGTAGCAGCAACCCAAGTGTCCACTGATACTTGAATGGATAAATAAAGTTGGGTACGTCTATGCAATGGATATTAATTATTCAGCTTTAAAAAGGAAGGAAATTCTGACACATGCTACAACATGGATGAACTTTGAAAACATGCTAAGTGAAAAAGTCAGTTAGAAAAGGATAAATACAGTACTGTATGATTCTACTTATGAGGTACTTGGAGGAGTCAAATTCATAGAGACAAAAAGTTGAATGGTGGTTACAAGGAGTTGGGCAGAGGGGAAAATAGGGACTTAGTGTTTAATGGGTACAGTGTTTCAGTTGGGAAAGATGAAAAAATTCTGGAGATGTGGATGGTGATAAAAGTTGCACAATAACGTATATATACTTAATGCCACAGAATTGTATATGTTAAAATGATAAATTTTGTGTTATATTTTACCCCCCCCACAAATGGTGCTTAACACATAGTACTAAGTATTAGTACCCGCTAAATATTAGCTGCTATCCTTATACTTTTATTACTTAATATTGTTATTATTGCAGTCTCTGGGTTCATTCATTCAATAAGTATTCACTGAGCACCTACTATGTGCCACGTACTGTTGTAGACACTGAAAAAAATAAAGATAACTTGAATCAGCATGGCATTGTGAAAAAGGAGGGAGTTATAGTATAGATAAAGGACATATTGCAGAGATCATGGGAGGTTATTTGAATGGACTGAGGGCACAGAAAGGAAGGAGGCTTAGATATTGCCTGGGTTTCAAACTCACATGACAGTAGAAGGATGCTGTTGTCATTAATAGAAACAGGGAAGACAGGAAGGAGAGTTGGATTTAAGGTAGGATAGCTACTGAGTTTCATTTTAAATATGATGAAGTTTCTGTTAATACCAGTGTCTAGAAAATCGTTGGAAATGTGAGTCTGAAATTCAGGAGTTAAAAAATTGATTGATAAAATTGCTTTGGGAATTAGTCACCAAGGGGCAATTACTGAAGTAATGAGAAACCATGAGATTGATGGAGCATAGCAAGGGAACTGAGGCGAAGGCTAAACCGTCAGGAGTGCCAGCATCGAGGAGGGGTGGAGGGAGGCATGGCTCAGCGAGCGTTTTGCTGCTGTACGTACCTACTGCGCCCCTGTATGTGCTGTGTGCAGTTTCACTTCTTAGAAGGTTAGTCACCTTAGAGCTGATAAGGGTTGGAGTGGGAGGGAAAAACCAACTTCCTATGGAATATTAGCTCATTTCTTATAGCTCTGAGGCTTAAAAAAGTGACACAATGATGAAAACAAAAGCCCTCACTTAAAAAAAATATTGTAGAAATGACATTATAAGGAATATATGTTATCCACGTTTATGGCTGCATGTCCTTTGATTTGAATACTTAGATTTTTTTTTCCTGATTTTTCTTTTATTAGAATTGTGCTATAGTTAATGTAGCTCAGGTAGGTTTATCTCTTTTGAACTATTTCATTGGAACTAGGAATTGAGAAGTTATATATGGCTGTGTTGAGCATAGTAGTTAGGAATGTGGGTTTTAGAGATAAACCTGGCTTCACCTTATTAATGGCTTTGGTCATCCTGTTTACCC
Source organism: Propithecus coquereli (assembly GCF_000956105.1). Taxonomy (NCBI): domain Eukaryota; kingdom Metazoa; phylum Chordata; class Mammalia; order Primates; family Indriidae; genus Propithecus; species Propithecus coquereli. The sequence continues at coordinate 926,136 of NW_012151152.1, forward strand.
TGCCTCATCAGTGCCATAGAGCGCATACCACTAACCTCCTGTCACTGCCCTGCACATTCCGTGATAACAGGGTATGCGTAGTACTTAGCTCAGAGCTTGGTCTATGGTAACTGCCAAATGCATGCATACTGCTTTTGACGTCGGCAGCATTTTGAGAAGAGAGCGCACCGAATCCTAAGCACTAGACCGCCAGGGAGTGACAGCATTTTGAATAATATTCATTTCCAAGGAATGGGGTTGTCAAGGATGTATTATAAGAATATAATTTAATTTGGCAGACTTAGAAGTTTGTTCTACATCCTGCAGAAACCATGGTTTGTGTCTTCTGAAGCCAAATGAGAAAGCAGGCATTTGTCTGGATTTCCATTGGCATCCTGCTCAGTTTGTGTGTGTGTGTTTGAGAAGATAAGTTGCAGCTTAGATAACTGAGCTGAAACTGCATCTCATTTGAAAGACATGCTACAACAGGAGGCAAAGAACAGCCTTGTTTAGTTCTAGGTACCTTGACATCTTATAGGCAAAAATTCCCTGCTAATACTGTTAATACCAGTTGTTGGATCTATAAATTGTTGGATCTTCCCTTTTGGGTGTTATTTGAATTATGTAACTGGTTATGAAAACAAAACTGTTAGCTATTACAGTTCAAGAAATTTTCTTTCAAAGGCACCAAACTTTTCATGTCCATTTAGAAAATTATCCTTATTCTGCTATCTCAATGCCTATCTCCTTTTTTAAGGAGTCCATTTCTGACGCTAATTAACCTATAGATGTTAATGGGATTAGATGTGTAAATTTATATTTTTCTCATTTGTTGAACTAAATGATCTTTTTCAAAACTACTTCTAAATCTGAATTACTGGGTTCTTCTTTCTTTAAAGTACTCTGTCTAGTATTAAAAAAATGAGCATTAGAGATCATGAGTAACCTTTTGGCCTTATCCTGTGTTTTTATCCTAATGCTCTCCTGTATGTCTTTGCTGTCAGAACACACTGTTGCAACAGCTGGGAGTTGCTCCTTTTGCTGAAGGCCCCTGGCCCTTGTACGTTCATCCTCAAAGCCTCTCTGTGCTTTCACGCCTCCTGCTCATCTGGCAGCATAAAGCCGGCACTCAAGGTGATCCTGACGTCCCTGAATGCCTTAAAGTTTGGGACAGGTAAGATACCTCCAGAAAGAAGGCCTGTAGAGAGGTTATTTCCTTTTGTAATTTGTTTGACTCCTTTGTAGTTGATCTGTGGCTTTGAGACATTACTGTGATGATAGTGTTTAGAGTTGGGAGGGTAGAGGAGTGATGCGGAGTTGGAGGAGATGGCTATTAAAAAAAACAAATATGCAAATTATGGTCTGGAAACAGTCTTCCTGTAGCACATGGGGGATTTGGTTATAATTATTAGATAGAACCTGAATCCTGAACATAACCAATTTTATCTTGACCTGGTTTTTTGAAAGACAGAACAGAGAAGCCAACTCTGTCCTTGGTTATTTTGCTTTCAACATGAAACCACTTAGAATGACTTGTGGTCTTTTTTGGACAAATTTTAGAGAATTTTTTTCCTTGGGGGAAGCTCAGATTAATCATCTAAATCCTCTTTAGACGGACCTGTATTTGCCATTTTTGTTTACATGGTTAGAAGTCTTCAAAGCAGTTTGTTTTCCTAAAAGGCTTTGCTTTCTATTCCCCATTCTAGGATCAAATAACTCTAATGCTGGATTTGAGAAATCATAAACCTCCCTGAATGCCAAAGACCCACTATATATTTCCTGGTGGAATCTTGCAAAAAGGCTGGGAGGGTATGTGTGTGGGGTGCAGTGAGGGAAACCCTTATTAAAACACAAATCTCTTTCCTCATAGCCAAAGGCAGTGGAAACAATTGGCTACATTCATTCCTTTTTTGCATAAAAGCTCTTCTGACAAGTTCTCTGACTAGTATTTCTTTTTTATTACTTTGTAGTCAATCTGTTGAGTTATTTTTTTTTTATTTTTTATTTTTTTTGAGACAGTCTTACTGTGTTGCCCGGGCTAGAGTGCCGTGGCATCATCCTAGCTCACAGCAACCTCAAACTCCTGGGCTCAAGCGATCCTCCTGCCTTAGCCTCCCGAGTAGCTGGGACTACAGGCATGCGCCACCATGCCCGGCTAATTTTTTCTATATATTTTTAGTTGTCCAATTAATTTCTTTCTATTTTTAGTAGAGACAGGGTCTCGCTCTTGCTCAGGCTGGTTTTGAACTCCTGAGCTCAAACAATCCACCCGCCTCGGCCTCCCAGAGAGCTAGGATTACAGACGTGAGCCACCACGCCCGGCCTGTTGAGTTATTTTTGACTATTACCATGCAATGATTTTAACCTGTAGTGTAAACTTTCAAAACTAGAATTAAATTACAGAATTCAAGTATAGGGAAAAGTAATTGAATTGGTTCTACCTGTCCATGTTTATTAATTAAAAAGCAACCAACCACAACACTTTTTGAAGGAGCTTCGTGTTCTTTCCATTGTCAAGGTAGGCATTAATGCTACTGTGGTCACAGTTGAGAGAACCGAAGGGTTCTTAGAAATGTTTTTGTGGCTGAATCTGACTTTTTTGTAGTCAAAATTTAGTTTTTGTTTTCTCTTTACCATATAGCTTTTTTCTTAATTTGTTCTCTTAATGCCTGAGTTTAAAAAGTTTAATTCTTCCAGTGGTTGACTTTGTAACTCTTGGGGGATGTCTGACTTTTTTCCACCAGACATAGTCTCCTTTTGTCTGTGGCAGGTTTTTGTCTACAATGAAGCAGAATGCCCTGCAAGGGTTGGTGCCCAATGAGACAGAGGATTTGAATATAGAACATCTGCAGCTACTCCTCCTCATCTTCCACAACTTCACTGAGAAAGGCCGGCGGGCCATATTGACCCTTTTTGTGCAGATCATACAGGAGTTGAGTGTCAACATGGACACTCAGATGCGCTCTGTGCCCCTCATCCTGGCTCGCCTCCTTCTGATATTTGACTATCTGCTTCATCAGTACTCCAGAGCCCCTGTGTATCTGTTTGAGCAGGTATAGACCGGCATATTCTTTTTGCTTTATGGTTATCGAGAACTTATTCTTCTCAAGAGTTACCGTGATCCAAAGCTAAAATGACCTGCTCACTTTAGGTTTCAGGTGTTCCTTGTGGTAGGTTCATGGGTGGAATTAGGAGAACCACTGGGACTTGGGTGTGTGCACTTGCACTTTATGTTTAGCCGGAAGTGAAACGTGTAGGTAACTTTGATTTCGTGCATTTGTTAAAATTGGATTATAGGCTCTGTTCATAGGAGTTTTTCCTTGAATTATCCTGCTCTTCCCGTGTCTAAGAAACACTGAGATGGATGGAGGGTAGCAAGGAAGCTGAAGGCTGAGGCTAAACCCTCAGGAATGCTAACATAAAAGAGGGGTGGAGCCTTGGCCATCAGTGAATATTTGTTAGTGGTTGAATGATGTTCAGCAGTAAATTGTATGGATTGGTAAATTCCTTTGTTGTAAGGATCCAAAATGAGGATAGGAGGGTGAATTAAAGGTTATTATGTTCAACATTGCTTCAAGTGTTTCATTGAGCACTATTCCCTTTGTGCTTCATCAAAAAATGCTTTTCAAAAGAAGTCACAGAAAAACCTTAACATTTTTAGTTTGGTTTAAGTTTCCCAGGCTTTGATATACCAAGCTATTATCATACCTGAGGGAAAAACAGAATGATGACTGTATCTTTCTTAATTTGAGTATTTTTGTTTTAAAAGGTGCAGCATAACCTACTAAGTCCTCCTTTTGGGTGGGCAAGTGGGTCCCAGGACAACAGTAGCCGCCGGGCAACCACCCCTCTCTATCATGGATTCAAAGAAGTAGAAGAAAACTGGTCTAAGCATTTCTCATCAGGTCAGAAAGAAGGTTGTCCTTAAGAAACTGACTTACTGATTCTGATTGGCAGGGTTAAATTGTAATCCCAGCTACTCAGGAGGCTGAGGCAGGAGGATTGCTTGAGCTCAGGAGTTTGAGGTTGCTGTGAGGTAGGCTGATGCCACAGCATTCTAGTCCAGGTGACAGAGCGAGACTCTGTCCCAAAAAAAAGAATTAGGAATCCCTGTATCTGGCCATAGGGTATAGTACATGGATTCTTGCCACTCTGAATGATTAATTTTTCTCATTTTCCCTTAGGGATGTGGTTCTAACCCATAGCTAAATTTCCTTTTGGGTCTTGGTGGCATACTGTTCTGAGATAATTCTCTCATATATTGTTCTTTTGACTAGGTACTTCTTGTGTTCGTTTGTAATGTGTGCTCACTCTAATCCGGAGAATTATTAGATCTTAAGTGTATTTTGTAGAAATTTTCATGAGGCCTTAGTATGAGTTTATTATCATCTCTTATTGTTAGTCCCTTTGATATTAGGGAAGTAGCATCTAAGTTTAATGTGTTCGCCCTAATGATATAATTTGTTAATTAATTTGATCATAGAGTACCTTATTTAACTTGTAGAGCAGTGGCTCTCAAGTAGGGTGATTTTGTCTCAAGGGACATTTGGCAGTTTCTAGAGACATTTTTGGTTGTCACAACTGGGGGGTGCTACTGGCATTTAGTGGGTAGAGCCCGAGGATGCTATTACATCTCCTATAGTGCACAGGATAACATCTCACAGAAAAGGATTATCTGGACCTGAATGTCAGTATTGCTAAGGCTGAGAAACCTTGTTCTAATGTATTTTCTTAGTTTTTACATTTTAAATCTATTAGACAGAGTTGAGAATGAAACCATTCTTTTAATAAGCACATTGCTTTTCAGATGCTGTCCCACAACCCAGATTCTACTGTGTCCTGTCCCCAGAAGCCTCAGAGGATGATTTGAACCGGCTTGATTCTGTGGTACTAGGAATTTTAAAACTCCATTTTACATGTTGGTCAGATGGTCTTCACCAAAATCAGCCTGTCAGGGTGAAAGGGAATGATTTACTTTTTGTAATGAGGGAATTTGATGTCTATTAGGATTTGAGCTTATTCTAAAAGGAAAATATTATTTTGAGATTTATTTGCTGGCTGCACTTTGCTGTAGAAGTTGTCCTTTCTGGTGGTTGGCACCTCTGACACATTATTTCTGAAGGACTGTGTTCGTTGGCATTTGTGAGATGCAAATATTTTAATGAACAAAAAAAATTTGCTCTCTCCTTCTAAAACCTGCAGTTGTATGTTCACAAGAGCTTGCAAACTGAGGTCTCAGAATGGCAATTTGCTGTAAGGAAAATTAATAAGTGTAATTTAATGGGATATTTTCTTCATCATGAGGTTAAGTGATAGTGCATGGGCAGTAGGAAAAAATATTTCAAAGTACAAACTAATGATTATCTGTCCTTCTTGATATTAGGCATGTGACGTTCTTTTCTCCAAGCTTGTCAAGTATGATGAGCTTTACACTGCATTGACAGCCCTGCTTGCAGCTGGATCCCAGCTCGACACAGTCAGGAGGAAGGAAAACAAGAACATAACAGCCCTGGTAAGATCATCGAAACCTGAGAAGACTTTGGGCTGTGTTTGATAGTTGTTTAATAATTTCTATCAGAAATTCCCTTCTGGGATCTAATCATTGTATTGAACATCTGTTTGCAAAACTGATTGATACTTCAGTATTTCTAGGTATTTTGAGTGGTTATGTTTACCTTTGAGGTAATTTTATTATTTTGGCATTTTTTTGGTTACCATTGAGAGAAATGTGACTTTGAGAGTTAATGGCCCTCTGAGTACCATATCTCCTATGCATGCTGGTTCATGCATGATATTGAAAGCCTCACACTTGAGATTTTTCTGTGGTCCTGTAAATATGTCTTTCTACTTCTAGAAGCCATAACAGCTATTCTATGACGTAGAAAGGGCCGGCTGATTGTGGGCCTGCCAAGCAGAATGTACTGCTCTCTTTAGGTTAATTGGTAAATTATTGGAGAGCCAAAGCTGTCTTAGAACCGCCTTTCTGGCCTGTGATATGTGCAGAATATGGAACAAATTATCTGTATTTGTGTTTTACCATTTTCTGCTTTATTATTAGGCGTACTCTTTAGAAAGATCTAGAGAGCAGACTTGAAGGCCAAAAGCTCAGTTGAAAATCGAAAATCTACACAATTCTACTTTAAAAGTTGTGTTTGGGGCAGTTATTTTTGTTGGGGAGATCTTGGGACAACACCAAGTGCTACTTCTGTGTTCCTTTTGCTTCTCCCAGGAGGCCTGTGCCCTTCAGTATTACTTCTTGATACTGTGGAGGATCCTGGGGATTTTGCCACCATCAAAGACTTACATGAACCAGCTGGCCATGAACTCGCCTGAGATGAGTGAATGTGACATCTTACACACTCTGCGATGGTCTTCCCGCCTCCGGATCAGCTCCTATGTCAACTGGATAAAGGTACCACAGTGGAACACGGAGCTTGCTGCTAAGGGTATTCAGAGCCAATGTAGTGTGCTCTGTGCTTACAGGAACTTTTAAATTTAAAGATAATAAAAGCTTTGAACTCTGTCTGTATTGGTCTCCTAAACACTTTTCTTGCTGTCCAAATAGGATCACCTTATCAAACAGGGAATGAAGGCTGAACATGCTGGCTCTCTCATAGAACTGGCATCCACCAAGTGCAGCTCAGTGAAGTATGATGTTGAAATTGTAGAGGAATACTTTGCTCGACAGGTATGTTAGTGTTGGAACCGTGATGACAGAACTTGGTTTCCACCACAGCTTTTTGCCACAGCTAATTAATATCTTGGATATTTTTAAAGATCTCATCCTTCTGTAGTATTGACTGTACCACCATCTTGCAACTCCATGAAATTCCTAGTCTGCAGTCCATCTACACCCTTGATGCTGCTATCTCGAAGGTCCAGGTCTCTTTGGATGAGCATTTTTCTAAGATGGCTGCTGAGACTGATCCTCATAAGTCATCAGAGATTACCAAGAACCTGCTCCCAGCCACGCTGCAACTCATTGACACCTATGCGTCGTGCACTAGGTATGATGGGCCTCTTGCCCAGAGATATCCGAGCATTGTTCACTTTGTGCAGATCCCCAGTAACTCAGAATTTTACGTTTTTCTTTTTACCAGCTTAGGGTTTTTTCCCCTTGGTATGTAGTTTTCTTCTCTAGTATGAAGGGGTGCTCCATGAAGGAATTTTCAGGTAGTACAGGAGGAGTTAGGAAGCTTCATTTCTATAATTCTTTAAATATCTAACATTTTACTTGTAGGGTACAAAGAAAGATAATGTAATCTTTTTAAACATTCTCATTTCTGCTGTTAACTGAGTTGAAGCTCTTTAAATTTCATGATAGGTAGTTAGAGAAAAAATATTCCGAATGAGTCGAAATTATTTTGAAATTCAGCTCTTTCCATAACAGACATTGCAAATTGCATGCCCTGTGGATTTTGGTCTATATGATATTTAAGTATTTTAAAACTTAGTAATTGAAAGATTATTCGTAAGTGGAGATTTCTTGCTTTTCTTAAATTGGAAAAGCTGGTAAAACTGGGCCTGATTTCCCAAATGACAGTAAAAGGCTGGAGCTGAGAGGTGGCTTCCCCTTGCGACAGTTCTTACCTGGCCCTCTTACCCTTATTTATCTAGTCCCTGTAGGAACTCACCATTTAGCTCCTGTTCTGTGGGGCTTTTATGCTGAAAGGGGCCTGGATCTTTGTAAGACTTAATGCCTTGCAGTAGAGACAGGGCTGTTGCTTGAGGCAAATCTTGGAACAAAGATGAGTGATAAATAACTAATATGAATGCCTGCTATGTACCAGATACTTTTCTAGGTGCTAAGGTTTAGCAGTAGCCAAAGCAGACCAAGTCATTGCCCTCTGGGAGTTTGTAGGCTCCAATGTGGCCTATTAAGCCAGCTGGCTTAATAGCTGAACTGTTATGTTCTTGGGCAAGTAGGTTTGGGGAATGTTGGGTAAATTAAATAGTTTTTTTTGTTGTTTCATTTAAAAAAACATAGTACTTCTCAGAGCCTTTATACATTGCCAGTCTTCTGAGGTGGAGGAAGGGAGATAGATGTGTAGTATTCACTGTTTCCCAAACTTGTCATGGAATTGTGTTTTGGGAGCAATTTCAGAGGATGTGATATTCTTTGGGAAACAATTACCGATTGGAATTCTTATGAGACCGGGAAAGGGCAGATACTATCTGCAGATACTATCTACTATTTTTAATAGATTAGGAAACTGAGATACGGTTTTTTCAGCTAGTCTAGGCTTCGTTTCTCCTAACTGATGGGATTAGATTCCTATAGCGTCACCTATCCCCCCTATTTTTTTTCCCTCAGAGCCTATTTGCTACAGAACTTTAATGAAGAGGGAACAACTGATAAACCTTCCAAGGAGAAACTGCAGGGCTTTGCTGCTGTTTTGGCTATTGGCTCTAGTAGGTGCAAGGCAAATACTCTGGGTAAGCGAATGGATGTGATTTGAATAATACTAATTACTACTACTAGTACTACTACTTCTCTACCTCTCTGCCTGTCTGTTGGCATTTATCATTTATTGAAGCCTTTCTGTGTGTCAGGCATTTACATAGGTTTATTTGTTTTGAACTTCACAATAACTCTATGAAGTAAGTGTTATTATGATGCCCTTTTTGCTCATTAGGTAACTGAGTTTTAGAGAAGTTACTTGTTCAAAATCCTACATCTTGCAAGTGATGGAGCTGGGATCTAAACCAAGTTCGGTTGGTTCTAAAGCATTAGGCTGTTTTGCCTTTACCACAGATCTTTGTTCTTTTCATTTATAGAGATTAGGAAGACTAGCAAGCTGCTATGTTGTGCTTGCAAAAATATCTTGGGTTAGGAATGATCTGGCAGAAATTTAGAACAGAAAATCAAAGGCCTTGAGCAGGATTGGAGTTAAGTGCAGTAGTTACCCTTTAAAATTTATAGCCAATTGTATTTTCCTTAATTTTACACTTTAACACATTGACTGCCACACTAGAAAAAAATTTTTTTTTCCTTGGGGCCATGGTGTTTTAGTACAAAAATAGAATAAAAACTTTGAAAACAAAAATCGTCTTTTCTAATTTAATGAAAAATTTGTTATTTTTTATTGTTTTCTGTGCATGAGTTATATGCAACTTGAAAAAAAGTTCACGTGGCTCCCAAGCTGAAAAGATGTGTGAGTTACATATTCTTTATGAAGCCCTAGGCTCAAAACTAGCATGAGTTAAATACAACTCACATGGCAGTTCATGTGGTAAATACTCATTTAATATTCAGATAGTCTCAGTTAGTACTACCTTATTGAATGCTGTTCTTAATGTGCATTATGATCCCTGCCCTCAAGATTTGTCTTATGGGAAAAAAGATCAAAGCGATACCTATTCATAGAAGGGGAGCAGATATTTAATGGTGATTTTAGCCTGACTTACAGTGACTCAACTTCACTTTGCATCTTATTTTCAGTTGTCGTCTTTACTTGCAAGATTAGAAAGTGAATATGATGGGAAATGAAAACCTTACAATTGAGATTGTTAGCTATTAAGCAATTAGCTGGTTCTTGGACATAGTACTGCTATTGAAATATCCATCTAAGCTATCTTAGTAATTATTTTGACAGCCTCGGCTGTCGTGTTTCTTTATGCATTTGCACTTGGCATTTTAAAATGCTCGGTTGTTCCTTCTTTCTTGTGATGATTCCTTGTCCTTTCTATCGCCTCCAGGTCCGACACTGGTTCAGAATTTGCCATCATCAGTGCAGGCTGTGTGTGAGTCCTGGAACAACATCAGTACCAATGAGTTTCCTAATATTGGATCCTGGGTGAGTCCCCTGTCTGTTCCAAGAGTAGAAATGCTGAGCACTAGCCCTTCTGTGTTCTGTTCTTAAGTCTAAAGAATTAGGCTTAAACTTGCTACCAAGAGATCTTCATATACTACAGTAGTATTGGCTATGATTGAATCAATAATCAGTGCATTTAATTACTCAAGTGGTCCTTTTGTTTAGAAGTCTGTGTTACCAGAGGACAAACCACTTTCTTTATTTCTCTGAGCCTTAGTTTCTTCACCTGTTAGATATTGGGATATGATGATTAAATGTATTAAGTATAAAGTACCTAGCACATTATCTGGCATGTGAATTCTCAGTATAGTTAATTCCGTTTCCTTTCCTTTATAGGTTATATGTCAGGAAATTGCTCCTTTTGTTATAATCTTATGGGGTAGCTTTTAGGTTCTCTAGACTTTTAGATACTATTGAGTCTTCTGTCAGTTTATTTGATCTTTATGTGTGCTCTACTCAGATTACCTTTTTTAACAGATTAATCTGTTACTAAAATTTCTTTGGAAAAACTAAGTATTATAATCTTGTTATCCCTGCTAGAGCTAGAGTACAAGGGTAATTATGATCTTTGCAATGGAGACCAGATGCATTATAAAATCCAGATCCTTCTGAATCATTACAGATAAACAATAGTTTTACTGTTAAATATGGTATATTATACTCTAATCATTTGAAAGTGGTATTGGCTATTTGTTGTATTTAACTGTTAACTTCGTACTAACTAAAGTTTGTCGACTGCTTCCTTCCCCCAACTCCACTTTCCTTCCCAGGATGAATAACAGTATATACTGAGTAGAGGCCACTGGGGTCTCAGTTTATGTCACTGTTTTTTTCCACGTGAGAATTTTATCCAGGAAAGATGGTCTATCCATTCACGTCTGATTTGCTTCCTTTCAGCGCAATGCCTTTGCCAATGACACCATCCCTTCTGAGAGTTACATCAGTGCTGTGCAGGCTGCGCACTTGGGGACTCTTTGTGGCCAAAGTCTGCCCCTGGCTGCTTCCCTGAAGCACACTCTCCTCTCACTGGTCAGGTTGACTGGAGATCTTATCGTGTGAGTACCTGATACATAGCCCCCAAGGGCTCTCTACGTATGTATTCTATTGTAGCTAACAGGGGACGATGAGAATTTTTATAGCTATATAATAATGCTTTTCTTGTATGCTTCATTAGCAAATAGAACCTGTTGCTTTAGAGTAAAGTATGAGTACTTACCTAAAATGATTTCTTTTTTTTTTTTTTTTTTTAAACACTGTCTTACTCTGTTGCCTGGGCAGTGGTACAATCTTAGCTCACTGTAACTTTGAATTTCTGCGCTCAAGTGGTCCTCCCACCTCAGCTTTCCAAGTAGCTGGGACTACAGGCACACGCCGCCACACCTGGCTAATTTTTTAAGTTTTTTGTAGAGATGAGGTCTCGCCATGTTGCCCAGGTTTGTCTCTAATTCCTGGCCTCAAGCGAACCTCCCGCCTTGGCCTCCTGAGTAGCTGAGGCTACAGGCATGAACCACTACACCCAGCCTAGAATGATTTTTAACTTAGATTCAAAGGGCATCAGAGTACTTCCTCCTCTCTGTGTAGTAGTTTTCAGAAAAAGCATGCTGGCTTTAAACCCTATTGTGACTTGGTGCTTTGAGTTTGAGTTTTAAAGTGGTAGTGATGGATTATTTGATAAAGTTTCTCCAGAATCATTGTGGGAATTAGACTCTACCCTTGTAGGGACTAGGGTAGACTGAGGGAGGGACTGTTTTGTCTTCCTGTACATAGGTTACAGGTAAAGTCATATATCACATTGCCTTAAAAGTGATCTAGATTCCTGGCAATTATTCTAGAAAGCTTGTCTGGGATAGACTACTTGCTTAGGTTTCAGTTAATTTTCTTTTTTTTTTTTTTTTTTTTTTGAGACAGAGTCTCAGTGTGTTGCCCGGGCTAGAGTGCCGTGGCGTCATCCTAGCTCACAGCAACCTCAAACTCCTGGGCTCAAGCAATCCTTCTGCCTCAGCCTCCCAAGTAGCTGGGAGTACAGGCATGCGCCACCATGCCCAGCTAATTTTTTCTATATATTTTTAGTTGTCCAATTAATTTCTTTCTATTTTTAGTAGAGACGGTGTCTTGCTCTTCTTGCTCAGGCTGGTCTTGAACTCCTGAGCTCAAACAATCCGCCTGCCTCGGTCTCCCAAAGAGCTAGGATTACAGGTGTGAGCCACCGCGCCCGGCCTAATTTTCTTTTTTGAGTATTATAAAATGCATTAATTAACTTGATGTTTTAATAAATGGATTTTTCAAATGGAAGTGGTTTTTATTTCTGATATAATAATGAAAGAGAAGAATATGAAATTGTATGACTAGACCTATGTATAAAACAGCTATCAAGGGAAAACAAAGACTGGAGTAAAAGCCCTTGCCCCAATAAATAGTTGCATTTTTCTGTTCATGCCTTACAGCTTTTTGGAGTGTGTACACTAACTGGGTTTCATTTTCTTTGTTGAAGTTGGTCAGATGAGATGAACCCGCCACAGGTAATTCGGACCCTGCTACCTCTTCTTTTGGAGTCAAGCACCGAGAGTGTGGCCGAGATCAGTAGCAACTCCCTGGAACGCATCTTGGGCCCTGCAGAGTCTGATGAGTTCTTGGCTCGTGTTTATGAGAAGCTGATAACTGGTTGTTACAATATTCTGGCCAATCATGCAGATCCCAATAGGTGAGCCTGATAGATTAGAACAGTCAGGTTCCTGTGTTATATGGCTGTAGTCCGTGAGGTGTACCAACACTGCTGCCTTTATACCATTAATGAATACCTTGTCGCTATTGTGCTTTTCAACAGAAAATTCTCTATTTATGTGCATTTGTCATTCATATGGAAATATGTGGAGAGTTATCTGGAATCTTCCTCTTTTGTGATTAATTCTTAGGAATAAGTAATTAAGAAAGTGGAAGCCTTAAATGTTCAGATTGGATTCTTAAAATTAAATAATTCAAATGATTATCATGTGCTATGTAGATGTGATGAGGTATGCAAAGGATCTTGATAAGATTAGTTGTTTAATTTTTTTTTTTTTGGGACAAGATCTCTCTAGGTCTTGCTCTGTTGCACAGGCTGTAGTGCAGTAGCACAGTCATAGTCCGTGTTACCATGTACTCCTGGGCACAGGAGGCTCCTACCTCAGCCTCCTGAGTAGCTAAGACTACAGGCACGTGCCACCATGCTCAGCTGATTTAAAAAAAAAAATTTTTTTTTTTAAGAGGGGGTCTCACTGTGCTCTGCAGGCTTGTCTCGAACTCCTGGCCTCAAGTGATCCTTTTGCCTCCACTCCCAAAGTGCTGGGATTATAGGCATGAGCCACTGTGCCTGTCCAAAATCAGTCTCTAATATTTTTGTGACCATACTTCTGAAATAGGTTGTCTGTGGAATTAGGAGGTCCCATAGCATTGTTAGACCTTGGTAGTTCAGGCTGTGTTGATGGAGGTGAACCGTAAAGAACAATCACATTGCACTTTTCCCAACTCAGAACTGTACAGATAAAGGGTCCAAGTGTTGGGATTTCCTGTCTGTTTGTTGTTGAGGGGTCCAGATTTTCATCAAGGACTCCTTCCCCCTCCCCCGGCCTTTCTCTTCTTTTTCTTCTTCTTCTTTTTTTTAAACAGATAAGGAATTTGAGACAATTTAGCTGTATGGAAATGATTCATCCAAAGTGTCTCCCCCGAACAAAATCAATGGCTGAATCTGTATTAAGACTCTGAGCTTTAGATTCCTTTCCTGTTTAATTTCCTAGGAAAAGGGGGAATAAAATAAATATTTTTTTAAACATCAAACATTTATTGAACACCTACTATGTGCCAGGTTCTATGCTAAGCTTTGACAGAACAAACTTGAACATTGCCCTCAAGGTCTAGTCATAAACAAACGAACTTTGGATTTTTTAAATGTCAGTATGAGGAAGATATTGAAACAGATACTAATACTGGTAGTTAAGTTTTCCTTTTGATCCTCAGTGGACTGGATGAATCCATCTTGGAAGAATGTCTCCAATATTTGGAAAAGCAACTGGAAAGTAGCCAGGCTCGTAAAGCGATGGAGGAGTTTTTCTCTGACAGGTGAGCTATGTTTTGCTTTAGTCAGTGAACATGTTTTGAATGCTTCCTGAAAGCAAGGAGCTATATGTGTTGACTTTGGTGTTTTTTCTCAGGGAATACTCATCGCCTGTTTAGGTGTCAGTACCTTGGGGAGGACTTAGGTTAATTGCTGACTCCTTTGGGTTTTGATGAGGGGATTGATTTCATGAACACCTTGTGTTGTTGACTCACAAGTGACCATTTTTTCTAGAGGAGATGAGATTGTGAAGAAATAGAAACGGATGCCTTTTATGTGAGGCTTAATGTGATTCTTCCATTTTCCCCCTTCCTGCCTCCCAGTGGAGAACTTGTGCAGATCATGATGGCAACAGCCAATGAGAACCTCTCTGCTAAATTCTGTAACCGAGTTTTGAAATTCTTCACCAAACTCTTCCAGCTGAGTGAGTGACAGCTTTTGGTAATCTTCTTATGGGAACTTTGATGTCTGGTTAATACTGTGCATATCTTCTGCCTGAGTTTAACTATAGCATGGAAATGCTAACAAGTGGAGAGAATCCCTCAGAGAAAGTTTGGAAGGAAGTTAAAAACTTGCTTGGAGACTTTTCCCCTTTCCTGGCTCATAATTTGCCCCTTCCTTACCTCCCCCTTGCCCTTCTTCACTGACCTTAGCCTCTTGATCTGTTCCTAGCTGAGAAGAGCCCTAACCCAAGCCTCCTACATCTCTGTGGCTCTCTGGCACAGCTGGCATGTGTGGAGCCTGTGCGTCTGCAGGCCTGGCTCACCCGCATGACGACATCACCCCCAAAAGATTCTGATCAGCTGGATATAATTCAGGAGAACCGGCAGTTGTTGCAGTTACTGACCACATACATTGTCCGGGAAAACAGGTAAAACAACTGCATTTATGTCATGTTTCCCTGACAATCCCAGAAATATGTTGATATTTGCAGCTATCTTTCCTTCAGGCATCAGTATTTTCAATGTTTTCCTATCTCCCTCTCTCTAGATGGATTATAGATTATAGTGTAGTTCTTGGATTTTTTTCTGTGGAAAGACTTTTGGAATGACTTGGCCTGTCAGTTGCAACCTAAGTGAATGTTTTGTGCTTTGGTAGCCCAAGTCCAAAACTGGGGTTGGTATAGTCATGTATTTAATGTTTAATTTAAAACCTCTGTTAATTACTCTTACAATTTGAAATACGAGATTTCTGTTGGCTACTCACCAATTTGCTCTTTCTTTTCCAACAGCCAAGTTGGGGAAGGTGTATGTGCTGTGCTTCTGGGCACCCTGACCCCCATGGCAACAGAGATGCTGGCCAATGGTGATGGGACTGGCTTCCCCGAACTTATGGTCGTGATGGCCACCCTGGCCAGTGCAGGTCAAGGCGCTGGTCACCTTCAGCTTCATAATGCTGCTGTGGACTGGCTGAGCAGATGGTAAGATGATGAAACTAGAGGAACCTATCTCTTGGTTACAACATTGCTCTTGGAGAAGAAGGGTATAACTTCTTGCAGGTTACTTTCTTAGTAACTCAGAGTGAATATAAAAGAAATTTGAATCTCTACCTTTTTATTAGTGTTTGAGGGGCAGTCAATATCTCTGATCTCTTTAGACTTCACAGTTTTCTCAGTAGAGCTCCCTGTTCATTATTTACAAGAGAAGACTTGGGAAAAGTATGCCAGTTGTCAACGATAATTCTAAGACCAGACCACCCCACCCCAAGCTGTGTGACTATGTAATGCTTACATAGTTGTCTAAGAATGCTTTTGCATGCTTAGAAAGCATTTAGGACAATACTTTTGCAATATCCTAAAATTGGCTCAGGGTTCATGAAGATGCTTCCTTTCTTTGGTTCCTTAGATGATTTTATGTCTCCCCCTTCCCCTTCTTTTTCTTTGGGACAGCAAGAAATACCTGTCACAGAAGAATGTGGTTGAAAAACTGAATGCCAATGTAATGCATGGAAAGGTAAGAATAGTGAGGAACACTGTTCCTGGACAATAGGAAGTGAGGGACAGATGATTCTTATCTTTGAGGTCAGGTGGAAGTCTCTCTTCCCTATTGACTTTTGTTGCTTGCTAGCCTACAGAGGTTAAGGCTGATAATCTCAAAGTACTAGAAGTGTGTAATTGCCAACTGCATGCCCTTCGGTGTCTTCCGGGTGGCAAGAAGTGAGAGGAAGGAAATATACTGGCAAACAATATACAATAGCATCCTTGTTAAAACAGTGAATTCCTGCCGTTCTAAGATATTAGTATGCTATAGAAAACTGTCCCCTATTCAGGCCTGGGCACTATGCACTCTGAGTCAGTGTTAGATAGGGTTACATACTGCCTCCTCGGCTCGTAAGAAAAGGGGTTTGAAACTGACAGACATCTTGCATTCAGGCATTTCCCCTCCTACCCAATCCATGAGCCTGACAGAGGCGGCTAAGATCAGATAGCTGACCTCTGAGACGCACCATGGTACCATTCATTTCTCCCTCCTTTCTTGCTAATCTTTATCCTTTCAGCACTGAAATGTCAGAATACATAGAGCCAAGGAACTTAGAAGTATGAGTCTTTGATGCCTGACTACTGGGTTTTTTAGGCAAGCATGAACTACTTCCACTGGTTTGCTGGAAAATTTTTCTCTTGATCTCTGAAGTTATTCCTTTCTTTCTGTATTAGTTTAAAACCTGATAATGAAAATGACCTTCACTATGGTAAAAAAAAAAATGCTAATGGTAAGGGAAAACTTCTAATGAGAGCTTCTTCATACGTATAATCTGGTCTTTTCTGGAATGATTTTAGTCTCTATTTTTACTTCATTCTCTTAATTTCAATTCTACTGCATCTTACAAGATTTTGTAAAGAGCCATCTTTGTGCTAAAGAATGAATACACACCAATTTGGTACAATTTACTGATCAGCTGCATGCAGACATAGTGGTAAGAGTTGGAGAAATAGATAATTAAAATATACTGTTTTTTTCTCTCTGTTTTCATACCATTCCTGTGATCTTGAGCTTTATTGGAAAAAGCTTGAGAAAACATGGTTTACATAATAAAATATGGAGAACTGAAGTTTCTTTGGGGCTGTGGTCTTCTTTTGCAGCATGTGATGATCTTGGAGTGCACATGCCACATTATGTCTTACTTGGCTGATGTTACAAATGCCCTGAGCCAGAGTAATGGTCAAGGCCCAAGTCACCTCTCAGTGGATGGGGAAGAGCGGGCCATCGAGGTGGACTCAGACTGGGTGGAGGAGTTGGCAGTGGAAGAGGAAGATTCCCAGGCCGAGGATTCAGTAAGTACTAAGGAACCTCTCAGTTAATGTCTCGAGGGACTGACTGACTAGCACACTACCTAGTTTTTGGTTCTCTTTTCTGGCCCCCTGTGAACTTCAAAACTTCCAGCTTACAAAACTAATGCTGCACTCCGATAATCTAGGCCTGCAGAGCCAACCAAAGCAAGGGCTGTAATCTCTTACAGAAAGGACTTTTTTTAATAAGCATATGCCTTTCTTCAGTCCAGAGTCATCTGTCCTGCTTCTCAGTCTTTGTATCCAAAATGGAATGTTAGGGGTGAGTTCTTCACGGGAATGAAGAGAGCTCCCTTGTACAGACAGCATAAGATTTTTTTTTTTCCTTAATCATAAAACTCTAAGGTCTTACTCACCTGAAATTGCAGCAGATTTTCATCCAGCTAGCTATTTCCAATTGCGGCAAGTTTCTATTGGTCATTTATGAGTTGATTATTCACTTTCCATAGGGTATTGAGGCAGGTATGTTTTTGTGGGTATCTATGTAGAGGGATATATTTCTGATTAAAAAGACTTATTTATCTTTGAAGGATGAAGATTCTCTTTGCAATAAACTCTGCACTTTTACGATCACACAGAAAGAATTCATGAACCAGCATTGGTAAGAGTAGTTCTTCCTGTCAGGTGAGGGTTTGCTGGGCCTTGATTGTTGGGACTTCTGAGCTAATTTGCTGGTTCTTATTCTTTGTAGGTACCACTGTCACACCTGCAAAATGGTGGATGGAGTGGGTGTGTGCACAGTGTGTGCTAAAGTATGCCACAAGGATCACGAGATTTCCTACGCCAAGTATGGGTCCTTCTTCTGTGACTGTGGGGCCAAGGAGGATGGCAGCTGCTTGGTGAGAGATTTAGAACCTTTACTGAGCTGTAAAGAATGGCATATTAGGGACACAGGAATACTTAAGCTGAACTAGAAAATTCCCATGGCACCTCCATTGGACCTTAGTCTAGGAATATGTTGTGGTTCTGTCACTGATGATATGTATAATCATGGTCTAAGCACTTCACTTAGAATATTAGAACAAGCAAAGTCCTTAGAGGTCTTATAGTCAGTTTTTCCTAAGACCTCCCCTTAATTTCAGATGTTAAGGTCAAGGTTTGATGCCGTTATGGGTAAAGAAGTTAGATGTTAGGAGAATATCTTGAAGGTCAGAATTCAGGCTTTTGGATAACATTTAAATGCTTAGCTAATTTCTCCCTTGAGTCAGATTTTCCTCCAAGATCTTAGGCAATATTTCCCCTGTGTTTGTGGCAAGAACTAAGGGACTCTGATGCTTTCTGTCCGTAGGCACTGGTGAAGAGAACTCCTAGCAGTGGCATGAGCTCCACCATGAAGGAGTCAGCATTTCAGAGTGAACCCAGGGTTTCAGAGAGTCTGGTGCGCCATGCCAGCACCTCTCCAGCTGACAAGGCCAAGGTCACCATCAGTGACGGAAAGGTTGCTGATGAAGAGAAGCCCAAGAAGAGCAGCCTGTGCCGCACAGTAGAGGGCTGCCGGGAGGAGCTGCAGAACCAGGTGGGGCTTACTGGTGTTCCCCAGTAAGTAGACAGAGTTCAGAGCCTGGCAAGTTTGTGTGAGAATAAATAATGCACAAGGCCCCCTCTGGCAACTTGTTTTCTTTTTTTCTTTAAATTTATCCATTTTCACAGTATGAATACAAATAGTATGTGTTTTCAGTCATTAGGAAAGGGTTTATGCCTGGGGAGTATTAGGGCTATTATGGGGTGGGGTTGGTGGGAGAGTAAATTTTAGTTGTGCAATACTCTGGAGCACCTTTCTTGGCCAACATTCCTCATCTGAAGCACAGAATGCAGAAAATGATTTGAGTGATTATTTTCTCATTTTTCCAATGATAGTACATAACTAGAACCATTTTAGATATGTAGGCAAGAAGTTAGCTAATTATATATGACGAATGCCTTTGAGCATTAGGGTGTCTACATGGGACCCCTGGCTTAGAAAGATTGCTCAAGAGTTAGTAGCACAACTGCATATTGACTGGAATCAAATGTAGGGTTATGGTGAGAATGAGATAATGGCTAGAATATCCAACTGGAAGCGAGGAAACTAGATTCTGAAGGTGGTTGCTGGAAAGATTATTGAGTATAACCCATTGTTTTTCTGTCTTTTTTTTCCACTTGTATATTTCAATTTTTCTTAGGCCAATTTCTCCTTCGCTCCTCTTGTGTTAGACATGCTCAATTTCCTCATGGATGCCATTCAGACCAACTTTCAGCAGGCTTCAGCCGTGGGGAGCAGCAGCCGGGCACAGCAAGCCCTCAGTGAGCTGCATACTGTTGACAAGGCGGTTGAGATGACAGACCAGCTCATGGTGAGTGTGTTGGGACCATGATGTTTAGTGGGTATGGGAATGCAAATTTGTTGAGATCCCTAGTTTCTCTGAGGAATATACCTTAGAGCAGTAGATTTATAATCTAAGACCATACTATGAACAATGTAGAAATCAGCATATTAAGTGTGTCTTCAAAAGAAGGAAATCCAGAGTCATGTGGACCAACCAAGGGAATAAATCCCCATTTTAGTTTATGTAAATATATGAACCCCCAAGATGTGAGGAACTCCATTTTAGGGCAATTATAGTAATTAGAAATTTCTTCTTTATATAAAGTAGACAACCTCCTCACTGTATCTTCTTCCCTAAAGTTAATCTAGCTTGCAAAATAATGTTTGTCCTCTTTTGCTTATAGCTCTTTAGCTAAATTTCCTTTAGTTCTTCATATCACATGGGTTATAAATCATTATCTACTTTAAAACCTGCTGCTCAACACTGAATGTAGAGCTTCTGATGTGGTCTTCCTGGCCTTTTAGTGGCAGAGTTAAGTAGTGGAAAGGAAAGTGGCGGCAATCCCAAAAGGGAAGTGGACGAAGATTGTGAATGAGTTACATGGATAGATCTCATAGGTGGCTGTTTTTAAGGGAAGAATACTCACTTGGAAATACATGCATACACACATATATTCTGGTATTTTATTAAAAATCAGTCAGTTTTAGAGCATTGATTTTTAGATATTAAAGATGAAGCTTAAAAATTACTGGGGTGGGTTTGGTGACCCATGAAGTTGCTGACTTTTAATTTTGCCAGGTTAGATCAATGAAAAACAATTCCATCTATCATCACCATTTATAAGATAAAGGACATTTTGACATTTTTTTAAAAGGCCACAGTATTTTGCATTAATCAAGTTTAGCTTTGTGAAAAATTCACTATGTTGTTCTTTTTTTTTGAGACAGAATCTCGCTCTGTTGCCTGGGCTAGAGTGCCGAGGCGGCAACCTAGCTCACAGCAACCTCAAACTCCTGGGCTCCTGCGATCCTTCTGCCTCAGCCTCCCGAGTGGCTGGGGCTACAGGCATGTGCCACCATGCCCAGCTAATTTTTTCTATATATTTTTAGTTGTCCAGGCATTTTCTTTCTATTTTTAGTAGCAACAGGGTCTCGCTCTTGCTCAGGCTGGTCTTGAACTGCTGAGCTCAAACAATCCTCCCACGTCGCCATCCTAGAGTGCTAGGATTACAGGCGTGAGCCACTGCACCCGGCCCACTATGTTGTTTTTATTGGACTGATAACTTCAACAGATTTACCTAGCTGTCCATGATTGGAAGTTGAAACCCATTGCTTTTGAATGACTAAATTGTGCTTGAATAGTGTATGAATCCACTTGCTCTTATTTGCCTTATTACTGCCTACTTTCTCTGTTTCTCTCCTTGCCAGGTTCCTACCCTAGGCTCCCAGGAAGGTGCCTTTGAGAATGTTCGGATGAATTACAGCGGAGACCAGGGCCAGACTATCCGGCAGCTGATCAGTGCCCATGTGCTCAGGCGGGTGGCTATGTGTGTGCTCTCCTCCCCACATGGGCGCCGCCAGCATTTGGCTGTGAGCCACGAGAAGGGCAAGGTGGGTCCTCCAATTCCTGCCCACTCATGTTCAGTCATGTTTGTCTTCAGTGCTAAGCAAAACAAATAGATGACCACACTCAGATTGGCCTTCTGTGGAAAAAAGTCCATTGGATTCCAAGAATGATGTAGGGACAGATCTCATTGAGCTTTTTAAAATACTTAAATCCTGAGTTATTGGATTAGACCTAGAGCTTGTATGACTAGGACAAAGACTGCTTCTGATTAGTAAATTTCTACTCAAAACTTATTCTTTAAGCCCTTGGAAGAGGTAATGACCAGCACTTGCCTAGGACAGCATGGCTCCCAAACTTGCCCAGTCTGGCCATTCTGGAGGAAGACTCTGTTCCTTATTTAGTCCTTCCCTACCCTCCCAGCCTTCTAAGGACACAGGGAAGTTGGTGTTGTTTTGTAGAACTAGTAGAAGTTGGAAGAGTGCTAGGTATCGTGCTTTTCTGTATTCTGGCCTCTCCATTACCACTAATGTTGTTTTCACTTTATCTTAAGTGAAAATGTGGATAGTCTGTAAAACAACTCTAAAATCATTTCAAAAACAGTTTCACAGAAAACTAGAAAAGAATAGTGGTACATAGGAACTGTTTAACTATTTCGTGAATTGATTCTACAAAAAGAAGTTGGTTTCGTTACTCATCTGTTTTGTCCTCCCTGGAAGGAGAGAATGAGAGACATTCCATGTATTTTAGCCAGGAGAAATTGAGGCTAGTATAGATCTAGGATTTTCCTATGAGATTTACCTGCAAAAAGAAAGACTGCAAACTAATATCCCTATTGAAAGAGTTTTTGGGCTGGGCACGGTGGTTCATACCTGTAATCCTAGCACTCTGAGATGCTGAGTTGGGAGGATCGCTTGAGCTCAGGAGTTCGAGACCAGCCTGAGCAAGGGTGAGACTCAGCTCTACAAAAAAAAAAAAAAAAAATAGAAAAGTAGCCAGGCATGGTGGTGCATGCCTATAGTCCCAGCTGCTCGGGAGGCTGAGGCAGGAGGATTGCCCAGGAGTTTGAGGTTGCAGTGAGCTACGATGATGCCACTGCACTCTAGCCAGGGCGACAGAGTGAGACTGTCTCCAAAAAAAAAAAAAAGAATTTTTATTACTCCTCTGGTTTCTCTGAGAGGACTACAGGTAAGAATAAATTGGTAATTGTTCCTTTGCAGATCACTGTTCTGCAGCTCTCTGCACTCCTGAAGCAAGCAGATTCCAGCAAAAGGAAGTTGACGCTGACACGCTTGGCTTCTGCCCCAGTTCCCTTTACTGTGTTAAGCCTTACTGGAAACCCTTGCAAGGAGGACTACCTGGCAGTTTGTGGGCTGAAGGTAAAAATCTTGATCCAGCTTTGATTACCTTGAATGGTGGACCCAGGTCACCTTCTCTCCCCTATTCTCAGCACCACTTTTTCTTACTCACTGTTAAGATTAAAACTTAAAAGCTATTGAAATGCAGAAAGGATCTTTCTTTGACTTTCTTCCAGGTCTTCCAAATTGCTCCTATATTGGAAACAATCTGTATGTTCTTGAAACCTGAAATGTTATTAGACGGCCTAAATACTATACTGTCTTAAGGAAGGGAATGTTAGGGAAGAATAGGAAACATTAGAACTCTGAAATGAATTAGCCTACTTTCCAAATCATCTTTTGACTGTTTTGTTCCTTAAATTATCCAGGACTGCCATGTGCTCACCTTCAGCAGCTCAGGTTCTGTTTCGGATCACTTGGTATTACACCCTCAACTGGCAACGGGCAACTTCATCATCAAAGCTGTGTGGTTACCTGGTTCACAGACTGAGTTAGCAATTGTCACTGCGGACTTTGTTAAGGTATAGTGGTAGCTCTTTGATGCTGTTGTCTTAGAATTGTTCTACTTTTAAATCCAGAATGTCTGATCTCCATATGCGTGAGCTTCTCCCAAAAGTTAAAAATAAAAAAATCACACATTTTGTTGCCTTTTGATATGTTGCTGAGCAGGTGCTTTCCGTCTGTAGGCAATAGCAAATTGATTCTGGTTCCGCCCTCACTGTACCAAGTGCACACCTATTACTGTACTTGTTACAGAATTTGTTTATGTGTATTTATCCCCTGTTTGTTCCTTGAGGGAGAGAAAAGGGATATTTTATTCATCTTTATATGTCCAATGCCTACCACTTGGTAGGTGCTTGTTGAATGAGGAATGAATGCCCATTACTGGCCAGTTCCACCTGTTTGGATTTACCAGGATAATTGGGGGTGGGACTGAAATAGATTTCCCTTATGTAGTCTTTCTTCCTTCCTGCAGATTTATGACCTGTCGGTTGATGCCTTGAGTCCAACCTTCTACTTTCTCCTGCCGAGCTCAAAGATAAGAGATGTTACCTTCCTTTTCAACGAGGAGGGAAAGAACATCATTGTTATAATGTCTTCAGCTGGGTACATCTACACTCAGCTCATGGAAGAGGCCAGCAGTGCCCAGCAGGGACCCTTCTATGTCACTAATGTCCTGGAGATCAATCATGAGGACCTGAAGGTTAGAGCATATGTTGCCATTTCTTTCTATTCCAGATTTAATTAGTTAGCAACTCCTCTATTCTTTTTTTTCTTTTTCTTTCTTTCTTTTTGCTTCTAACTTTTTACCTAATAGCAAAAACTCTTGTTCTTTGGGACTAAACTGATACGACTTGAAGTTCCTTTATTCTTGGGGTATTTGTAAGATTTACCCACGGGGATTTCATGCTTAGAGTATGAGAGCACCTAATCATGATTTAAAATTAATAACCAGCATAAACTGGAAGCTGGTAGCCAACGCAACAGGAGGAGTTAATGCAAATGTGTGCCTTTGTCCCCACAGGACAGTAATAGCCAGGTGGCAGGTGGTGGCGTGTCCGTGTACTACTCCCATGTATTGCAGATGCTGTTCTTCAGCTATTGTCAGGGAAAATCATTTGCAGCCACCATTAGCAGGACAACTCTGGAGGTGTTGCAACTCTTCCCCATCAACATCAAAAGGTAGGAATGAGCATTTAATGTTCGACTTCCCCAATGTTCACATTCAACAGGGGATCTCCACTCCCACTCCCAAGTACCTGGTATCTGTTTTGAGTCTGGTGAAACTTACTTCTCACCAGCAATCCTCTCGCTTCCCTGCTAGGTATCTTAAAATCAGGCAGCATCCAGGGTTGGCAGGTAGGGTTGCCTGTATGATTTGTCCTAGACTGTGGTGATCTCAAGCTGTAAGAGGTAGTTTTTGGGGGCCACTGTTACTTAGAAGGAAAATCTATGGTCAAGGCAAGCAACGTGATTTTAATGTGAGAAGGGAGCCTAAGTTTCTCCTAGCCACTCAGCCTGCCATAGTGCCCTTTAATTTTCCCTCTTGGGGTAAAATTACTCTGTCAGCAAACAAAACATAGTATCCAGTAATGGAAGCATGGTTGGAATTTGGGGAGATAGTGAGAGTTTTATTTGGGGAGGAGGAAGAAGAGGCTTAAGGTCTCTTCTTGTTTTTCTTATCTGCCTTTGAAGCCATTATAGCATTTTCTTTCATGCTTCTCTCCTTTGGGAATTACCTGCTTTGGGATGAAATAAAAAGGACAGCAATTCATACCTAACTCTATGTGCTTAGAGGTCCTTATAGGACAATGGGTCATCAGCCTTAGGCAGCTCTGTGGCTTTATGCAGTTGATAGCTTCTAGGAACATAGGGCTACCTCTTCCTCACACGTGGAGCCTAGCACTGAAGGTTGTACGTGAGGACTTCTCCTGGGAGCACACATTGGGGTGTATGAGGGAGTGTACCTGGCTTGGAATAAAATTGACCTGTGGATAATCTGAGTCTCTGGCCAAGGATATGGCTCTGGAGTCACATAGCTATTTAGAGGATGGCCTTTAGGTCAAGATAAGAACCATTAGATGGTGATTAACATCCTGACTGTGGCCAATTTTGTTGTCTGCAGTTCCAATGGTGGCAGTAAGACTTCTCCTGCCCTTTGCCAGTGGTCTGAGGTGATGAACCACCCTGGCTTGGTGTGTTGTGTTCAGCAAACTACAGGTGTGCCACTGGTAGTCATGGTGAAACCAGACACTTTTCTTATCCAGGAGATTAAGACTCTTCCCGCTAAAGCAAAGGTCAGTGCTATATTCTCCCATCGCTTTGCTGTGAACCCAATCTTTTTTTATACTTTTATATTTATGTCACTTTCACAGCTCTTTTAGTGAAGGCCTATAAAAGGTTTTCTGTCTTTTTTCTTCTAGATGCCTTTTCTTTGCCATCCTTCAGCATCCCTGACTCTGAAACCAGTTGCATCTCTCCCTCTTTCTCACTGTGGGTTCTGATCTATAGGTATGGGAACTAACACCTTTGTCCCCTCCTTCTAGATCCAAGACATGGTTGCCATTAGGCACACGGCCTGCAATGAGCAGCAGCGGACAACGATGATCTTGCTGTGTGAGGATGGCAGCCTCCGCATTTACATGGCCAATGTGGAGAACACCTCCTACTGGCTGCAGCCATCCCTGCAGCCAAGCAGTGTCATCAGCATAATGAAACCTGTTCGAAAGCGCAAAACAGCTACAATCAGTAAGGCCCCTTCTCAGAAGACTTGTGGGGGAATGGGAATGGCAGTCTTCCAGACAGTGACTCAGAATATACTGTTGCAAATATCTTTAAAGAAATAGCGACTATCCTGCTTGCACATTTAGTAAAGTTAGAGGTATGTGCTAGCTTATTTCCCTACAGCAGAGTCATGGTTCCAAATGGCAAGTACCCATTGGCTTTCTGCTTCAGGTCAGCAGTTCTTTGGTACCTAGTAAGGAGTTATGTCTTGGGCCTTGTTTGAGAGATTTTTCTCTCAAACAATTAGGGAAATTGGCTTGCTGGCAGAATGGAACTGATTGAAGTATAGATCCCTTGAGTTGGTTAATTTCCCACAGAGTAGTGAAGAACCCATCGCAGAACTCTGAGCTGGTGGTCTAGCACCTGACTAATAGAGGACTCTGTAGGGAAGTGAAAACTTGAATTTAGCAGTGAGTGAATCCAACTAAGCAAAGACCATTGCAGGGATCATTGCATCACCTTAAATTTGTAGATTTGAGATAATGGTGTAGCTCATCTTCCTGTAAAGAAATAGTTTCTATTATTTATTTGAATAAACAAGCTACAAGAGAGCCTTAATTGTTATTAACGATAGACCTAACACCAACGCCAGATTTCTTTGTATTGCTAGGACATATTGTGGTTAGGGATAATAATCATTGGAGAGCTAATCACATGTAGGCATCATGTTGATGCAAACATGATCATCCAGAATTTGCTTAGAAAGATTAGAGTGTGAGTGTGGGCTCAGTCTGGGAGGAGTCTTTCCTTGTGGCGTGGGAGCAGAGGTGGTAGAGACCACACATACTGATGCTCTCTGGCAATCTGGTACTGTTCTCTGCAGCAACCCGCACATCTAGCCAGGTGACTTTCCCCATTGACTTCTTTGAACACAACCAGCAGCTCACAGATGTGGAGTTTGGTGGTAATGACCTCCTGCAGGTCTACAATGCACAACAGATAAAACACCGGCTGAATTCCACTGGCATGTATGTGGCCAACACCAAGGTGAGGACTGTGCTGGATGGGGTTCAATCCTTGGATAGAAGAACTTGTACATAATCTGGTTTGAGAACACATCTCCTTTTAGAATGCAAGTATAAAGTATATACTCAAAGCCACTAATCTGTAATTCTAATTAAATGGTCCCTTAAGTAAATGAATACTTTCACTCACTTGCCAAAGGACTCCCATTCTATAGGCTGAGTTTCCACCATTACCGGCAGGATTACTGTGCAGAGGGCAACAGGAGGTTGTTAATGCTGGGTAGAAAAGAAGGCTGATGTTGAAGATACTGAAGATGTCTACTCCCTTCCTCTGTTTTCCCATCTTTGGAAGCAAGGAAGTCATTATGGCAGGTGGTTAAAAGGATGAAGATCTTAATTAGGTTCACACATTGAGATAGTATCAGGAAGGATTCAAACTTTGAACTTAGAACTTCTGTTAGTTTTCTGATGTGTGCCTTATCTCCCTTTAGCCTGGTGGCTTCACCATTGAGATTAGCAACAACAACAGCACTATGGTGATGACAGGCATGCGGATCCAGATTGGGACTCAGGCAATTGAACGAGCCCCGTCATATATTGAGATCTTCGGCAGAACTATGCAGCTTAACCTGAGTCGCTCACGCTGGTTTGACTTCCCCTTCACCAGAGAAGAAGCCCTGCAGGCCGATAAGAAGCTGAACCTCTTCAGTGAGTCACCAACCCCTGGTGCAGACTCAGTGTGACTAAATTTCATGCTGGTCGGTGGCTCTCCAGTACTCAGGGATTTCTCTGTAGTCTCTGTCATTAGGAAACTTTGAGCTTCATTTGAGATATAAGAGGCAAGGAGTACACTTGAGAATGGAAGGGGTAAAGATAGGGTAAAACTCTGTTAAGTATTCACTTCTGTAGTGTTGGGTCACCCTCACTAATGTCATGGCTGCTTCTTTGTTGAGGCCAAGAGGAAGCAGATTGGCATGTGAAATCACAAGGCTTTCTTAAAGCACAGAGGAAGGCCTCAGGTCACAGGTGGCTGAGAGGTGGTTAGGAATACCTTGCTGTGCCATTGAAAACTTTAAAGCCTCAGAGTACAAATCCTTGAGTCTTTTTTAAGACTGGCATTTCTTCTATCATTTACTGGCCATTGTCTGATATTATTTCTTCTGGAAATAGTTGCTGTTACTGTGAATGGTGATGATCTGTACTTTGAACAAAGAAAGTGCTTAGAGACCCCTGGGGATGAGGGTTGGGGGATATAATGCCCTGATAGCAGAGGAGGATCCTTAACAATGAAGGTTAGGACCTCTTCTGAGTAGGAGACTTAATAGGTATTTGGTCCATGGAACTATTTCCACATGCATTCAACATCTACACATGAGTAAAGTGCTGCTGAAGTTTATATGTCTATAAAACAGATGTTATTTGCTTCTTTGCCCCAACTGGTCTGGTCTTTGCTTTGGAGAGGTTGTGGGAGTGCTTTAGAGAATGTGCTTCCTAAAGACTTCCCTTGCTTATTGCAGTCGGGGCCTCAGTGGATCCAGCAGGTGTCACCATGATAGATGCTGTAAAAATTTATGGCAAGACTAAGGAGCAGTTTGGCTGGCCTGATGAACCCCCAGAAGAATTTCCTTCTGCCTCCGTCAGCAACATCTGCCCTTCAAACCTCAACCAGAGCAACGGCACTGGAGAGAGCGACTCAGCTGCCCCTACTACGACCAGTGGAACTGTTCTGGAGAGGTACCAGTGCTGGCAGGGTTTGGCTGGCAAGGCTTGGCTTGTTACATTTTCCACTCTTGCTGTAGAACCTTCCTGTGTCTTGAGAGAGCCAGCCTTTAATAACCATTTCAAGTCTAGCCTGTGATTTTTAAGCTTTCATAAAACTCCCCCATATTCAGTGTCTCCTTAGCATGCGGACAGAGCCTGAAAAATGTGCTCAGAGTCACTTGACTCCATTGTCTCTGCCTAGGCAGAAGCTCTGTCCCTTCTCTTAATGGTTAGGTAATTGGAGGCCACAGACAAAAAGGTACTTAAGCCAGTATTCTAGATTAGGATCCATCCTTGTGGAGATTATAGGGAAACATCTCCCTTCCATTCAGATCTCATCATCTTCTCATTTTTTCTCTGCAGTAGCTATTTCTGTGGTAATAACATTGCCAGCAGGAGAGGCTGTCTGCTGCATTTTATAGCAGAGTCCAGAGTCTCCCTAAATCTCCCTACAGTGGCATTCTTAAGCATTGTGCTTGGCTTCTTTGTGCTAGGTAGCTGCTGGTTTGCCATGGTAGATGAAATAATTCATGATGTAAGATTTTGAGTTTCTTACATTATAAGTTATAAGAATAGCCTTGCTTGGAATCACAGCCTCCCACCAGCAGCCTCCCCCTTCCTCCTTTCTCTTTCTTTTTTTTTCCTACCCTGTTCATACATGGTTTGCTTAGGATGTGTTTCCAGGTATCTCTGAGCTTCACATTTTTTTCCTTTTTTTTTCTTTGCTTCTTCCCCAAGTTCTGAAACTGAGTCCCTAACCAAGCTGGACCGGTTAGTATGCCCTCTTTCTTTTTCTCTGCACGAGTGAGTGTGTGTCAGAGAGCAGTGTAACCAATGGTGTGGCTTTGCGTTGATTCTGCTTCTGTTTAAGAGTCCTCCTGCTTCTTTCTGTTGTGGTCATTGCATGGCTACAGAGCTGTCCATGTGTAAAAATGGAGTATATGGAGGATTGTAAGTGCACACTTGGTGTTGGCCGCATCAGACGCTCTCTCAGATCTCTTCCTTAACCCAGTCCTCTCTGCTCCCTCTCTGCAGTGGATGGGAAGGGGGTTGGGGGTGGAGAGATTAACAACAAAGTCCTACCATCTGATAAGCCACTAGAGCGCTTGTTCTGCCGAAATTTGTTTTATGCCTCCGTTTCCTCTCCCTAGTTCTGTACTGTCTTCCTCTACCCCTTAACCCTTTTCTCTCCAGCTGCCTTCTCAATGCTTTTCTTTCTCTGTTCAGAGCTTCAGCTATCAGGATGTTGTTCTTTTTACTATACCACATTAAACTCAAAGGAGTAAGCCCTGGGGAGCATGTTACCTGGTACCCTTTAATAGTTGGGTTTCCTGTTCCTTTCCTAAGGGAGAATTGCTCAGTTTTCTAAAGATGCTTTGTACTGCCTCTTGAATGTTGGCAATTGGCATGCACCTAAAAATACAGTTTTCTCTACCCAATACTTAGGGCCTCATAGGAAATGCCTTTGTGCATTTTCTCGGAGATAAAAGTAAAATGTAACCTTAACCTTCCTAGTGTAAGAAGATGGCTTTAACCTTTCCCTTTGTGTATCCCTTTGCCCACTGATCTCAGGGCACCTGAGCTTTGGGTCCCACTGCATCAAGTCTGTTAAGCCCATCTCAGTGATCCCTGCCACAGGCAGCAGAAGGAAGCACATTTATCCACTTTGAGGAAGAAAAGCCCTGTCTTTGAGTTACGGATTATGAACATGGCCTCAGGTTGATCTCCGAGCAGGAGCCAGGTTTCTCCTGGCCTGTAATACAGGAAGCGATATGCATGGTGCCTGTGGCAGGTCTTATTGTGCTTTGATTTTGTATTTGGCATTCATTAGCTGTCCCCAAGGTCCTCATGACTATAGTTTGCTTAGGCTAAAGCACAAGGCGGAGAGAATGATGGTTGTACTCAAGCCAGGTTTTCTGTCTCCCTAGGCTGGTTGTGAGTTCTTTAGAAGCCTTGGAAAGCTGCTTTGCTGTTGGCCCAATCATCGAGAAGGCAAGTTACTTTTTCAAAGCACATGGAAGCGTTCTGAAGAGGCAGGAAGTCAGTGGAGTTGTCTGAGGCCCTGAGACCTTACAGCTAAAGAACATTTATAGCATAATCTTGATTTGCAAAGAAACTCCAGAGAAGTCTTCAGCTCGAGGCCTATGTCCTTATTTGGGGGACCCGTACTGAGAGTGTGTTGTAGGATAGGATGAGTGGTGGTACAAGAACACTGTTCTGGGAGTCATGAGCTTGGATTCCATTTCTTCGCTTGTGTGGTTGGAAGATTATAATTTTTGAAACTTTTGTTTTACTCTTTGCAGTCCATGGCATATAACCTAGCCCTGGCGGCTAGAAGGAAGGGAGGGGGAAGCGGAATGCAGATAGTTCATTCTGCCTTGAATTGGTGGATTAGTGATAACCCTGCTGTCTGTTGCATCAGGAGAGAAACAAGAATGCAGCTCAGGAGCTGGCCACTCTGCTGCTGTCCCTGCCAGCACCTGCCAGTGTCCAGCAGCAGTCCAAGAGCCTCCTGGCCAGCCTGCACACCAGCCGCTCGGCCTACCACAGCCACAAGGTAACGGTTCCCTCTCAGGGATGCCTGTGTAGAAACGGAAGTTGTGGTCCTGACAGGGAATCAAGTAAGTGGGCCTTTTATGTGTAAAGCAAGGGCATAGCAAAAATGGCGTTGAGATCAAACCCACAGCATCTAAAGTTTCTTCTGAGAAATTCGTGAATGCCACTCAAAACTGAGGATAAGCTGGCTAGTGGGCCACTGGTTTGTACTTATTTTTCTGTCACTCTAACAGGATCAGCAAGACTTAAGAAAGAGAGGGAGGGACATTGAGCATGGGTGGCTTCTCAGTGGGGAAGAGTGAGTTGAGGGATCCCTCAGGAGGTAAGGGCTGCTGGGTATTTACACTCCCCTACCTGGTGCACTGCGGAAGGTGTGCTTGTGCTTGTTGGTGAGACAGTTGTGGGATAGTTGTTGGAGAGCCTCTGAAGGGAAAGACAGGCCTCACCTGTAAAAGAAAGGGGCTGCTGATAGGTTTGGCCAGTTTCCATAGATGGAAAAGATGACAGTTCAGATCCATGAGGAAGAAGGGCTCTGAGAGAAGCTACCAGCCCAGAAGCCATGGTTAGCTTTTGTGCCTCCAACCCAGAGAATTGAGAAATGTGAGTTTAACCTGCTGAGCCTCTTACGGAAAGGCAATTTTGGAAACATAATTCTTGGGTAATATGAATTTGCTAAGAAATGACGCTTATACTGTTGGAAAGAAATCTGGGATGTTGCAATTCTGGAGAATTGGGGTGGATTCTACTTTTCCTGTCATACTTTGATTGTTATTGCATGTTTTTTTAATTTTTTTAGTGACTTTAATATCTTATGTATTAAGAAACTTAACTATAGTGGGCTGCTTTGAAGGTGTGGTAATTAACGTGTTTTCTTGAAAGGAGGTAACAATCCTGACCTTTTATCAGGTTTTCTCTCCTCTTTGCTTTTATACCAGCCCTCGTTTATGGTCGATCCTCTGTGATCTTGTTGTTTTATTAGGATCAGGCCTTGCTGAGCAAAGCTGTGCAGTGTCTCAACACATCCAGCAGAGAAGGCAAGGATTTGGACCCCGAGGTGTTCCAGAGGCTGGTGATCACAGCTCGCTCCATTGCCATCATGCGCCCTAACAACCTTGTCCACTTTACGGAGTCAAAGCTGCCCCAGATGGAAACAGGTGAACTTGGCCTATGTGGCCGTGGTCCTGAAATCTGCTTAATACACCTTTATACCTTCTCATCCTACTGTTCTCACTGGCCTCTGACTGACTTCATGCTTGGAGATAGGATTTTACTCCTTGGTCTTTATACCTTGTAGGGCTTTTAACATTAGGATTATACCATTTTAAATAAATTCCCTTTCCAGTGCTTATCCCTTTGATTATCCTTGAGTTTATTTAGTATTTTAGACATCAGGTATAATCT
Organism: Propithecus coquereli; assembly: GCF_000956105.1. Lineage (NCBI taxonomy): Eukaryota > Metazoa > Chordata > Mammalia > Primates > Indriidae > Propithecus > Propithecus coquereli. Next base: position 958,501 of record NW_012151152.1, read on the forward strand.
GTCTCTGAAGTTACCACCTCTTGTGATCTTCAGGGTATAGCTAAGCTCAGTTGAGCCCTGGTTGCTTTAAAGCAATCGGGTCGTATCTTTTGCTTTCATGCTGTTCTTTTGCCAGTATTTTATTACTATGTGCAGTGGCTTTTCTCAGTGCTTGGTGCTGTTTCCTCATTTTTCCTCATGTTGGCTGGGTACCAATTCTATTTTGCCAGTGTCAAATAGAGTTTATCGCTGCCTTTATGATTCTCTGTTATGTACATGCTTCCATATGCCATCATCATCCTGTTCCTCTTTCTAATACTATAATCCCAAAATCATTCTAGAGAAATCTCTAGAATGTTCAGATGTTCCTCTAGGTTTTAGAAGTTGAACATTTGGAACTGAGATCTTTGAATCTGCTGTAAACATACTGAATGCTCCCCCTTCTACTTAATTCTAACATACAGTATTTTCTGTGATATTCCTTTCCCAGACTGTTTTTTTCCTAGATGTGCCTGCTGGAGTCTAGGGATAGTTGGCATATTGATTGGGGCCCCACTTGAAACTCCCTCCCCAGGCAAGCTTCCTTGACCTGAGTTAACCTTAAAACAAATTAAATTCCATCTCAGATTTACCATCGTTAATAATTTTCTTTCTCCTGCTTAGAAGGAGTGGATGAGGGGAAAGAACCACAGAAGCAGTTGGAAGGAGATTGCTGTAGTTTCATCACCCAGCTCATGAACCACTTCTGGAAACTCCATGCATCCAAACCTAAGAATGCCTTCCTAGCACCTGCCTGTCTGCCAGGTATCACGTTAAAAGGGATACTTGAATCTTGATACATAGTGAATCCTGATATAAATTATGTCTTTGAACACCTATCACCCTGAGCTTTTAGCTTTCATGCTTTATCATCTATTTCTTCTAGAATTTATAATTGGGAAATAGAAATCTGTGAGATGAGTGCATTGTTCTTGATATGGGAATGTAGCAGAGTGGCAGAGAGTGGGATTTTCTTGTATGTAGTATCTCTTCATGTGGGCTTGAATATTTTACATAAAGAGACACTTTATGAATGTGTGTGTGTGTGTGTCCTTAGTGGTATTTATAATTGTTTTAAAAAATCTTTCAAAGCCAGCTCAAAAGGTAAAGGTTAGCCAGGTGCAGTGTCTCACATACCTGTAATCTCAGCATTTTGGGAGGCCAAGGCAAGAGGATTGTTTGAGGTCAGGAGTTTCAGACTAGCCCAAGCAACAGAGCAAGACCCTGTCTCTACAAAAAATGGAAAAAAATTAGCTGGGCATGGTGACAGGTACCTGTAATCCCAGCTACTTGGGAAGCTGAGGCAGGAGGACTGCCTGAGCCCAGGAGTTCGAGGTTGCAATGAGCTATGATTAGGCCGCTGTACTCCAGCCTGGGTGATAGAACAGGACTCCATATCAAAAAGAAAGAAAGAAAAAGTTAAAAGGTAAGAGTTAAGCATCAGCCTTGAGAATTATTTGATTTCTAAACTACTGCTGCCTAGGGTATCTAAAGAAAAGTAGAACGATCCCGGTATTCATTCTCATGTAGAGGTTACTTGGGCAGTAAGCCTAAAAGACGTGTGAGGTCATGTTTTGTCATTGCCTAAGGTTTGGGGATAGTAGGAGACAGCTGGTATCTGTGTACCTCTTCATATTTCCCTGCCTTGTCTTTTGATATCCATAGAGGGTGGACAGCTACTTATTTCTGTGATGCAGGAGATCTGGAAAGACCTTTGAGGACAGTTTGGAAGATTAGGAGACTGTTAATAAAACAAATCACAAATTGCAGACAAGCTACATTCTCTGTGTGTGTGACAAGCTACAGTGCGTGTGTGTGCGCGCGCGCACGCTGGTCACTTTTTTATTAGCTTGACCTTTGTGTGGGGATAAGAATTTGCACTTTTGTCTCAGGCTCTCAAGTAACTAGAGATTTTTCCACCAGATTTTCACATAATATTTTTCTCCCCTTTAGGCCTAACTCATATCGAAGCTACCGTCAATGCTCTGGTAGACATTATCCATGGCTACTGTACCTGCGAGCTGGATTGTATTAACACAGCATCCAAGATCTACATGCAGATGCTATTGTGTCCTGTACGTATCATTATGACTCCAGATATCTCTCATTAGCCGCAAGTTTGCTAAACTAATGAAATAAAATAGACTTAAAGGAAGCTGATGGGAATTAAGAGTTTCAAATATCAATCAAAACTTTAAGATCTTTCTCCATGGAAGAGGAAGATTTAGAAAGGGGATGGATTTAGTCTTTTTTGTTCAGTGCTCAATCCTCAGGAACTAGCCTGGTGCTTGTTACATAGTCAGTGCTAAGTAACTCATTGAAGTGTTATTTAAATGAGTATGCGAATGAATGTAGTACATCAAGGTTTCTATTTCCAGTGACGCTGTCACAGAAGCTGTATGTTAAAAGTACTGATTTTAGCACAGAGCTAAGATGTGCACTGGGGGCCTGATCATCTGATGAAAAGCCAAAACCATTTGTAGAGAGCCAAAGTGGCTTCAGGAGCAGATGACCTGACAGTCTATCACCAGGAACTGAGAGACAAGAAAGAAGTAAATGGGTCTTATGTGTGCCAGGTCAGGAAGTGGGTATTAAGTTAATCTGCCGAACTTAGTTGGCTGGGGTGCAGGTGAGAGCAGCCAGATTTCCCCATGCACGTGAGTGATTGACTGAGAAAGGAAAGTGTTTTATATAGATAGTTTCATGAATAATATAAGACCTAAGCATGACAGTTTCCTTTTAAACCACAGGATCCTGCTGTGAGCTTCTCTTGTAAACAAGCTTTAATTCGTGTCCTAAGACCCAGGAACAAACGGAGACATGTGACTTTGCCCTCTTCCCCTCGAAGCAATACTCCAATGGGTAATGCGAAGTGTGGGTTTAGGCTTGAGTCTCTAGGGGGTTGGGGGTGGGGGCGGAGGTGGTGGGTAGGGAAGGGAGGTACAGTATTCAGGATATGCTGCTCACGTTGACCCAAGGTCCTGGAGACTTTGTTTATATATCTATGTTTTCACCCTACCTTATTCCATAAAGAATTTAAGTTGGTACATCAAAATGCATATAGTAAATAGAATAAAAATAAAGAAAATCAAGGCCTTGGGAAAATAAAATTGCCATAGTAAAATCAAGCCAAGGATACAGAAAAATGTACTACATGACAAGATCCTGCAAGGTTTGTAAGTGAAGATCTTGTATTTGGCTGAAAGCTTCCTAGGAGCCATAGCAAAGATAAAATAAGAACAGTTATAAAAATCACAACAACCAAAGACAAAACATATCCATTTTTCAGGCACAGAAAGCTCTTGATTAAGGGTCCATTTTGTTGCTGAAGGGTCAGAATCCTCAGTGGACTCACCTGCAATAAGTGTGATAGCAAATTTCACAGGAATTTTCCTCATGATATACTTGGACACAGTCATGGGCATAACATTTTACATTTTAGTAAAAGCAATTCTATGAGGTGTCTAAATAGCGGCATTACATAGCTCTGGTTCCTTCATTAGATTCAGGAGTAAGTTTCAAATGAAAGTCACATATGTAATTTTAAACTTTCTAATAGTCACATCACAAAAAGTAAAAAAAAAAGTGAAGTTAATTTACTAATAATTTATTTAATCCAGTGTATAAAAAGTGTTATTTCGACATATAGTCAATATAAAAAGTTACTAGTGAAATATTTTGCATATTTTGGTACTACCTTCAAAATCCAGTGTGTATTTTACACTCATGGCACATCTCCTTTTGTACTAGCTTCATCTTAAGTGTTCAGGAGCCACATGTGGCTAGTGGCTACTGTATGGGACAGTGCAGGGCTAGAGGAATATATATAACTGTGACTTTCAGGCAGTCTTCCTCAAATATCATTTATCTTACCTAAGCTTTTGATAAGTTAGGCAATAGTTTGTGGCTCTTTTCTCTGGCATGAACCTAGAGTGGAGATAGTTTATGTTTCTAATGAAGGACATATTTATATGCTTTAACAACAGTCTGTCGAGTGGAAGACAAGGTCTCTATCCTCTTCTGACAATTAGAAATCTCACCTAGACTCTTCCTTATTAGGAAGCCTTCCCACCTTCACACAGAAGTGGGCCCAGACAGGACCTTTGTGGTGTCCTTGATTTCCATTCAATGGTTTTATACTTCAATTCTGGTTCTTCTCATTATGATTATGTAGTGTGAAAAATCTCACTGACCAAGTTGTTTTTGAAAAAAGTAGTGAAATAAACTCTAAGCTGCCATGACAGATAAAAGATAAACATGTCAATTGTTTTTCCTGTCTTCCAAGGTCTCCTGAGAGTTGGTGGGAGCTTGTGGGGCCTAGATTTAGATTTCTCTGCTTTATGGAAATCCCTTTGGAATCCAGGGTCCCCCCCACTCCCCTTTACCAGCTGGAAAAGTCTATTCCTCTGGGAGGCCAGTTGTCACTGCCAGCCCTGTCTTCCCAGATCCTGCTAGGTCCAAGAAGCAAGAGAACAAGGCCAGGTGTAGCACCCTGGAGTTTTACCTTTAAAGCCCAGGGTGCTAGCTGGTAGCTTGTCTTGGGTTTTTGTTGCTACGTGACTTATCGTACCATATGCCAAGGGAGGAAAGCAAGCACCTTGAGGTGACTGGGGTTTCTTTGACTCAGGAGACAAGGATGATGATGACGATGATGATGCAGATGAGAAAATGCAGTCATCAGGGATCCCGAATGGTGGTCACATCCGTCAGGAAAGCCAGGAACAGAGTGAGGTGGACCATGGAGATTTTGAGATGGTGGTGAGTCTCTGGCAGCAGGAGAAGGGGAGGAGGAGCTTCGGAACTCTCCTCTAGCTCTTATTCAGTGGACTTCCAAAAGTTACCATTTACCATGGGACACTGACAGAGCTTTCTCTCTGCAGTCTGAGTCGATGGTCCTGGAGACAGCTGAAAATGTCAACAATGGCAACCCCTCTCCCCTGGAGGCCCTGCTGGCAGGCGCAGAGGGCTTCCCTCCCATGCTGGACATCCCGCCTGATGCAGATGACGAGACCATGGTTGAACTAGCCATTGCCCTGAGCCTGCAGCAGGACCAACAAGGTAGAAGGCAATGCCAGGAACAAAGTGGCCCATTGGCCTTGCACAGGAAAGAGGGTTTGGCAGTTACTGATATCCAGCTGACTTAGCTTGTCCCCACATTTGGGGAGAGGTTGATCTGGGTGAGAGCTGTTCAGAGATACAGGTGGAGAGTGAGAGGGGTTGTGGCGGGAATTTCAGTCTGGGAGCCAATCTCATGGTTTCTACTAGTTTGGTCTTTTGGATTATTTCTTCCTGAATCTGTTAGATTCCTCCAGCCTGTGTCCTGCCTGAGCTGAAGGAAGCATTCCACCATCTCTATAACTGAACTTGGTGGGTGGACAGCAGTGGCTGTTGGTTACCTTCCTGTAGGCCAGAGGGGTCACACGCTGGTGTTTAGAGACTACTGAGGGCAGCAGTTGGCCAAAGCAGCACTGTGGATGGGGTCTGGAGAGGATGTTGTGCTCACTCTCCACTTGTTTCCCAGGCAGCAGCAGCAGTGCCCTGGGCCTGCAGAGCCTGGGACTGTCCGGCCAGGCACCCAGCTCTTCCTCTCTGGACGCAGGAACCCTCTCTGACACCACAGCATCAGGTAACTGTCCACAGCAAGGAGCACGGCTCAGGGCCCCAGGACCCTCAGGCCTTGTTTCCACTGCTGTGAGAGTGTAATGGGCAGCTGCTTTGACAGGCCATTCTGGACTTCCTGCTTCTGCCTTGGCTTTAGAGATATGGGTGTGGAAGCCATAGTGGATATAGCTTGGCAACGGTGCTCGTGGCTCCGCTTCCTTACACCTTGCATGCTGCCTGGCTTTAGCTAATTTCCCATGGAAAGGCTGAGAGAGCAGCGTGCAGGCCAATCAGCGTAGGGCTTAAATTATGGCTTTCAGTGTTCTTTGTCAGAGTGCTAACATTTTAGATAATATTAAAAGGGAGACAGGAAATAGAGCTCATACTTTTTAAACTTTTCTCTTTTCACTAGCAAATAAAGGTGAAGCTACAAGCCGGATTGTGCTTCAGAATTCTTGATCAGTATGGACAACCATCAGGGATCTGTGAGCTTGAGAGAGAGGAGTTTTGTGGACAACTAAAATCCATAGGAAATTTCCAGAACTTATTTTGTCTTTACTTTCAATCTTTTCCCTACTCTGATTTAAAACAATTCTTTCCTGAATAGAGAGTTGGACTAAATGGAAATACCTGATCAGCCCCCAAGTAATTTAAAGGTTGATTTATAGTGTTTCAGACTGATGCTTCCCTGTATTTGTTTTTTTTCTTTTGGGAATTTTACCCTGGATAGATAAGAAAGGGAGAAATTGGCTGTCCTCACCTACTGCCATGGCTTGTTGCTTTTCTTAGGTCTCTTCAGTTGCTGTCATTTCAGGCTTTGAGGTTGCTGTCGTGTTGTGCCAGTTGTGTTCCTGTGCTCTGTGGCTGTCTTGGCTTTCCTCCCCCATGTATCTCATCCAGCATTTTCCTCCTGTCTCAGCTCAGCCCTGATCCTGGATGCTGTGGCTGTCTCTGGGGAATTTCCTTGCTTCATTATTAGCATCTGATGAGATTGATGAGGAGGTGTGAAATTTCCCAGTGAGCTCCCCTTTGGACCACTTGCTAAAAAAAACCAAAATGGGGTCGATTGAAGAGCTCATGCTAAGTGATTTCCTAACATAAACACCAATTGACTGATCGCAAAACAAATCCAATTAAAATTCAGAGTTCTAAGCTTTGAATGGTAATGGCTAGTTTCAGATCTCTCAGCAGGTGTCAGTAACACCTAAACAATGGTGACCATGAAGAATTTTAGCTAGAAAACTCAGCGTCCATGTCACAGATTCTTATTGAATCTCTGTACTGTTCTACTTGCACTGTAACGTAACAGCGAAGGAAATGCCCAGTGAACTGGGTTTTCTTCACTTCTGTCTAAGTACTGTTTGCAACGCACCGTGTATAGTGTTTGTTCCTGTTAGCGATTAACCAGCGAAGCAAATCTTTCCCTTTTTTCTTTGACGACAGGATATGTAAACTGCATTGTGTCCTCTGCACTATGTGATTTGATGCTTTCACTCCAAGGAGGGGTTTTTACCTGTAACAGCTCTCGTTACTCTCTCAGCTCCAGCCTCAGACGACGAGGGCAGCACAGCAGCAACTGATGGTTCTACCCTTCGGACCTCTCCTGCTGACCATGGTGGTAGTGTGGGCTCGGAGAGCGGGGGAAGTGCAGTGGACTCAGTGGCTGGCGAGCACAGTGGTAATGTGCCTGGGGGTCCTGTCTCCTTGGGCAGAGGGTGGGGACAACACAGGTCCTGGGATTGCTTTTTGCAAAGAGAAATTATGGGGAATCATTGAAAGTCTTATGGAATTCATTTGACTTCAACCCTGGAGTTTCAAATGATCAGTAATAATGGCTTATGCTAAGTGAGGTTAATATTGAAATGTTTATAGATTGCTTTTAATTATCTGTTAGTGGGAGAAAAGCAGTAACATGCATAATTCCAATTTGTGGTTAATCTAAAACAATTATGGTGTGACCTTGAAACGCATTATCCTCTGGGTTTTGCTCCTTATTTAATGGGGGGAAATATTTTTTGGGGCAATCCTATTGTTAATGATCTGATTTGTTAACATAGCAGGCCATCTCCACGGTATACTCGACGGATTAAGGTGGGGCTCTAGAATGAGGGAACATGACATTTCGGTGTCACCTTGTAAATCAGTCTGTGGTTAACAATTGGATATGGACAATTTTTATGGAGGAGATTAAGAGTAGCTGGAAATTTCTAGATTCCCATGTCAGTGTATGTTTCTTCTGAAATATGAGATAGAAATTTATCAGCTTCTGAGATTAAGATTGTTCCTGTAGGTGAGTCTCATGTATGGGGAAAGGTGAATGGCTGTCACGAGAATGATTTAACATAGTGCTGTGGGACTTTATTTAGCTTCATATAGAAGAAAAAATTTTCTCATGCTAATAGTTATCGTCTAACCATTGCTGACTTCAGAATGTGTTGGGTTCCATCAGGCTTTGGGAATTGATTTGTGCTTTTATAACCATTTCCCTCTAGTATCTGGCCGGAGCAGTGCTTATGGCGATGCCACAGCTGAGGGGCATCCAGTTGGCCCAGGAAGTGTCAGCTCAAGCACTGGCGCTATCAGCACCACCACTGGGCACCAGGAAGGAGACGGCTCAGAGGGAGAAGGAGAAGGGGAAGCTGAAGGAGATGTCCACACTAGCAACAGGTCAGGACCTACTCATTCACAGTTAAGAGGCTTGCCTCTCTGAGAATAGTTCAGGAATAGGAGGATTGATCAGTTGCAGAAAGTGGAGTGGTGATAACAATATATTTCTTTAGAAATATAAAGGTAATAAACTCATGAAACAGTTTAAAATCTTAGAAAATGTTCTGGATCTGTCTTGTTTGTCCTCTTAGAATTCTATCAAATCAATTGCAGAGAGAATAGAAAATGGTCTTTATCTTAAGGCTCCCCTAAATCCCTTAGTAACTGTAAAGTGATTATCATAAAAATATGTATCTTCCTTACTCAAATCTTTCTTGTTTCATCAATACCCGTAAGCTTGCTATGTAGCATATTTTTTTTTTTTTGCTTCTTCCCTGTTTCTTTCACTACAGTAGCATACTCTTTACAAATGGTACTGTTCAAGGGAACAGTGATAGTTATTAGGTATGTAATACTAGAAATGGCTCCTTGTTCAGCAACTTTATAAGGTAAAGGAAAAATAAGACAGAACAAATACATGTTTATACTAGAAATACCAATGGTGGAGCATATTGAAATTGAAAGTAATCTATAAAATCCTAAATCCGTCCTCCTTAAGAAATTGTGATAGTATTTGGTAATAGATTGGTGGAGCGAATAACACTTGTGATATAATGTTTGTTGAATTTCTTGAGGCCAATAGTTACCACATTAGTGCAAAACTAATGAGTCAGAATTTTGAACTGAATGGTTTCCATCAAGGAAAAAAAAACATGTGTCTGGCATCAGAAACATTTAAAGAGGGCATCAAAGAGTGTCCCCCACAGCCCCCACGTCCTGCTGCTTGAACATAAACCACTTCAACATCTCTTTGGATGATGACCTCTGATTTTGTTAACTGATGATATTTTGATGGAGTTTGTTTTTTAACTTCCTAACATAAAGGAGTTTTCTACTTAATCTTCTTAAGTTTTTCTTAATGTGATTTCTAGGTTAATTCCATCGTGTTTAGATAATGTGGTCTCTGTGATTTCTGTTTTTTAGAAATTTTACTTAAAATTTTTTAAAAATCCAGTCTGTCTTTATCTTTTAATTGAAATAATTGAGTTCATTTATAGTTAATGCTAATTACTGATGTATTTGAATTTATATCTGTCATTTACTTTGTGCTTCTTTTTTGTTCTGCCTGTTTTTGTTTTTCTTTCCTTTGTGGCCTTCTTTTGGGTTGATTTGCTATTTTTTTCATTCTTTCTTCTTCCCCTAACTATATGAGTTTGGAGGTTGTTCACTCTGTTTCTAACATTTTAGTGGTTATACTGTTGATTTTAACATGCATACTTAGCCTATCCAAAACTAGTTTTAACCAACTAATAGCTGTATCTTCTTCCAGAATAATATGAGGACCTTAGAAGACTTTACCCCTTCTTATCAATATAAACTGTCATTTTGGTGTGTTTTAATTCTTTTTTTTTAAATGTCTTTTTAAAGCCCTCAAGGTATTATTGCTGTTTTATATAGTTTATATGGTCAGTGTTTGTTTAGCTTTACTCACATGTTACCACTTTCTGTGCCCAACATTTCTTTGTGCAGCTCAAACTTTCCATCTAGGATCATTTTTCTTTCTGAATTATGTAATTTAGATTTTCCTTCAGGGAGGTCTGCCAGTTACAACATCTCAGATTTTTTTGGTCTGGAAATGTCTTTATTTAACTTATATTTGTAGATGTATTTTTTATGAATGTAAAATTTTATGTTGGCAGTCCCCCCTCCCCGCCCCCAAAATTGAAAATTGTATTCTATTGTTTTCTGGCTTTTGTTATTTCCAATAAGAAATCATCTGCTGTTTTAACGGTTCCTCCTTTGAAAGTAATGTCTTGACTGCTGCTTTTAGGATCTTCATTTTGTCATTGTTTTTATAGTTTTACTAGGATATATTTAGGGTGGATTTGTCCTTTTGGGTGGGGATTGGGGCTTAAAACAACAGAAATTTATTGTTTCGCAGTTCTGGAGGCTGAAAGTCCAAAATCAAGATGTTGGCAGGGCCATGTTCCCTCTGAAACCTGAAGGGGAGCCCTTCCTGCTGCTGCTTAGCTTCTGGGGATTTGCCAGCAATCCTTGGACTTCCCTGGCCTACAGCTGTAGCGCTTCAATCTCTGCCTGTGTTGTCACATGGTCTTCTCCCCTCTTATGTCTGTGTCTCTTCTCTCTTTTTTTAAATTTTATTTTTTTAAATTTCAGTAAATTGAGTGGGTATAAGTAGAGTTTTGTTACGTGGATATGTTGTATAGTCGTGGAGTCTGGGCTTTTATTGTACCCATCACCAGAATAGTGTACATTATATCCAATAGGTAATTTTTCATCCCTCAACCTCTTCCCACCCTTGCCCATTCAAAGTCTCCAGTGTCTTTAATACCACTTTGTATGACCATGTGTAGCCATAGCTTAGCTCCCACTTACAAGTGAGAACATGTGGTATTTGATTTTCTGTTCCTGAATTTCTTCACTTAAGATATAGTCTCCAGTTCCATCCAACTTGTTGCAAAAGAAATTATTTTGTTCTTTTTTTTATGGCTGAGTAGTATTCTGTAGTATATACATACCACATTTTCTTTATCCACTCATCAGTTGGTGGGCATTTAGATGGATTTGATAATTTTGTGATTGTGAATTGTGCTGTGATAAACATACAGGTGCAGGTATCTTTTTTGGTATAATGACTTCTTTTCCTTTGGATAGATACCCAGTAGTGGGATTGAAGGATCGAATGGCAGATCTACTTTTAGTTCTTTGAGAAATCTCCATACTGATTTCCATAGAGGTTGTACTAATTTACATTCTCACCAACAATGTGTAAGCGTTCCCTTTTCACCACATCCATGTCAATATCTATTGTTTTTTGACTTTTTTTGTTTTATATTTTTTCTTTTGTTGTCTGTTTTTCTCTTTTTTTTCCCTTGTTTTCTTGACTTTTTATTTTATTTATTTAATTATTTTTGAGACAGAGTCTCACTCTTTTCCCCGGGCTAGAGTGAGTGCCGTGGCGTCAGCCTAGCTCACAGCAGCCTCAAACTCCTGGGCTCAAGTGATCCTTCTGCCTCAGCCTCCTGAGTAGCTGGGACTACAGGCATGCACCACCATGCCCGGCTAATTTTTCTTCTATATATTTTTAGTTGTCTGATTAATTTCTTTCTATTTTTAGTAGAGATGGGGTCTCGCTCCTGCTCAGGCTGGTTTCGAACTCCTGAGCTCAAACAATCCTCCCGCCTCGGCCTCCCAGAGTGCTAGGATTACAGACGTGAGCCACGGCGCCCTGCCTTTTTGACTTTTTAATAATGGCCCTTCTGATTGGATTAAGATGGTATCTCATTGTAATTTTAATGCATCTCTGATGATTAATGATGTTGAGCATCTCTTCATATGTTTATTGGCCGTTTGTATATCTTCTGAAACATGCCTGTTCATGTCATTTGCCTACTTTGTAATGGGGTTGTTTGTTTTTTTCCTGCTGAGCTGTTTGAGTTTCTTATAGATTCTGGATATTAGTCCTTCGTCAGATGTATAGTTTGTGAATATTTCCTCCCATTCCATAGGTTGTCTATTTACTCTATTGATTATTTCTTTTGCTGTACAGAAGGTTTTTAGTTTAAGTCTCATTTGTTTATTTTTGTTTTTGTTGCATTTGCTTTTGGGATCTTAGTCATAAATTCTTTGCTAGGCCAATGTCCAGAAGAGTTTATCCCAGGTTTTCTTACTTCTTTGGTCTAATAACTTTTATTGCTAGTGAGCTCATTATTCTTTTTATTTTGACTTTGTATCCAGTGATCTTTCAAAATTCGTTTATTTCTAATTATAGTTTCTGGTGGATTTTCTGCAATATACAATCTTGTCACCTGCAAATAATGAGAGTTTAGCTTTTTTTGTTCCAATCTTTATACCTTTTAATTTCCTTTTCTTGCCTTATTACATTGGCTTGGACTTCTAGTACAATGTTGAAAGAAGTGGTAATTGTGAACATTCTTATCTCATTCCCAAACTCAGGGGAAAGAGACTCAATATTTTACCATTTAGTATGATGTTAGTTTGACGGTTTTTTATGGATATTCTTTATCAAGTTAAGGAAATTTTATTCCTAGTTTGCTGGGAGATTTTTCTCTTATAAATGGGTTTTTGAAGCTTTCCAGTTGCTTTTGTTTCATGTATTGAATTGCTTATATGGTTTTTCTCCTTTATTCTCTTTAAGGTTATAAATTACATTAATTGATTTATTATTATTATTAATCCTACCTAGTGGGGACAGTTAGTCATGATGTGTTATCTTTTATATCATTGGATTTGATTTGCTAATATTTTGTTTAGGACTGTAATTTTCCTTTGAGATATCTTTGTCAGAGATTGGTATTCACATTATTTTGGCCCCATAAAATAAGTCAGGACATGTTCCTGTTTTCTCTGGAAGAGTTTGTGTTAAGATTGGTATTATTTCTTCTGTAAATTCTTGGAGAAATTCACCAGCGAAGTCATCTGAGTCTGGATTTTTTTAAGGAAAGATTTAAATTATAGAGTCATTCTTTAAATTATAGAGAATTATTTCTATTTCTTTATGTTTCAATTTTGCATTGTGTTTACAAGGAATTTGTTCATTTTGTCAATTTTATTGGCACAAGCTTGTTCATAATAATTTTTATCATCTTTCTGATATTGTTACTTAAGTCTTTACCATCTATAGTGATGTACCTTTTTTCATTTCTGATATTAGTATCTTAAGTTCTTGCTCTTTAGCAATTAGTCTTACCTGGGAATTATCAACTTTATTTACAAAGAACTGGCTTTTGGCTTTGATTTTTCTCTGTTTTATGTCTGCTTTCTATTTTATTATTACCTTTCTTTTATTTACTTTTTTTTAAAATTTAATTTTCTGTTCTGTTTCTTGCTCCACGAGATGAAAGATTAAATCATTGATTTTTTTTTTTTTTTTTTTTCTGAAACAGGGTCTTGCTCTGTCACCCAGGCTAGAGTACAGTGGCTGGATCATAGCTCACAGCAACCTCAAACTCCTAGAGTCAAGGGATCCTCCTCCCTCAGCCTCCCTAGTAGCTGGGATTACAGGGACTACAGGCATGTGCCACCATGCCCAGCTAATTTTTCTATTTTTTGTAGAGACAGGGTTTTGCTCTTGCTCAGGCTGGTCTTGAACTCCTGGGCTCAAACGATCTTCCTGCCTTGGCCTCCCAAAGTGCTAGGATTATAGGTGTGAGCCACCATGCCCAGCCAACTCATTGATTTTAAACCTACTTTTAACATATATATTTGGGCCAGGTGTGTGGTGGCTCATGCCTGTAATCCTAGCACTTTGAGTGGCTGAGGTGGGAGGATTTCTTGAGGTTAGAAGTTTGAGACCAGTCTGAGCAAGACCAAGAACCCCCATCTTTTTTGAATAAAAAATAAAATAAAAATTAAAATACATATTTGAAGGTATATATTTTTCTCTAAAATTCCCTCTTAATCTTACTTTAGCCTGCAGCGTACATATTTTGATAATATTGTATTTTCCTTGCTGTTCAATTCAAACTATTTTCTAAATTCTGTTGTAATTTAGTCTTTGGCCCATAGGATATTTAGAAGTATGTTACTAAATTTCCAAATGTTTGATTTTCTACTTATCTATTTGGTTTTGATTTATATTTTAATTTTACTGTGGTTAGGGAACATACTATGTGATTTCAGTCCTTTGAAATTTCTTGAGATACATCATTGCTTCTAAAATGATGTTATATTTTTCTGGGATTCTCAGTTGTTGTGGGGAGGAGGGTCAAGTTAGATAACCTAGTCATATTGGCAATGGAAGTCTCTGTAGTGATTTTAAGTTAACTTTTATTCATGAATAAGTTAATTAAATAATTGGTCAGTGAATTGTTTTAAATAATAAAACTGAATTTTATTTTAAACCACTAAAAAAAAGGAAATTGTGATTTTTGGTGCAGTGTTTATTTTTTTGTTAAGTTTTAAGAGTACCACCTAAGAGTTTGAAAAGAATTTGGAATGATCTTGGTCCAGGTCCAGATTCTGCTCATTTTATTGACTTTCTCCTTTATATATATATATGTGTATATATATATATATATATATATATATATATTTTCACATGTATGTTCTCCAAATCTGAAGATATCAATCCATCTCAAGGCAAATCCTTCTTGTTATGACCTCATCTACCCTTGAGCAATTCTTACTCATTTATAGTCCCCACATAGCTTGCCTAATTACTAATGGGTGCATGCGTGGACTTTTATGTGTTACTGTATTGTGAAGAACAATGAACTCATTCTTTTGAGTTCTTTTTAGAATGATAATCATTTTATTATTCAAGTAAAACACTGTACTTTTTTTCACACTTTCATTATTTTGAAAATATTTTGGATACCTGCTAAGATACGTAATGCATGAAAATCACATATTTAAAAAATATATGTAGGTATGTGGTTCCTTACAAATAGTCCCTATGGTAAAATGAGGCAGGAACAGCTTACTAATTATGAAAGTGAATCCATTCATTCAGCAACTATACTCTTAATCTGTGTGAGATTATGTGTTAGGTGAGACTTCCAACCAACTTATCAATGGGACCTTAATGAATTAATTTGCCTATTGGTCCTCTTCAATCACTATATTAGCTAGAGATCCAGAGGCATGCACTTAGTACAGAAAGTCTGCTGTATGTCTACAGATGAAGAAGGCTAGGTAGGGGCCAATTGAATATGCAAGAAAACTCATGGGTCCGGTAGGAAAGAGTGATATTGAGATTGAATTTTACACTAGGAAAATGATAGACAAGAGGTGAGAGAGGAAATAAGTGACTGGCCTTCCTAAGGACTTGGGAAACTTGAAAAAGAAAGGATTGGGTTACTGTGCCACTGTGTATATAGAAAAATTCCAGAAAATAATGCCTGGAGGCAGAATAGGGCCACGTGCTGGAAAAAGCCATAAATCTTACAATAGGAAGTTTGGTTTTGATACTGAGAATGACTAGGACCTGATTGCTTGGGAAATATTTTGAACTTTCCTGTAGTAGGTTGTTTTCTTTCAGTGCCATCAGTTGTATTTTAGAATAGTTTTGGTGCCTTTTAACAGATTGAGATCTCTCCTTTTATGTTGCTGGTATACCAAATAGACATTTCTTAACATTTTTTAAATGCTAGGAGTGTCCCTAAGTGTTAAGCCCCTTGTTTACCTTGGTGGCAGGGGGAAAGAACTATTTAGCTGGCTCCTGTTTGTGTATCAGCTCACGTTTCATATATTTTCCTTGGCCTTTTAGGCTGCACATGGTCCGTCTGATGCTGTTGGAGAGATTACTGCAGACCTTGCCTCAGTTACGAAATGTTGGAGGTGTCCGGGCCATCCCATACATGCAGGTATCCTTTAGTTCACCTGGGTCTGTCACACTGTAGTTGGACCATCCTTAAGCATGTTCACATCTCTCTTCCAGCAGACCTGGAAGGCTTTGTTTGGGTCACAGAGTTATGGAGTACAATTTTGAGCTGTAAGTCACAGCCCTTTATTTTATAGATGAGAAGTCTAAGCGTCAGAAATTTTTTTAAAAAATGCCTAAATTCATCTACTAGTTACTCAGGAACCAGGAGCAGAAGCCTGCTCCTGTGAATCTTAGTCTCTAGTGTCTCTCTGCATATATAGGTAAGTATTAGAGTGTCTTCCAATAGCTGTTCTTCCGCTTACTAGCTGCCTTCCTCAGAGACAAAATTGTCCTTTAATTCTTTGCTCAGTACACTGCCCTGTCTCAGCTACTTTGGTTGGGTGTAGTGTAGGTTAGTCAATTAATTTTACAAACTTTTTACAAAATTTTCTGTGATGTCAAGCATGGCACATATCAAAATTTGACTCTTCTGACTCTAGACACTAAGCTTTAGATACCTGGAATTTAGAACACTCCAGCGGATTGCAGTTATGGTTGACGGGAAGATTGGGATTTCTTCTGAAACATCGTGTTTAGAGTTGTTCTTTAGGAAATTGGCTTTTGTATTTTCTCTGTCTTTGACTTCTAGGTCATTCTGATGCTCACTACAGATCTGGATGGGGAAGATGAGAAAGACAAGGGGGCCCTGGACAACCTACTCTCCCAGCTTATTGCTGAGCTGGGCATGGATAAGAAGGTAACATTGGAGAATCAACTGTGTGAGAAGCAGGATTGGCTGAGATCCTTTCTCAGGTTCCCATTCCTGTCTCAGAGGAACTTTACCTAGTTTCAAGGGGTCACCATCCACTGAGGGTTCCAGTTCTACTGAGTCGACAACAATGTATTCAGGGCCTGCTTTGGCCCAGGCATATTTTTGGATCCTGGGCATAAGTGAGGAAAAAGATGAAGTCCCTACCCTCATGGACCTATTATAGCTTGATGAGGTGAAAACATAAATTCGTTGTTTGTATCTTAATATGGCCTCCTAAGTGTATCAGACTCTCGGTACCCTGGGTATAGTCCCACAGATACATTGGAGCTTGTTTTGTCTCTGATTCAATCTGAGAGACGTTGAGGGCTGATGGGCTTGAGGGAATCTTGTTCAGAGCATGCCTCAAGCTTACAGTAAGTGTAGGCTTCTGGGCTTCTGCTTTTGCCACAGGATGTCTCCAAGAAGAATGAGCGCAGTGCCCTGAATGAAGTCCATCTGGTAGTAATGAGGCTCCTGAGTGTCTTCATGTCCCGTACCAAATCTGGATCCAAGTCTTCCGTATGTGAGGTATTTTTGCTTTGAGCTTATAGGTTTGGGGAAAGGTAAGAGGATTGTCTGGTTGTTGCTAGGGTCAGGGCAGAGGTGATAGTTGTCTGTTAGAATAAAGCCATCGTTGCCTGAGGGGAGTAAGATTCTAGCTGTCACCTCTTAAAGAGCAGAAGAACTTCCACCTTTTTCAGAATCCCATCGAAGTCCTGGTATTTGCTAACAGTCCCTCCAATGGAGGGGTTAAAGGGTTTGGAAGTTCTGTTATTGAAAAGCAGGAGCCTGTTCTGCAAGGCACAGAGTGGCTAAGCGGATTCCCCTAGTATGTTGCTATAAGGTATGGTAATAAAGGAGAAAGAAAGCGATGTGTGTGTGCTGAAAGGAGATTAGCACAAAGCAGAGAAGGTAGAAATTGAGGCTGAACAGCATCCAATCTTAATGAGCTTAGGAGCTGTGGGGTTTGCTGGGATTTGCAAGCCTCTCCTAATGGTCTTATTTACAGTAGCTTTTCTCCTACTTTTTTATGCATGTGATCATTCACCTCCATCTCCTTTGAAAGCTGGTTCTACGGAAGAGCCCCTATGGGGGGTGGGGTTGTTAAGAAGTGCCTATAGTGGAAAGTTCTCTCTTTCCTTCTTGAAATGAGCTTCTTTTCTAGTCGCCCAAGGAAAAAGAAAGCCCATCCCCTTCTAGGGGAAAGGTTATCTAATCCTTGCCTCTCTGGCTTTCTGGCACATGTGTGTAGTGAGGTTAGAGTTAAGAAAAGTATTTCTTTTACCATGCGGTTGTTCAAAAAAGTTTTGAACAACTTCACAAATGTTTGAACTAGTTGGGAAACTTTGAATGCAAAAGACTGATTCACTCACTCCCACTATAGTAAATGTGAATTTCACACTGTTTTTACAAGTCTTTCTTATCATTTGTGTGTTTTTTCTCCCCCTTAGTCGTCTTCCCTCATCTCCAGTGCCACAGCAGCAGCCCTGCTGAGTTCTGGGGCTGTGGACTACTGCCTGCATGTGCTCAAGTCACTGCTGGAATATTGGAAGAGCCAACAGAATGACGAGGAGCCCGTGGTGACTAGCCAGCTGCTGAAACCACACACTACTTCATCCCCACCCGACATGAGCCCATTCTTTCTCCGCCAGTATGTGAAGGTGAGGTCTTTCCCTGGCCAAAGAAACACTCCTGTCCCTCCTCCAAAGCATCTTCTCTTGACTCTGAATAAAGCTGAAGGAGCTAAGGGTGAGGACCTCCGGAAGAAGCTGGTGTGCCTTGGGGGTTTAATTTCAACATGATGTATGAGATGACCACATCTCCCAACCCGCTGTGGGATTCTGGTTCCTGCCACTTTGTAAACCCGAGGAATTGACTGAAATCAGACAGTCATCTCATTTCACATTAAGCTTTGTAGAAAAAGATGAGAAAGTATAAGGTAACGTCGTTGGTGGTGGGTCATGCCCTCGTGTGTGTCAGGTATTCCCCCTTGTGCCCCCCACAAAGAGGCCCTTGAACATGCCTCTTAAGAAGATGCACTTTTTGGTTGGATGAGTCTGGGAATAAGTCCCGTCTAGTGTTCTTCCTTGGCAGGGTTGAAGTACGGAGAAATTCTGTCTAACCCCAGTAAACCTCCATTTCTACAGCCGGAAAATGAGGATGCGAATAGTGTTTGCTTTATAGGGCTGTTGCGAGCATTGAATGAGGTTGTTTGTAAAGGACATGGCACGGTGCCTAGCATGTACCAATACTCAGTAAATGTTAACTATTATCACCCCTCCATTCCTCTTGAGACCATGTAGTGCCAGATGTGTTAGACCAGCTGTGCTTCTCACTGCCCACTCAGAATGGCTTTGGATAGGGTGGGAATATGATAGGCATAAAATGTGAATCTGATTGTGTCCTGCTCTTTTTTTTTTAATAACTCTTTGATGGTTTTCTATAACTTTTAGGCCAAAAAGTTCTTTGAGGGCCCAGCCATCCACTTGATTCTCTAGTTTTGACACCTGCAACACCCTACTCAGCTTCTAACAGAGATGATATTGAGGCTTCTGTACCGAATCAAAATTAGTCTGTGCATTTCCCCAGATGTGGCACATTGCCTTTGTACATGCTGTCCCTTCTGGAATTCATTCCTCTCTGTCTGCATCCCTTTCTTCTCCTATCTAGGTAATTCCTAGACCTTCTTCAAAACCCAGTGCAAGCACTGGGTCCTTGGGAAAACCTTCCCTAACACACACTGCCCTATTACCAAGTCTGATTGAGAGAGCCTTTCCCTGGGTTTCCAGAGCACTCTGCACACATTTGCTTGTCTGTCTTTCCCTCCAAACTATCAGCAAAGGCCATATGTTAGTCCTATTGACACTTCCAGTACTTGGTATAGAACCAGTGAATAACCGGGAATGGAATATAGGAGATATGTTGTGCCCTCAAACTCGTAGATTGTTCTCGTGGGACCACGTAGCTTGCAAGATAGCTGTTGTTTCCTGTTTCCTCGAACCTCTCAGTACCTCTGCCTCTTTTTGTGGTGTGAACCCAGGAATCTTGACTGAGTTTTGTGATCTTGGCCCCCTTCGTTTATTTAAATATTTCCTGTTATCGTGGGAAGTTTTGGTTGTGGGGAATGGAATACATCCCACAGAAGTCAGAAATCCTTACCCACTACCAGTTTTTCAATTTTAGCACTGATTTTTCTGTAAGCAGAGTACAGTCAACTCAACATCAAAAACCACAGATTGAATGTTAGAACTTTTAGGAACAGGGAGATCCATCTTCACTGTAACCTTTGTATGTAATTAAGTTGCCCCCAGGAGCCTGGGGCCTTGTGGGTTTATAAATTAAACTGTTGGTCAGTGATGGCTCCAGCTTTGAAAGGCACCCATTCCCAACTCCAGCATATAGTAGGCCTAGTGAGCAGTGAGCCAGCCTTTTTCTTAATTGTCATGGGAAGTTGGCAATCATAACTTCTCAAGCAAATATTCTTCTCTCAGGGTCATGCTGCTGATGTGTTTGAAGCCTATACTCAACTTCTAACAGAGATGGTTCTGCGGCTTCCATACCAAATCAAAAAGATCGCTGACACCAATTCTCGAATCCCACCCCCTGTCTTTGATCATTCATGGTTTTACTTTCTCTCAGAGGTAAGTGGAGGTCCCAAGTCGGGTGCCAGTCAAGGTGAGGGCACACCTGCAGTTGCCTTTGTGGGCTCTGTCTTCCTACTCCTAATTCGGTATCTCCACCTGCAGAGTTCCTCTCACCCTTCTAGGTCATAGTCTTGCCCTTCTGGAATATACCATATGCAGGAACTGTGGAAGATGTGAATCAAAGCAAGCCGTCTGCTTTAGTTTCTGATTCTGTATATTTAACTTTCCCCACATGGGTGATAATGGGCAAGTTTAATACTTTAGGTTCTGTCAGGAAAACAAAGTATACTGGTTACCTTAACAGAGATTTCAGTATGGGGAATTGTTTAATGGCTTTTGGAACCAAAAAGACAAAAAGGAAACATTGAGGTAACACGGGTTAGTAACTATAAGTAGCTATCGGCTGCCCTGTGTGTGAAGAGGAGAGGTCGGCAGAGTTGAGACGTAGCTCGCTGAGGAGGGCATGCTCTGAGGGATGTGGTGTGGTTGATTCTGGGAGTACTGAAAGAAGCTGGTGATTAGAACCGACTGTAGCTGCCAGGTTGCAGGCTGTTGCTGGGACTGCAGGCAGACAGAAAGGAGCAAGCCCTTCTTTCTCCTCCTGCCTCCAGTTAACCTTTCTGTTGGCAGAACTTGAGAGGGAGCCAGCTGTCAAGGAAGCGATGCAGTTTGCATAATTCTGGACTGGGTACCATGGGGCAGAGTCTGGGGTGTGGACAGGGTGGAGGCTGAGAGAGACAGTAGCTTGATAACTAGCACAGCAAGCAAGAGGTAGACTGAGTCAGGGAAGAATAATCTGTTAGCAAACCTCAAATGACTATTTCAGGTTATATAGTTGTAGCGACTCAACCTCTTTCCTAGCTCTTTTACTTGAGAAAGATTTAGAATAGTATTTTTCTTTATAACTTCCCTTTGGGGGACTGTGATGGTCAGCTTCCCTGTGGATTCCTGTCCCTAAGTACTGAAGGAAGAGGAGTGTGAATATTGCTGTTTTCCTCTTTAATTTCTTTCTTTTTCTACCTTTCTTTCTCCTGGCTCCTTTAAAGAATACTTAAATTCAGTAGAGGCTGGCTTGGCCAAGAGGAAATCGCTTGGTTTGTGTTTCTCACCATTTTTTTAATGGTTCATTAAAACCCAAGGTGTAAGAGCCATGGTTGATACAAATACAGACCGAGAGTCGTTTACTCTTTGTGTTGTTTGTCTCTCAAGTACCTGATGATCCAGCAGACTCCATTTGTGCGCCGCCAAGTCCGCAAACTTCTGCTCTTCATCTGTGGATCAAAGGAGAAATACCGCCAGCTCCGGGATTTGCACACCCTGGACTCCCATGTGCGTGGGATCAAGAAGCTGCTAGAAGAGCAGGGGATATTCCTCCGGGCAAGTGTGGTTACAGCCAGCTCAGGCTCTGCCTTGCAGTACGACACACTCATCAGCCTGGTACGAGGGCTGGGTGCTGGTAGGGCAGGGCAAGGGCATGTGGCGAGGCTCATCCAAGTGGGTACTGGGCTAGGACAGCATGGGGCTTGTAACTGTTTAGAGAATGTCATGGTTAGGATTGAGGTCAGGGTAAATCCATAACGGCTGACGGAGCGCTGTACCATGTGTAGTGGGCTTCAGAGTGTGGGATTTCCCCCTCAGCACTCCCACCCCGCCTGGCAGGTGGGGTGGCTTGAGCTTCTTACCAGTGCCATTTGCTCATATCACAGAGAGGACCAACCTATTTGTACACCTTTGAGTTTTTGCCCCTGAATACTAAAATGGTTCAAGGTTGGAGTATAAAAATGTATTACTGCCCAAAAAGAAATTATTTGGACTTAGGGGAATAAATTGAATATTTTGCATGTGAGCAATCTGGAAAGAACATGTTTAACATTAATGACACCTAGCTTGCTCATGTAGTGTCCTTGCTATTGTGTTTGTAGCAAGAAAAGTAAACTGGATTGTAGTTTCTCAAGCCATGGTCTACCTTTGTGCCACCTTATTGAGTAGACTGAAGGTTCCCTGAAAACAAAGGGCCTCGGTTGGGGAAGAAGAACAAAGGCAGGCTCAGTAAGAGCTGCAGTAGTATGTGTACCTTGGTTCCAGGTTCACCAGACATCCCAGCGAGCACCTGCCTTGCACAGAAGGTCATGTTCAGATTGCAAACCATGACCATTCCTGGCAGCAGTTGTGGTGCTTGTTGGGCTCCTTGGTGGAATTACTCATTTCCCACGGTTGGTTCCCGTTTCAGATGGAGCATCTGAAAGCCTGTGCAGAAATTGCTGCCCAGCGAACCATCAACTGGCAGAAATTCTGCATCAAAGATGACTGTAAGCAATGCTGCTCCTTTTGGTTGCTGTCATTTATTCATCTATTCATTCATTCCTTCAGGAACTATCTACTGAGGCACATTATGTGCTAAGCACTGAAGTGGACCCTGGGGGGCTGGGGAACCTGGGGCCTCAAGGCCACATGTGGCCCTCCAGATCCCCAGGTGTAGCCCCTCCACCAAATCCAGTCCTTTATTGAAAGGATTTGTTCTGTAAGATTGGGATTCAGTCAAAAGGCCACATTCAAGGATCTAGAAGGCCACATGTGGCCCCAAGGCCAGAGGTTTCCCCACCCCAGCTAGCAAAGAAGATAAGTAAAAATTTTGAAGAGTGATGAGGGCTGATAGTTAAAATTTGGGGTCCCATAGAAGCACCAAGTGGAGGAGCATGTGGCCTCTAGGTTGTGGCAGTAAAGCTCAAGAGAAGTAGGTGGCGTCTAGAGAATCCCTTATTCAAAGGAGTGGGGGCCAGATCCAGTCTGTCTGTAGTTGTTATAACGCTTTTCAGAGATTTCCTCGGAGGCTGTAACTTCTCTGCAATGTCCAGCAGAGAAAACTTGGACAAGAAAGCTGGTGGGAATAGGGCGGTCTCAGCTGTATGGAGAAGTTGCTCCTGGTCTTGTAAGTCTAGTTGAGGTCATCTCAGAGCTGAGCTGCGTCTCGTCTGCTTACAGCCGTCCTGTACTTCCTCCTCCAAGTCAGTTTCCTCGTGGACGAGGGCGTGTCTCCGGTGCTGCTGCAGCTGCTGTCCTGCGCGCTGTGCGGCAGCAAGGTGCTCGCTGCGCTGGCGGCCTCTGCAGGATCCTCCAGTGCTGCTTCCTCGGCCCCCGTGGCTGCCGGTTCCGGACAAGCCACAGCACAGTCCAAGTCTTCCACTAAAAAGAGCAAGAAAGAGGAAAAGGAAAAGGAGAAAGATGGTGAGGGTCACCCTCTTGTCTTGGTAACCACGGTGATGTGTTTAAATTTCTCTTGGAGCACATGGTTTATTCTGTTCTTCTGAAAGGTCTTTATCTTGATTTACAGAGGACCTAAAACCCAAATGCTCTCTGGTGTCTACTTTTTGTCTCATTTTCAGTTATATTGAAGTGACACCTTAAACAATGTCAGTTCTCATGCCAAGTGACAGTAATAGGAAGGGTTAAAGTGCACTGAACATTGTTAGTAGGCCGTGTTTCTTATTCTGTGAAATAATAGCACCTACTCTGTGGAGTGCTTGTCAGAGTTAAGTAAACAGGTAAATACTCTACGAATATTAGCTCTCTTAGCTGACCCCACCATCAGCTTCATTGCTTTCTATGTCCCTTGAAGACCTGAGATAGGTGACCAGGGTGAGAGCAATGGTGGCAGTTCACATTCTTCCAGTGAATGCTCTGACGTCTCTGTGTAGGCCTATGGTAGTGTAGACAGTTGGAGACAGCAAACTTTTGAAAGGAAATTCCTTCTCCAGTATAACTGTATTTGTTCAGTGCCAGGCTTATGTAAACACTTCATCCTGTGCTTTCTTTGGTGACATTATTGTATGTCTCATTTGGAAGACAGCTATGCTCACCACTATACTATCACTGCTGCACGTATGTCTGGTTTAGGGCTGACCTATTCGTCCCCCAGTAAACAACTGAAAATTGTCTTGCAAAATATAACCATTTAAGTAGAAACTTTTAGAAATGGATAGAATTCCCTCCCTCTCCATCTGGTAGCCTAGGCCTTAGGACAGTGGAGGACTTCTTCCTACTCCTCAGCCCTCAGTCCTGCCCTGATCTCGCAGGTGAGAGCTCAGGCAGCCAAGAGGACCAGCTGTGCACAGCTCTGGTGAACCAGCTGAACAAATTTGCTGATAAGGAAACCCTGATCCAGTTTCTGCGGTGCTTCCTGTTAGAGTCCAATTCTTCCTCAGTGCGTTGGCAGGCTCACTGCCTGACGCTGCACATCTACAGGTAGGGCCAGGGTTTGGTTGGCAGATCTGCGTGGGTCTGGGACCGGGGTGCATGACGTAGTTCTCTTTTGGTTTTACGTTATATACTCATGGTCACAGTGTCAGTGTTTACACCAGCCTGAATCCTCTTGAGTATTAGAGATTTCTTCGTTGCTCTAGCTGCTATTTAGCCATTAAACTGATGTCAGGCAAGAGATGATATGTTTTCCACTCAGAAGGCTATGTTTAGGAGTTTGTAAAGTGACCAGGCTTGACTCTTTAGGCTAAGAAAGCTGAGTTTCTGCTCTGGGGTAACGTGTGATGGGAACAGACTACCTCCTGAAGATAGCAGATGACTGTGCTGCATCTGTTGGGATTGATTGTCAAAGGAGCAACCAAACCATTCAAACTTAACCTGTAGTTGTAGGGAAATAGATACATCTACAAAAGCAACATATAGGTCTTGATGATAAATAAAGGAGTTTCAGGGTTCTCTGCTGCTTGGTAATGTGAGCTGTCGTTTATCTATAGAAACTCCAGCAAATCTCAACAGGAGCTCCTACTAGATCTGATGTGGTCCATATGGCCAGAACTCCCAGCCTACGGTCGTAAGGCTGCCCAATTTGTGGACCTACTAGGATATTTCTCTTTGAAAACTCCACAAACGGAGAAGAAGGTAACAATTGATTTATGGTTAGAGAAGCTAACTTGCCATATTTAACTTTTTGTCTCACAAGTTAAGAGCATTATGACCAACCTAGATACTGGTCCATATATGAAATCTCTTAAATATATCTAGTTTTGCATTTCTTGGTAAGCACAGGTACAATCTGAATTGTACTTGTTTGCTGGTATTTATCATCTAGATATATGTAGATAATAAAAGTAGGTCAAACAGGGAAAGAAGTTGCAATTCATTGAGGTCCCTTGGAAAAGAACGTGCTCTTGGTTTTACTGGTAGCCCTGATTATATATCAGAAAATGTTCCTGCAATCATTGATGGCTCATGCCTGCAATCCCAGCCACTTGGGTGGCTGAGGTGGGAGAATCACTTGAGGCTAGGAGTTAGAGACCAGCCTGGGCAATATAGCAAGACCCCATCTTGAAAAAATGGAAGAAAAATTTAGCCACGTGTGGTGGCACACACCTGTAGTCCTACCTACTTGGTGGAAGGCTGAGGTGGGAGGATTATTTGAGCCCAGGAGTTCAAGGATGCAGTGAACTATGATTGTGCCACTGCATTCTGGCTTGGGCAACAGAGTGAGACCCTGTCTCTAACAAAAGGAAGAAAATGTTTCTGTAATTAGATAACCATTTCGTGGCTTCTCTGTAAGGATAAAAATGGTTTTCCTCCACAAGGTGTGAAAAGGGTACCTATCACTAAGATTGTGAAAAATTCTAAAGGAGATGGAATCTGTTAAATGATTAGGAATTAGGCCCAGCTTTGTATAATTCTGAATGGGGACTGAGAAGTCTGGTACTTCTAGGGCAGTCTTCAGCTAGAAAGCAGAAGACAAAAGTCTTTTCCATAAGACTTTCCCATGGGCTTTAACTATATTTCTTTACTGAATTCTGTTTCAGTTGAAGGAGTATTCACAGAAGGCTGTGGAGATTCTGCGGACTCAAAACCATATTCTTACCAACCACCCCAACTCTAACATTTATAAGTGAGCTTTATTTTGCTTTCTACCTATTGGAAGCTCAGTCCACATTCTGAATAGCTATTTGCACATTGATAGGCTTTTACGTATGAATTGATAAGCTCCTGGGAGAACAGTGAACTTGTCTAGTTGATCTAGCAGAACTTGCCAAACCATTGACATACTGTGCATTCATTAGCCACATCCTTCACAAATACTTCGTGGATATTTCTAGCTGTCTATGCTGCATTGGTTCCATGATGGAACTCATACTCGAAAATAACACGTATTTTTGACTTACCCATGGTTTCACAAAAATTGCTTTAAAAAAATGTGAAGGATAATCACAAGCCAAAACATGTGCCTTCTCAATATAAATAAAACAAGGAGTGTCAAAGTGAAATGTCAGAGATACCATAGCTGTCAAACTTAGTACTTAAGGAAATTGGACATTTCTTACTTAATAACCTAATATTAAAAATCTCTCTAGTTTCAAGGTTTTAAGTCTAAATAAGATAAAACAAGTTTACAGAAAACATCTTCCTTTAAAAAAAATTTTTTTTAACGAGGGCATTGGTTAAATTGAGTTTATTATGTCCCTAGTTTAGTAGTGACTGTTCTTTAAAAAAAAACTTTATTGAGGTATAATTTATGTACTACAAAATTTGCCTATTTTAAATGTGTAGTTCAATGATTTTTAGTAAATTTAATTGTAACCCTTGATTCAAATTTTAATGCATTTTAGGATTTTGGTGAAGGATAGCTTTAAGATAGGAAACATCTAAGGTCAATTGGTTGAAATTTCCTTCCTGTGACTTCTAAACTCTATTGGAATTTCTCCTATCTCCTTGTGTTCTCACAAGGTGGGGCTTGTTTTGGGGGGTATTGAGGGGGGGGCTTGTTTTGTCATGGCTCCTTTGTGAAGCTCAGTGCTTCCTACAATGAAAATTTCCTTACGCTAAGACTGGTTTCTTCCTTAGCACTCTGTCTGGCTTGGTGGAGTTTGATGGCTATTACCTGGAGAGTGATCCCTGCCTGGTGTGCAACAATCCAGAAGTGCCGTTTTGTGTAAGTAACATCTTTAACACGGGCAGTTCCGAGATTTCCAGTCCAGTGGGTTTCCTGTTTCTAGAGATGGGTTGTTATCACATAGATGTTCCTCTCCTAACGGTTGGTCACCAGTAGTAGGAATCCTTGTCTGCCACATTTATTACCTTAAATAGAAACCTCATCTATGAATGAACAGTGGGCTACATTGATGAATTTCTAAGAAGGCAGGATGAGTCTTGAACTAATGCCGTGTTTTGTGTACTCTTGTATTTAGTATATCAAGCTGTCTTCTATCAAAGTGGACACGCGATACACCACCACCCAGCAGGTTGTGAAGCTCATTGGCAGTCATACCATCAGCAAAGTGACAGTGAAAATTGGAGATCTGAAACGGACCAAGATGGTGCGGACCATCAACCTGTATTACAACAACCGAACTGTGCAGGCCATCGTGGAGTTGAAAAACAAGTATGGGCTTTTTAGGCTGACGGGGGCAGGGGTGGGGCATGCAGCAGGTTTGTAAAGCTCAACACCAGCTGCTGGTTTTGGCTCCTGGCATGGGGTAAAGCAGCATATCCCTAGAGGCCTAGTATGTCCTTTTAGCTACTTCATTTGTGGGCTGAGGGATGAAAGTGAAACCCCAGTTCCTAAGGATGTTGACAAAAGATTATTTTTAAATTAGTCCAATAGAGCCCTACGGGTCTATGGAAGCTCCATAATAGCCCGCCTAGGGAGGGGAAGCTGCGCGAGGGAACTGCCAGGCTTCTCATTCCCATTTTCACTAGAGCAGTTCTATTCTTATACAAAACCTTCTATATTGGGAAATAGTTGTCATTACTTGGATTAAGACAGCTATGCTCTTGCTCACAGAGCAGGAAGTGTTACTCAGGAAACTTCTCTAGTACACATTCCTTCCATTTCTGTATGGCGCCTTCCCTCTTTGTGTGCTGATGTTGGATCTTCCTCGCCTGGGTACCCAGTGTCCGAATCAGGGTGTGTCTTATATGGGCCAAAAGAGGCACTAGCATGGGTTGTAGTGTTGACTTTCACAGAGACAAATTTCTTTTTATTGAAGTTTCAGACATTGCTGTTGGACAGAGAATATAGGTAGATACTACTTGAGTATTAAAACTTGCAGTGCGGTTCTGCACGCTGAAGTATTGCTATTATTCCAAGAGACATAATAAGGCTAGTGTTCCACATCAACAGATGGCCAGGAGCTCTGCCTAAGGGATGTTTCCTCTTTTTCCTTTGAAAAACAGAGTTTAACATTGGTGACCTGAAAGTAGAAGCTGCCCATTAGGACGACCCATTCCCCTCTAGAGGAGGTGATTTGATTTTCTTTTGTGTTGAGTCAGCACAGTTGCTGGTAGACCATGTGTGTTCAGATCCCAGCTCTACTACTTAGCTCTGTGATCTTGGAAAGGTTACTTAACCGCAATTTCTGTAACCGTAAAATAACATTCCATGTTATTTTAGGTATTAAATGAGTTAGTATGTGTAAAGTGCTAAGAATAGAGCCTAGCACATAGTAAGTACTCAGTAAATATTAGCTCTAGTTGTGTTAATAAAATAACCTCTAAATTATTACATGACTTTAACCTTATGACTTTACTTAGCATTTTGTCTAGACTCTGGTTATGTCCCTCTGCCTCTCTAAAGCCAGCCTAGCTTTGTTTAAGGTTCGGTCATGATGGGACCTCGGTGGCAGTCATCGTTGTATCCCTTGGGATTACAGGCTTCATCGTGGCATGCTTTTGGAGTAATGTCTTCCCTTGATATGCATTTCTGTTGTTTTTTTGGAATTTCAAAAGGTATCATCTATAACAACTTAAAGCACTTGTATGTTCTATCCTTTTTATAGAGACAGGGGAAAATTTTTTTTAAATTAGCTTGCTATTATTTGATAGATTTTTTTTCCCCTTAGCATAACCACTTAATTGCCTTAGAAAAATACACAGGACAGTCTTTCTCTTTGTCTCATCAGACTGTCATCACTGAGGGTTAAATGAGAGGATCTCAGGCCCTCTGTCTCTCTCTGTCTGACACTGTCTCTCCTAGGCCAGCTCGCTGGCACAAAGCCAAGAAGGTTCAGCTGACCCCTGGGCAGACAGAGGTGAAGATCGACCTGCCGTTGCCCATCGTGGCCTCCAACCTGATGATTGAGTTTGCGGACTTCTATGAAAACTACCAGGCCTCCACAGAGACCCTGCAGTGTCCACGCTGTAGTGCCTCAGTCCCTGCCAACCCAGGGGTTTGTGGCAACTGTGGAGAGAACGTGTATCAGTGTCACAAATGCAGGTAAGCCAATGGTCGTTCCCCAAACCAGGGCTGTGCATGTTCCTTGTATTTTTCTGAATTAGTCCCAGTGGGGGCAATTTTAGTGACTGGTGCCCTTATGGTATTTAGAGAATTATGGGTATGTAGAGTGGGTTCAAGAGTAGAGAGGGAGGGTGAAGAGTGTGTGAGTGTGTGTGTGTGTGTGTGTGTGTGAGTGAGAGTGTGTGTGTGTTTGCCCATCTTGTGGCAGGGGTATAGGGCTGTCAGGGAGGTCCTCAAGTTTAGTTCTGGATCTTCCTTTCTTTTTATTTGGTTACTTAAGTCACTGATTTGTTAATGTCCCTTCAGTAGTCCTTGCAATAGTTTCCAGAATATAGATGTGGCACAATCCATCTCCTCAGAGTCACCCCCACCCCACCCACCCTCTGCTGCCACACTGACCCCAACACTTTGGTTCTTCAGATCCATCAACTACGATGAAAAGGATCCCTTTCTCTGCAACGCCTGTGGCTTCTGTAAATACGCTCGCTTCGACTTCATGCTCTATGCCAAGCCTTGCTGTGCAGTGGATCCCATTGAGAATGAGGAAGACCGGAAGAAGGTGAGGCTGGGTCTGGCCTAGACTTAGGGCAGTGGCCTTGATCTGAACTTTGGATAGAGCTGTATAGTGCAGTGCACTTTTCCTTCTAGCCCAAGCCTTCCTCAACTCAGCAGCAGTTTTAGGGCCCAGCTTTTGGGTAGGAGCAAAGAATGGCATAACATATATTGGAACACATGGTTTCAGGATTTCAGAGAGGTGTCAGTTGGTAAAGAAACTAGAGTATCTCAAGAGGCAAATAACTTTGGATTTGGAAAGGCAGAAAGAAGGTGGATGACTTGCCCTGTGTTGTTCACAGACTGCTACGTATTGAGGCCGTTGGCCTTCCCTCAGTATTAGCTTGTCCAGGGGCTAGTTCTCAGCCAGCATAACATGGGGGTTCTGGATATTAAAAGGCATTGCAAAGGGGGGTGGCTTGTTGGGATAATGGAAGGACATTTAGCTTTGAAGTCAGAAGGGCAAAAGTCCTAATTCCAGCTGTGCTTTTTAATACTTGTGTGACCTGGCATAAATTACTTTTCTCAGCCTTGTATATTATTATATGTCATATATATAACATACCCACGTCCTGGGATTATTGTGAAGAACAGAGATAACGTGTGAAACACAGTGCCTATCGTATAGGAAATGTTTCAGTAAATGGTTGGCAATTAGGACTAGACAGGGGAAGTCATCATGCTGAAAAGCCTTCACTCAGGACTCTTTTCCTGTCTAGGCTGTTTCCAACATCAACACTCTTCTGGACAAAGCCGATCGAGTGTATCATCAGCTGATGGGACACCGGCCACAGCTGGAGAACCTGCTCTGCAAAGTTAATGAGGCAGCTCCAGAAAAGCCACAGGTAATCCCAAGCCAGGAGGGATTTAGATTGAGAGCAGGCCTTGGGTCATGATTGGAAGTCTGCCCCTGGGCGAGATCATTTTCGGGCAGAAGTCTGACAACTTACCTCTTGGGGTTGCAGGATGACTCTGGAACAGCAGGGGGCATCAGCTCCACCTCAGCTAGCGTGAATCGCTACATCCTGCAGTTGGCTCAGGAGTACTGTGGAGATTGCAAGAACTCTTTTGATGAACTCTCCAAAATCATCCAGGTAGAGACTTGGGAGCAGCTTTTGAGTGTGTTTTGTCCAAGTTGTCAACGTCGTTTTCAAAGCAGTGCTGTTTCATCAGCCCACAGTTGAGTTGGTAGTGTAGCGCTTGCCCGGTCCAGCTGGAAAGGCGGGCAGGTGGCTGCACCAACAGCATCTCTCCTGCTGTGGTTTTGGGCACTGGTCAGAGAGTTGAGTTCATGCTAGAAAACTGAGAATAACGGAGATGGGAAGACAGCATAGATCTGTTTTTCTTGACCATTAACAGCCCATCTTTTAGTAGAGGGGTTACTGGTTTTAAAAAATTGGGTGCCAAGGCCAGCTGCAGTGGCTCACACCTATAATTCTAGCACTCTGGGAGGCTGAGGCGGGAGGATCGCTTGAGCCCAAGAATTTGAGATTGCAGTGAGCTGTGATGACGCCATTGCATTCTAGCCTGTGTGACAGAGCAAGACTCTGTCTCAAAAAAAAAAAAATTGGTTGCCAAGATTCTGTTCCCTCTTTTTATGATATGCCTTGTTCATATCACAAAGCTAAGGGTGCACCCAGTGCAGTCAACCAGGGTGGGCCATAGGTCAGTTGGAATGTCACACAGACTTCATCTCCATGGATGGGAGGCTGGCCACAGACAGGGGAGCCTCCTACAAGGGGATCCACCAGTTTACCCTGCCAGCTCCCGGAAATTGTGCCATTTTTACTACACGTGCATAAGTTTCTGACCTATGTCTTTGTTACGTGGGAGTTAAGAGCATGAGCCTGCCATCTGAAACTGAGTTTCAACTCTGCCACTTCCTTTGATCAAGCCAACCCCTCCAAGCTTTAGTTTCCTTCACTTTAAAATGGGGATAAAGTTATCAGGAAGATTAAATTATATAATGCATGTACAGTTTTTTCAAAGCAAAGCTGCTAATTTTCCGATTAACATCCTCTTTCTCCTCGTTTTGATAGTTAATTTCTTTTATTTTTGTCTTTTTTTCTTAGAAAGTTTTTGCTTCACGCAAAGAGTTGTTGGAATATGACCTGCAGCAAAGGGAAGCGGCCACCAAATCATCCCGGACCTCTGTGCAGCCCACATTCACTGCCAGCCAGTACCGCGCCCTCTCCGTCCTGGGCTGCGGCCACACCTCCTCCACCAAGTGCTATGGCTGTGCCTCGGCTGTCACAGAACATTGTATCACTCTACTCCGGGCCCTGGCCACCAACCCAGCCCTGAGGCACATCCTTGTCTCCCAGGGCCTTATCCGGGAGCTCTTTGATTACAATCTTCGTCGAGGGGCCGCGGCCATGCGGGAGGAGGTCCGCCAGCTCATGTGCCTCCTAACTCGGTCAGAGCCTGCACTGTGATTAGTGCCTAGTAATTAGGGCCTAGTAATTCCTACTAATGCTGGGGTTGGTGGGAGCAGTGATGCTGGGAGCACTAGAGGGTGCACAAAATTGTGCTTCTGACTGCCCAACAGGTTAGGTAGCTTATAACAGGAGAAATGGCAAGATATCCAGGGTTTGGTGAGCAAACTTGGGAAGAGCGTTGGATCCCAGGTTTCTTTGTAAATGGTATATTTGGCCTGTACTTTGTTGGTGCCTGTGTGGTGTCCCAAAGAAACTGTCTCTGAGTCCTACTGAGGGAGGAGAAAGGAGGGCCTGGGCACTTGGACTTAAGAGAGGCTCACGTGGGCTGGGCACAGTGGCTCACGCCTATAACCCTAGGGCTCTGGGAGGCTGAGGTGGGAGGATCACTTGAGCTCAGGAGTTTGAGACCAGTCTGAACAATAGAGAGACCTCCATCTCTACTAAAAATAGAAAAATAGGCTGGGTGTGGTGTGTGCCTATAGTCCCAGCTACTTGGGTGGCTGAGACAGGAAGATCACTTGAGCCCAGGAGTTGGAGCTTGCAGTGAGCTATGGATGACGCCACTGCACTGTACCCAGGGTGACAGAGTGAGACTCTGTCTCCACCCCCCACCACACACACAAAAGAAAAAGACTCGCATAAAAGAAGCCAGTGCAGTGGAGCAGTGGGGCCTAGGGAGGGAGAGCTTGGACTCTGGATAAGAAAGACCGAGGTTAGTCTCTGATACGTTGTACTACATGCCTTGGACAAACTATTAATTTCTCTGAGCTTATATTTTCCTCATCTGAAAAATACTGATAATAGAAAATACCTTAAAGGTTTGTGGTGAGGATGGATGAAATAATTCAGTAAATAATAACTCAGTTTTTTGAGTACTTAGTATGTACCAGATCCTGCACTCAGAGCTTTATGTGTATTTTTAAGGAGTATGTGGCATAAATTCCAGAGCATGTTAGAGATGCTTGATAAATGTTACTTGCTATGTTATTTATTCACTCGTTTAACAAATATTTATTGAGTATCTGTTGAATGCCAGGCACTGTTCTAGACTCTGGGGAATATGGTAAATGGTAAATGAAATAAAGTTCCTACCCTCATGTGGCTTACATTCTAGCTGGGGATAACTGCAGTAAACACATAATTACACACTATAATGTCAGGAAATAAGATTGTGATGAAAAATCAGGGGTGGCAATCCTGATTGCGAGAGGACTTGGTGTTTTGGATAAGGTGGTCAAGGAGGACTTCTCTGAGAGGGTGATACTTGAGCAAAGACCTGCTTGAAAGAAGGAAACAAGCCATGCCAATGTTTCCGGCAGGGGGCTGCATGCCCAGGAAGCAGCAGGGGGAGAGCTGAGGCAGGCACGTGTCAGGAATGCTGGGAGCAAGGAGGGGGCCCGTGCAGCTGGAGACGAGCATACAGTGGGGAAACGAAGGGGAGGAAGATTAGGTCAGAAGTTGCCAGCGGCCAGGTCCCGTAGGGTCTAGGCCATCGTAAGGACTTTGGGTCCTATTCAAAGTGTGTTGGGAAGCAAAAGAGTGACATGATACAGCTTGGTTTTTGTTAATAATAATATTAGGGACATAGACTGAAATGTGGGGGACTTGTGGGAAATGATGTGAAAGCAGGAGAAGATGAGGAAAGAGTTGTGACCAAGACTGAGAGTGACCTCCCAGGTTTGGGAGACTGACACACCATGGAGCACCTGGTGGCTCTGCAGGCTGGGACGTGGCGCCCCTAAGTTGGTGTTGCTCTTCCCTCAGTTAGTGTCTGTTCCCAGTCAAGGGGGCTGTGACATGCCTCTTTTTATTACAGACCAGGATTTTGTGAGGCTAAAGCTATATTCTTGCCCTGGGGAAGGGAATAGAATATTTCGGGCCAGATAGCCCTAGGCATTGGTTTCATTTTTTCTGGGCTCCTTCAGGCAGAAGGAGGGTCATACCAATTGCGAATAACGCGGCTCCGTTTCTGTGCCTCTCTAGAGACAATCCAGAAGCCACCCAGCAAATGAACGACCTGATTATCGGCAAAGTCTCCACAGCCCTGAAGGGCCACTGGGCCAACCCCGATCTGGTGAGCTGGCCTAGCTGTCCTCTCTGACTTCTCCCTCAGGTTCCTTGTGTGTCCCTTGGTGTCCCCCGCACCTGCTTTCCCCCTGGCCTCGTGTGGTGGTGACTGGGGAGGGAAGGTACAGCACACTGCAGAGCTTATGTCGCAGGGTGGCTTTCCCAGGAGAGAGCCTGGGGCACAAGGGGCTCCATCTCTCTCTTGTCTGTCTGATGGAGCCACCTGTGACCAGACATTTTAGTTCGAGTCCTTGAATCAGAGCTTGGGCCTAACCTCAATTCTGGGACTGACCCTTCAGTCACTTCTCTACTCATGGCTCTTCCTGTTGGCCTTCTAGGCAAGTAGCCTTCAGTACGAAATGCTGTTGCTGACAGATTCTATCTCAAAGGAGGACAGCTGCTGGGAGCTCCGGTTACGCTGTGGTGAGTTAGGGGCATTTCAGAAAGGAAAGGGTCCCAAGGTGTAGTCCTGGGACCAGAGGGGGACAGGGGGAGGGAAACCCACTCCTGGGCAGCCTCTGCCAGAGCGGGTGTGGTGTGTTTACGTTTGTGACTCTGCCTTTCCTGACCGTCCCTAGCTCTCAGCCTTTTCCTCATGGCTGTGAACATTAAGACTCCCGTGGTTGTTGAGAACATTACCCTCATGTGCCTGCGGATCTTGCAGAAGCTGATTAAACCACCTGCTCCAACCAGCAAGAAGAACAAGGTACTGGGCCGAGCAGGGAAGTCTAAGATTCCCTGGCCAGCACTGTGCCCTGCCTCCTCAAGGCCTCTGCCCTACCTGGAACTCACCTGACCTGGATGGGCACCAGTGCTGCCTTTGCCCTTAGTTCAGCAGAGATGGGTTGGGTTTTTTGAGAAGGAAGTTTAGAGTGATATAAACATGAAAATACAAAGCATAGAGCAAAGTGGTTAACTGTAAAGGACTACCTCTTTCCCTCTTTCTCTAGTCACATCAGATGATTTGCAGCTTCCAGAAAGTGTTGTGTTCTTTCTTACCCTTGTGCCTTTGCACATGCAGTGTGGTGCAGTGGTGGAACTCCTAGGCTCTAAAGCAGACTGAGTTCAAGTCCCAGTTCTTCCATTTACTAGCATTGTGACCGTGGGCAAGTGACCTATGTTCCTCAGTTTTCCTATCTATACAATGTGAATACAGTCTCCACCTTGTAGCACTGTGAAAAATAAATGACTTAATGCAGATCAAGTGCTCAGGACAGTGTCTGCATAAGTTAGTCCTTAATAAATATTAGCTGTCGCTGTGGGCTGTTTTCTCTGCCTAGAATGTTCTCTTTCACTTTGTCAGCTGCTCCTTAGAATATCCTCTCCTCTACTAGAGTAGCCATGAGCTCCTTGATGCACATCAATCCTCCTGATCTTGCCTTTGCACATTGCCCCTGGGGGTGCCAGTGCCATTCTGGTGGAGCTGTGGCTCAGGTGTGCTCTTGGGCTCTCTTTCTGCTCACCTCCCCCAGGATGTCCCTGTTGAGGCCCTCACCACAGTGAAGCCATACTGCAATGAGATCCATGCCCAGGCTCAGCTGTGGCTCAAGAGAGATCCCAAGGCATCCTATGAAGCCTGGAAGAAGTGTCTTCCTATCAGAGGTGTGTCTGACTCTTCAAGACGTGGGGAACCAGTCACTCCTGCCTCTGTCCTGACAGCCCCCCTTTCTATAATTCTCTTTTACTTACCTATGGCTGCAATCCTTGGCCTTTCAGGGCTAGATGGCAATGGGAAATCTCCCAGCAAATCAGAGCTCCGCCATCTCTATTTGACCGAGAAGTACGTGTGGAGGTGGAAACAGTTCCTGAGTCGTCGAGGGAAGAGGACCTCTCCCTTGGATCTCAAACTGGGACATAACAATTGGCTGCGGCAAGTGAGTGGCCATCTCCTGGGCCCCTGGCCTCATGTCTGCTCTGCCTTCTCTTCTTTCTCTTTGCTACTCTTGTTTCCTTTCAAATAGGAAATGGGTGGAAGTTCTTGGTTCCAGCCACTGGCATGGTGGACTGGCCAAAACAGAACTTCCTTTGCCTGACTTGTCAAGCTCATTGTGCTTTCTGCTTTCCTCCCTGCCCACGTCAGTTTCCTTTTCTCCTCCCATCTTTTGTATGTTCTGCTGTCCTTCCCTCCCTCCCTCTTTCTAGCTAATGCTTTAAAGGACTGAAGTAATTACATGTTAGAGAATCTATTTATCTGTTGATATATAAAATATGAAATACATGGTTTACATTAAATGAAAGTATTCAGTATGTAAGTGTCTACCCAAAAGAACTCTCAGTCTTTGCTAATTATTAAGGAAAAATCCTTGCTTGTTTTTTTTCCTAAATTACTTGATGGAGAAATCTCCATGAAGAAGAAAGCCTCCTTAGCAGCCTCTTGCCCAGTCTACAACAGTTGGATCTTGTGTTAGCTGGTGATTTTTACCTTAAACCTTTTCCTCGAGAGGTTCCCAGAGGATTTCTCCTGGATGGGTGGCAGCGACTGCCCTGCTGGGGGGCCTGGTGAGACAGTGTGTCATCTGAGCCCAGGGCCTCTCCTGTCCCGTCCCGCAGGTACTCTTTACGCCAGCAACGCAGGCTGCACGGCAGGCAGCCTGTACCATCGTGGAAGCTCTTGCCACCATTCCCAGCCGCAAGCAGCAGGTCCTCGACCTCCTCACCAGGTACCATTTGGGGGTGGGCTGGGGAGAGTGGTTAGACTTCTCTAGAACCTTTCTCTCTTTCCTGGGGGAATCCATATCAGGGCAATGAGAAGCACACCTGTGTGGTCCATAACCGTCTCATTCCATGTAGAAGACCATAGAAACAGCAAAGTGTTAAAAAGCTGAGTTTTGGTGGTAGTAGTAACAGCAGTAGCAGTTAACATTTATTGAGATCTTAGGGGCACATAAATACTGAGCATGCATTTTTTAAATCCTCATAGCAATAAACACCAAAATATGAATGCTTAAAACCTGTGGCATTCATTTCCTGTGGTGTGCTCTGAATTCTTCCCAGGTATGGGAAATTCTGAAAGTTTGGGGTTTTCTTAGATGCCCTCCCTCTACCCTCTAGAAGAAAGAGGGAGAGACAGACAGCAGAAAATAGGAAAGATGGAAGGAGAAAGGGGAGCTCTTGGAGCTGTCAGAACTGTTAGCGTTCTCGAACAGTGAGCGCCCTGTCCCTCTTGATGGCAGTTACCTGGATGAGCTGAGCGTAGCTGGGGAGTGTGCAGCCGAGTACTTGGCTCTCTACCAGAAGCTCATCACTTCCGCACACTGGAAAGTCTACCTGGCGGCTCGGGGAGTCCTGCCCTACGTGGGCAACCTCATCACCAAGGTATCCTGCCCTACTGCCCAGGAGAGCCCCCTTCCCCCAATTCTCCTTTCATTGTACTCTGATATAAACTTTGCCATGTTCTTTTTTGCTTAGAAGCAATATTTATTGAAAACATTATTTTTATGACTTTATTGTATCTATCATATGGCTGTAGCAATCTATTTGGGGTATTTAGGCTGTTTCCAATTTTTAAGTAAACCCCGAACAGCGCTGCAAGTGTCCGTGGCTTCCTGGAAAGGAGTTCTGCAGGGGTTAGACTGAGAAGATGTGACTAATGAATGTCTGGTTGGTGCTACAAGCTCCTGGGACAGTGGTGGAGGTAACTGGTATCAGTGGCAGTGCTGTCACACTGACTACTTGTCATCCCGCATAGGAAATAGCCCGTTTGCTGGCCCTGGAGGAGGCCACCCTGAGCACTGATCTGCAGCAGGGCTACGCCCTTAAAAGTCTCACAGGTAGGGAGAGCCATCTGGCCCTTCCTTTAGGGCATCCTGGGTATGTTTCAAGGACTCACCCTTCGTTCCTCCGGTGCCGTGGTTGACTCTTCCCTCTCATTGACCATGGCACAGATTTAAGTTCTGCATGTTTCTCCTCGTTGACGGGTTTACGTTTCGAACTCCTATTCAGCTATTGACCAGTTCAGCTCATCAAGCACCTCCCTTGTCCCCTACACACAGATTTTCCCTGCTTTTTGAGTTGCTCATAATCGTTTGAAGGTACAGACCTTCCTTGCTTATATTCTCATGCAGAGCTCTCGCAGCAACTTTTTCCTGTCCCCACAGGCCTTCTCTCCTCCTTTGTTGAGGTGGAATCCATCAAAAGACATTTTAAAAGTCGCTTGGTCGGTACTGTGCTAAATGGATATCTGTGCTTGCGAAAGCTGGTGGTGCAGAGGACCAAGCTGATCGATGAGACGCAGGACATGCTGCTGGAGATGCTGGAGGACATGACCACAGGTAGCGCTGCCCAGCGGCCTGGAGCCCGACACTCACCTGTTCCTTCTGGGACTGGCCAGGCGCGTTGGTCTGATCACCCCCAGTTCCTCAGAGCCACGGGAGGGTGGCGCATGTCTCCCCACATTCAAGGAGAGAGACCCATCTCTCTAGTGTTGCTCTTGGAATTTAAATTCTAGAGCTGAGCTCAGTCAATTTGGACTTTTCATGTTGAGCTCATAGAGCAGGAAGAGGTCAGATGTTCTCAGACTGGTGTTTTTGATCAATCTGGAAAATGCTTAGCCATTTTTCTTTCATTGCCTCTGCTCCGTTCTCTGTTTTTTCCTTGTGAAACTCCATTCTCACTCTATCATCCGTGTCTCTCCATCTCTCTTTCATAGTGTTCGTCTCATTGCATATTTAGGCAGCATTTTGGATAATTTCTTAATTCATTAATTTTTTTCACTATTTATAATGTTTACACATTGAGTTCTTATAGTTCTGGATTTTATAGTTTCTTGTTTTTTATTCATGTTTTCCACGCCCTTTATCATCTTTAAGCGTGTTAAAATATTTATATCTGATAATTCAAAAGTTTGAAATATTTATGGGCCTGATTCTGCTGTTTGTTATTCTTGTTCTTGCTCATGGTGCCTTAAGTCTTGTTATATTTTGTGATTTTTGACTGTGACCTCATATCTTTGAGCTTTATCTGTGGAGATTCTTTAGGACAGGGTCACAGATGGATTTCTCCAGAGTGTTCATACCTGCCTCTGTGAGGCATCGCAGGGCAGTTCTGAGCTTCTGAATTTCAGACCTCCTATACAGTGAGAGGTTTGCACCACAAACACTTATGAGGGAACAGCTCGTTATGAGTTCTCAGAGGAGATTCCCCCCACCCTCACCCCTAAATGCTGAAGTTTAAGGAAAAACGATTTCCTGTCAGTTATTTTGTTGGGGGAAAGGGAGAGTTATTTCTGTTTATCCAATACCAAGGGTGCAGCTGTTTTAGGGTACCAGGTTTGTGTGTGTTGGGAGATGGTTTTTGTTAGACTCTCTACAGGAGGTGGATTCAGGGCTTTATCCAGCTTGCAAGTCTGGATAGGTCACGGAAACCAAAGCTTAAGGCAGAAACTGACCAGTGATATGCTTATCTCATTGGGTTACCGATTTTTAGACTTTGATTCTTCTTTGCTAGTGTGATAGTTCACTGATTCATTTTTATTCAATATCTTAAATTGTTATTTTTTTTTCTCTTTTGCGGTGAGAATTAGAGGTGGTGGGAGTAAAATGATTAGACTAGCACCTCATAAGCATTTTACAATAAATGCAAATCCTTCTCTTGTAGGCAAGCAGAATCTGGTACGAGAGGCAGGGAAATGAAAAAAATTTTTTTGTAAGAGAACAGGGTCTTACTCTGTTGTCCAGGCTGGAGTGCAGTGGCACAATCACAGCTCACTGCAACCTTGAACTCCTGGGCTCAAGCGATCCTCCCGCCTCAGCCTCTTGAGTAGCTGGGATTATAGGTGTGTGCTACCACGCCTGGCTAATATTTTTATTTTTTATAGAGATGAGGTCTTGCTGTGTTGCCTAGGATGGTCATGATTAAATTGTTTTTAAGTGGTGGAGAGTAGAGAGTAGGTCAGGGAACCTCGTTTGCCTTATTGCCCAAAATGAAAGTCCTTCTGGTGCCATTTGCATCATGCCATGCTGAGTTGTTTGTGACCTTGTCAGTGGGACCCTTATTAAAGCCAAGTTTTCTTCCCTTCGTGTGACTCGAAGTTGTCTTTCTGGCTTATAGAGAACAATCTACCTAATCTTTTAGAATGAAGCTTAAAACTATAACTTCCCTGTGATTTGAATGGAATACAGTTAGGATTATTTCACATTTTTTGAGTGCCTATTTTGGACAAGGGGATACTAAGTTGAATGAGGCATAGTCCTGCTCCTTAAGGAGGTTATATCCTAAATGAGAGCAAGACCTTGTACACAGCTAACCATGATGCAATATGTTGATTTGAGTGTTAAGGGTTGTGATTTAAATGTGATCTGAGTCATCAGCATCAGATTTCCAGTTGAACTATTGATATTGCCATGTAGGGCATTTAAACACTTACCAGACAGAAAGAATCTGTCAGTGATGATATTTCATTTAAAGTCTCATCTTAGTTTCCGTGGGTGAGGCTCCTTCCTAATTGTCTTGGCTACTTTGATTTCTGGCAGGTACAGAATCGGAAACCAAGGCCTTTATGGCTGTGTGCATTGAGACAGCCAAGCGCTACAATCTGGATGACTACCGGACTCCTGTCTTCATCTTTGAGAGGCTCTGCAGCATCATTTATCCTGTAAGCAGTGTGGCGCTTACTGTGGCTCTCAAGTGTCAACATGAGCCGCTTTGCCATGAAGCCACTTGGCGATTCATTATAGTCATGGGGAGTCTTACCAGCTGTGGGCCACTTAGTCAACACTTCAGGAAGACCCACTGACATAAAACAGAAGCAACCATATAATTTTCCTATTCCTAATGATGGGAAATCTAATGATTTTCCTTGGTCTTATTTCCTAGATTCAAAGTCAAGATTAGTTGTTTTTTTTTAAAATCTTCATTTTCAAAATCCCATTGCTTATCAATCCAACACTCTGTGGAAGAAGCAGTAAGCTAGAGGATAGTTCATTTTCTTCCTTCTTTTTCCATCCCTTATTTTGTGCACACATGGAGCATGTGTGTTTTTTTCTTAAGCCTGAACTATATAGAAGTGTGGTATGATCCAAAGACCCCCTCCTGCTATTGAGGAAGAATGCAAAACACCCGTATCATCAGATGAGAGACCATTGTGGGGTGGATATACCTGAATGTTATATAGAGAAGCCCCCTTCTTGACTTCAGGGTCATCAGTCACAAAGTCATCTGGCCCCAGATTGGTTAGCATCGCATGAGACCAGCAGGAGGAGGAAGGAAAGTTCCTCTCCACTCCCCTCCCCATTTCATTAATAGAGCTTTCGTATGTCACTCCTCTGCTTGTTTTGTTAGGCTCTGTCTCCTAATCCACCCTTGTGTTTCAGAGGAGATGCTTGGTATTTAAGGATACTTGAATTATATTTGAATTTTTTTAAAATTACCTCTGAGCTTGCTATTCTTTATATCTTTTAAGTATGTAAGGAACTTGATGAGTTTGTTATGTTTCCTTCAGAGTGTCCAAAGAACAAGGGTGTATGATGTAAATCTCTGCCTCTGCCATCCTTTCTGATGCATCCTCCTCTCTGTCCTTAGGAGGAGAATGAAGTCACTGAGTTCTTTGTGACCCTGGAGAAGGATCCCCAACAAGAAGACTTCTTACAGGGCAGGATGCCTGGGAACCCGTATAGCAGCAATGAGCCAGGCATCGGGCCACTTATGAGGGATATAAAGAACAAGATTTGCCAAGACTGTGACTTGGTGGCTCTCCTGGAGGATGACAGTGGGATGGAGGTAAAGAGCACAGGACAGTGCTACCTGTGATTAGGAGCATGGGCCGAGGTCAGATCCAGGTTCTTCCCCTCAGTAGCTGATTAACCTTGGGCAGGTAGCTTGCTTCAGCTTCCTCATCTATAAATCGGGGTTAGTGAGTCCCACCTTTCTACCCTTCTCACCTGTTGCTAAGGTTAATTACCTGTAAAGGGCTCTGCCCAGTGCCTGGTTAGTGGCTATTGGTTGTAGTGGTGGGAGGTTTTTATTATTATCATTGCTTCTGACAGAGGCTTCCCAGTGATTTCCAGTTAATTCAGCTCCCTAAATATTGGCATTTTAGCTCCTGGGCAGGTTTATGGCCACATAAACCTGATACCTTATGGCAGACGACCTCTAGGGTCTGGCATTATCACATACGGTGAAAAGCATGTTGGGTGAAATAGAGAAAACTGGTTTTTCCGGTGCTGAGCCTGAAACGGACTTGGGATAGGAGAAGGTCCTCAACAGGTGTTTCTAAGCTGGAATCTGTGGTTGGCTTAAGGGTGTTTGTGACCCCTGAAATTGTGTACAAAATTCTGTGTGTTGTGCACGTGTATTTTTTTTAGAGTGGGAGAGTTAATAGGTCCATGACCCACAAAAATTATGAATTATGAACCACTGCCATAAAGTGCTCTTTGATCTTGAAATTTACTTGCCTTATAATTATTGGAAATAACAGCCTCATCTACTTTCTGTTCAGCTTCTGGTGAACAATAAAATCATTAGTTTGGACCTTTCTGTGGCTGAGGTTTACAAGAAGGTCTGGTGTACCACGAACGAGGTATGTGCTTGTTTTCTGGCTTGCAGGTGTGGTTTTACTTTTCTGACTTATATGCAGACTTGTACCAGCAGGAGCCATTGTTAATCATCACATACCCAGCTTGCAGTAGCACTTAGGAGCTTGACTTCCCCTATTTGTGGTTGTGTGGAGAAAACCAATCATCCTGTCCTCCTCTGGAGACATCTGACTAATGAAGGTTGAAAACCTTCAGGAAAACATGAGCATTTGCCATCTGTACACAGCACAGTCGGGGCCCTGCAAGTTCTCAGACCCCAGAGATTCGAGGCCAGGCAGTGTCAGAGGACACACTGTGGTGGGGATTGCTTGCTGTGTTGTACTCTTTTTATATGGGGACCTCTCAATGGAGATTAATTCTTGGCTTTTATGGGCCTCCACACTTATCAGAACATTTCCCAGTAGCTGTGTCAAGGCTCATTGTTTGTGTTTTACTAGTTGGGGAATTGAGATTCAAACAGGCAGTTGGTCCTGAGGAGGGGAAAAGGAAATGAGGAAGTATGTGCTCTGGTCCTTTTGGCCACCTCAGTACTATTTGTTCACTTTTGGTAGTCTTAGACACTCCATTTCACCTTTCCTTTCTCTTTTCTTTGTCTGTCTCTGTTCCTTCCTTTCCTCTCTTCCTGTTTCCTTTTCTTCTCCATTTCTCTCTCTCCCTGCCATTCCTTACTTTCTCTTGTCTCTCTTGGGGGATAGGGGGGTCTTTAGTAAATGATCAAATAAGTAACTTAATTACAATAAACTGGCATATCAGTGAAGCACAGCAAACTTTCCCATTCAAATATTTCTGTAGAGTTTAAGGAACTAAATTGGTAGTATACCATCATACATTTTGGCCTTTAATTTGTTATACATTTTTGCCTGTCCCCTTTCTGTTGTCCCACTGGGCTGGGAATCCTGGTCACTGTTTACATTTGATCTACTGCCAGTTGGGTAGATATAGCATTGTTGGCAGACAGCCAGGCAGAAGACTGTCCCAGCCAACACATCTTGTCACTGACATTTTAGCATCAGAACAGGCTATATAGATTTAATCCCTGATGCACATAAAAAACAAAGACCAAGCTTCTGTGGGCACTCTTATAAATGGTGGTAGTGAACCCAGAGAACACACAAGGGCATTTCCCTTGAACCATGAGGCAAGGTAGAAGTTGAGAATCATTAGCCCCTCACACTGGTGTGCTTAATCCAGTGAGGAGTTCTGGCAAAGTCTAGAGTTTGTGGTAGCTATTTGTCTGGACTTTCAACTTCCTTTCTCTCCTTGCCCTCCATTTCCCTAATAAACAGCCCATCTCTTTAGCTACTGACTAGAACCTGT
This sequence comes from Propithecus coquereli, assembly GCF_000956105.1. Classification (NCBI taxonomy): domain Eukaryota; kingdom Metazoa; phylum Chordata; class Mammalia; order Primates; family Indriidae; genus Propithecus; species Propithecus coquereli. The sequence continues at coordinate 1,002,766 of NW_012151152.1, forward strand.
GCTGTTGTAGACACAGAATCTGTCTATTGACTGGGGTTCTCTCTCTGGGAAGTTCTCATTGGGCTTCCATAGCTGGAAGCACATTTGGAACTGGCCTTTCTGGCAGGTTCTCTCCCCCTAGGGTTTCCTCTCCTGAAGGTGAGCGTGGACTTGGAGGCAGGCAGCTTGAATTAGTGAGCTGTACCACCTCCCCCCAAATTTCATACAGTGTGATTTTGAGCTCCTGTTTCTCATCTGCAAAATGAGAATAATATATTAATATATGCTAGAGTGCCTAGCTTAGTACCTGGCATATAGTGAACTCTCTTGCTCTTCCAATTTAGTAAAGTTGCTATAATTTTCTAATTTACAAAAGACTTGTTTTTTATCATTCCAATCAGGTTATGGGTTTTAGCTTGATGAAATCTGGATGAACCCTCTCCTTGTATGGTTACATAAAGACCTCAGAATCTCTATAGGCAAAGATTGATGTACTCTCTTTTCTTGCTTTTGATTCCTGAGACTTTAGTCAAAGCTCTTTGATCTGAATGACCTTGTTTGTCCTGGGGAGTAGTCCTTGTTGGTTAGAGAGAGTTTCTACTCTTGAGAAAGGACAGGCTTGAAATTAGACCTGGGCTTATAGCTGGGTAGCTGAACAAGCTGTTTAATCTTGTATAAAAGGATAATATAAAGTGCTTAATTAGCATAGGACCTAGCACAGAGTAAAACACTCAATAAATAGTTGTTATATTATTACATAGTATTTTAATGAAATTAAATGAGATCGTGTCTGTAAAATGCTTCACACAACGCCTAGCCTGTAGTAGACACTAAATGAGATTAGCTTTCGTTCCCCTAAGTGAATTGCCATGCATCTGGATTCTAGGAGATGTTGTGGTTAAGACCATGGAGAAAAATAGAGATTGTCCACATTGCTGAAGCATTGAACAAGACCAGGTATCAGGTTCTTTGCATTTTTTTCCTGGGCCTATTTATAAATACCTTTCTCAACTTTCTCTGCTCAGGGAGAGCCCATGAGGATTGTTTATCGTATGCGGGGACTGCTGGGTGATGCCACTGAGGAGTTCATCGAGTCCCTGGACTCCACCACAGGTAGATCACAGACAGTGCTGCACATTGGGTTTGAGGTTGGGGACTGATGGGCAGGTCGTGTCCCAGGACTTAGGGGTATTCTCAGCAAATACTCTCTTGTACTTCTGCCTCAGAATTGTGGGGAGAGGACTTCTCCAATTGAGGAAAAATAGGCATCCATGGCCTGATTCAGACACCTCTGGGGGCCAGGAAAAAATCAAACTATTAGGGAAAAAGTGTAATTAACAATAAATTTGGGAGGGGGGAGGAGGGGATAGGTAAATTCACACCTAATGGGTGCAGTGCACACTAACCACGTGAAGGGTACATTTATAATTTTGACTCAGACTATACAAAAGCAAGTTATGTAACCAAAATGTGTATAACCCCATGATATTCGGAAATTAAAAAAAAAGTAAAAAAACAAACAAAAACAATAAACTTGAGTTCAGATTCATTTTTAACTTAGTTTTTTCCCCCCCATTGATAGTAATGGTGCTTGTATTTTCACGTTTGCGTAAATAATTCTAATCGACTTGAGTCCTTAAAAAAAGCTCCTACTGGTAGTGAGATAGTACAGCTTAGTATCCAATATTCACCCCTTTTCTTGGCTGAGTCATTATTTATTGGAGATATGGAAAAGGACCATTAGCCTGGAAGGGGGCTGTTTTATTCCCATCTTCACCTTCCCCTCTGTTTCTGCTTGGCTTCCCTTTTCTCCTAGATGAAGAAGAAGATGAAGAAGAAGTGTATAAGATGGCTGGTGTGATGGCCCAGTGTGGGGGTCTGGAATGCATGCTTAATAGACTGGCAGGAATCAAAGATTTCAAGCAGGGACGCCACCTTCTAACAGTGAGTTGGGGGCAGCAAGATGTGGGGATTAGGTTTTTTGCACTGGGAGAGGCCACTGTGGAAAGAAGCCTTAGCTATTGTGCCATTTAACCCTAGAGGGCAGCATGGTGCCATGGATCAGTGTAAGCCAACGAAGGACCTGGCAGCTTCCCTAAGCCCTCTGCATCTTAGGCAGCCCTACTCCCCTCTTTCTGGCTCACTCCCCCGCCGCCCCCAAAACCCAGTGTGTGGGCAACTAGTGTGGGGGCAACCTTTTCTGATAACTCTTTAATCATCTGTGGAGCCAGTGTCTGACTGTCTTTCCCCAAATAACTGTACTTGTGCTAATCATTATTATTAGTTTATTATTGCTTTTTAAATGGATTTTATAATATAAGTCATTTCTCTATTGTAGGATTTTGTTTGGGTATTCATCCAACTAATCTCATTAGTAAAGATTAGAGGATTCTAGAGGCATCACAAATATTACACTATTATTTTCACCCCCAGGGTCTATGAGAACAAATATTATTGTCTTTGTTTTCAGTGACCTACCTGGTTCTCAGTTTCCACAGGCCCATGAGCTTTGGGATCATTCTATTTACTATTAGTTCACAGTCTGAGTTAGTGCTGGGATTGCCTCAAGGCAACAACAGAGCATCATCTGTTCTGTTCGGAATTAGTGGTAGAGATATACCCAGCTCAGGGAAGCTTCCTCTGGAGACCATTGCTATTTAAAATACCAACCTATCAGGTTGATGGCTAAGGTGGGAGGATTGCTTGAGGCCAGGAGTTCAAGACTAGTCTGGGCAACATAGTGAAACCCATCTCTATAAAAAATTTGAAAAATTTAGCTGGCATGATGGTGTACACCTATAGTCCCAGCTACCAGAGAGGCTGAGGCAGGAGGATCACTTGAGCTCAGGAGTTCAAGGTTGCAGTGAGCTATGATCATACCACTGAACTCCAGCCTGGGTGACAGAGCAAGACCCTATCTCAAAACCTGATACGAGGGCCCAGCCATCTTACCATGTCCCTTTAAGGATCCACTTCTCCCTCCTGTCCTCTGCATTTCAGGAAGAGTACCTGCTGATTGTACATGATTCCTCTTAGACATTTGTGTCCTGCTGGTCCTCACATCTTACACTCTCAGGTGGACTCATGGGTTTTGACTGGCTTTTCTTGTCAGGTGCTGCTGAAATTGTTCAGTTATTGCGTGAAGGTGAAAGTCAACCGGCAGCAGCTGGTCAAGCTGGAAATGAACACTTTGAATGTCATGCTGGGGACTCTGAACTTGGTAAAGTGTGGGCTGCAAAGGATGACGTGTGAGCCTTGGAAGTCTGGGATGGGGGAAAGACATCTCAGTTCTGGGCTTAGATGAAATGTACTTATGGCCTCTTAAAGCCTTTCATCTATCCGGCCGACTGGTAAAGAGGTTCGGGTCATTTATCTGGCTCACCCACCGTGCTGCTGCTGCCATGGGACCCAAGAGCGTCCTTGCCCCTTTCCTGAGTTCAGATCAGAGACAGAGGAAGACAGTTCCTTAAACAGTTCAGACTGCACAGAGTGGGAAAATAGTGCCCTTTCCTCAGGGTAGCCAAGAAAGACATCTGCAACGTCACGTGTTGACCGTCCTCAAAAGTCCACATACTTGTCTCCCTCTCAGAACACGCACATACATACACAGTCTCTGGGACTGGAGGCCATGAGCATGCCGTCAGCAGTGAGTGACTGTGGTTTAATTTTGAGACTGGGTTTCCTCTGCTATAGGCCCTGGTAGCTGAGCAAGAAAGCAAGGACAGCGGGGGTGCAGCTGTGGCCGAGCAGGTGCTTAGCATCATGGAGATCATTCTAGATGAGTCCAACGCCGAACCCCTGAGTGAGGACAAGGTGAGTGCGGCCTAGTCCCTCCATCCGCAGACACTGGGAGCTTACGCTGTCTCATTGCCAGCAACAGGCTTGTGTCTAGCTGAGCTCATCTGATAGCAACCGAACCTGCTCCACTCATTGCAATGTCAAGACTCAGCTAATGGTGACATCATTGCATTGAAACCTGAAGTCTAGATTCTGAGGAGGCAAAGCTGCTAAGGATATTCTTTTCATTCAAAAGCTCCTCATTGATGGAATCCTGGCATGTCCCAGCTGATAGGCAGGGGCCTTAGTCCACCTTTCATTTCACAGTTGAGGAAACGCCAAGTCTGGAGAAATGAAGTGAGCTGTTCATTGTTATATGGTTGGTTACTAGTGGAATCAGGCCTAGAGCTCAGGCCTCCAGCTCCCAGTTCAGCTTTTCTGCACTGAATGTACCTGTAGTTTCTCCCGTTCTTATTGGTGCTAATCTAATGATTTGGCTAGAGCTATGACCAAGTGAATGTTCAACAGCCTACATTCTCTTGGGGGAGGGGCAGATTGTTTTGGTGGTATAGTTTGACCATCTCAGGCTATTAATTATCACAGAAACTTAGAAATGAATTTCTCAAGTGAAACTCATACAGTTTATTATTCCCCAGGAAGTGCTGAGACACATTGTTCTAGGGCTGCTCCCAATGGATCTGATGGAAGTGCCTGACCTTTGGGCATCAGATGTTGGGGGCAGCCACAGTCCTGACTGCATTAATTGGCTTTCCACCCCGTTTTCTTTGCAGGGCAACCTCCTCCTGACAGGTGACAAGGATCAACTTGTGATGCTCTTGGACCAGATCAACAGCACCTTCGTTCGCTCCAACCCTAGTGTGCTCCAGGGCCTGCTTCGCATCATCCCGTACCTTTCCTTTGGCGAGGTGGAGAAAATGCAGATCCTGGTAGAGCGATTCAAACCATACTGCAGCTTCGACAAGTATGTTGCTTGTATTTCATACAGCTAAGTAAACTGGTACTGTGAGATAAGAAAGAATCACCTGAATTTCTACTAATATTAGGTTTTTGTTTACCCAGTCTGGCTTTTAAGGGGCTCAGTCTAGTTCTGGAGTCAATAGTTAAAATATATTATATTATAAATATATTAAAGTAGCAGTTGGCTAGGCAGAGAAGGTGAAGTGGTTGGCAAGATGGGATGGAGGTGTGATGGGATGGAGGCAGTCACGTGTGCGAAAGTTTGAGAATGCAAGGGAAGGCTGAGAGTTTGGGGACGTGGCAGGTAAGAGGAGAATGGTAGGAGCCAAGACAGAGGGTCTTTCTGTCACCTTAGGGTGTTTAGACCTGATGTCCTATAGGCTGTTAAAGATTGGTGACCAAGAGGATGGCTTGATTGGCTTCTGTTCTGCCTTTCACACCCTCGGATTCTTTGCTCTGTCCTCCTAGGTATGATGAGGATCACAGTGGCGACGACAAAGTCTTCCTGGACTGCTTCTGTAAAATAGCAGCCGGTATCAAGAACAACAGCAACGGGCATCAGTTGAAGGATCTGATTCTCCAGAAGGGGATCACCCAGAGTGCGCTTGACTACATGAAGAAGCACATCCCCAGCGCCAAGAAGTAAGGAGCCTCTCCTTAGAGAGGCTTCCCTTTTCCTGCTCCATCATCTTGGCATAAAGCTTCATGTGTGCCCTTTGCCCTCCTAGGGCCTCCCTCCCCTTCTGGAAACTGACTATCAGTGACCACTCAACCACTGCAGGGTCCTTTGGGGCTATGGGGAAAGGATGGCAGCTCTTTGGTTTCTGTTTCGAGTACTCACTTCTATCTGGCTTCTACACTGAGCTGGGTGGTAGTTTGTGATCCTTTATGACACTCTTGGAGGGACACCTTTAAACAAGCACTGGGGATTTGAACAAGACAGAATCAACAACTGGTTTCCAGGCAGCCCTTGCTTCCCTGGCCTGCTAATAAGCCTTCCTTTGCTTTGCAGTTTGGATGCTGACATCTGGAAAAAGTTTTTGTCTCGCCCAGCCCTACCATTTATCCTGAGGCTTCTTCGGGGGCTGGCCATCCAGCACCCTGCCACCCAGGTGGGTAGCCAGCATGCATGTGGACCTTACTCTGCATACAGGACACGTAGTGTGAGGGAACCATATACTCTACCGACTGAATGAATGTAACTACCTTAATTCACCTTGAGACATCACTTGTCTCGAGTGATCTCTCATTGTGGTTTTAATTTGTGTTTTCCTAAGGGTTAGCAGTGTCGAACATCTTTTCATGTGCTTCATCTCTGTATCTTCAGTGAAATGTCTGTTCACGTCTTTTGCCCATTTTCTAATTGGATTGTTTGCTTTTTTAATGTTGAGTTTTCAGAGTCTTCAGGTTGGTTTTTTCCTGTTCATAATGTTCTACACTGATTACAGTTCCACCTTCTCATTTGGTCATCTGTCCTAATAACTTATTCTAGGAATGTGGTGACTTGATTACAGTAAAGATTTTTCTATATGTCTCACTGGAATCTTTAGTGTTCTAAACTTTTGTTCAACTCATGGGGCATAGTTATAATTGGTGTATCTTTGGGGAGATAATTCTTTCTACATAAGAGTCTTCACATATATTGTTTTCCATATTCTTGTAACATCTCTATTTTGTATATGAATAAACCAAGGGACAGGCTGTGAATTGGCCAGTGGCAACATGATGAGCTTAGAACTCCAAGTCGGCTGATTTCCAGGCTTGTTCTTAGTTACTAAATCAAATTACTTTCTTTAGAATAAGGCTTTATCTAGTTAGATACTTGGCATTGACACTTCTGGCCATTCCTTTTTTGACACATTTATTGAGCACCTATTGTGCACCTGGTCCTGTGCTAGGCTGGGGAGTCTGTGCCTGCCAGGAGCTACTGTCTGGTGAAGATAAAGCCAAACACACAGTAATAACAATGGGATAGGTGCGGTGTGGATGGGGTCAAAGGAAAGAGGACTTTCAAGAAGAGAGCACGGCACCTGCAAAAGCTCAGAGGTGAAAGACAGCTTAAAGTATTCTAGAGAGTTCATTGGAGAGAGGTGAGATTGGAGGTAGGAAGAACAGTTGTAGGCTTTTGTCGTAATCTAGGTGAGAGGAGTGGCAGCCTGAACTAGCTAGCGGGGAGATTGAACAGAGACCTGGGAGGTGGACCGAATGGGATTCGGAGATTGACTGCACGTGAGGGGGAAGAAAGTGGACGAATCAAGAACTTTGCTCAGTTTCTGGATTGAGTGACGAGGTGGGTGGCTGTGCCATGGAGGGAGATGGAGGGGTTAGGAGGCTTGAGAGTTAGGTGGAGGAGGGTTCATCGGATTGTACTGTGAGTATGCGGTCTGTCCTAACCAGCATGTAAGCTTAATAAGGGCAGGGTCTTTGTCTCCCCAGCACCTGAAACACACGTTTTAGAGTATGAGTTTGGGTACCTGTGGAAAGGTTCAGTGGGAGTGGAAGTACGGGCTCAGCATTTAGGAGCATGAGACATGGGATAACGTAATTTTGCTGAAGCACAACTTTGAAGCATACTTGCTATGAGAATAGATTTATGAGCTAGTGAGTGATCTGAGTTGAGTGCTGAGCTTTCGTGTTGCAAGTTAGCTTTGTTGTTTTCAATTTATTATTAAATACATAGTAATTGCCATCAAGTCATTTGCGAGGAGGTGGTGAGGATTTTAGTGATGCGGTGATATTTCTCAGTGAGCTCACCTGGAGCACTTTCTCCAGCTACTCCTGCCTTCAGCGTTCTGCTGTTCTCCCACCCCATCCATAGCATGGTGCTAGAGTGCGGGGACTGCCAACCTTTTTCAGCACAGGTGTTTCTTACTAATATCTGGTTTTTAAAAAGTTTTTCTCATCTACACACCCACTTGTAGTAGTTGCACCTTTAAGTTCCCTACGTTGAGAAAACTGTGCTCCCAAGTTTGGTGGACCCAGGGGGCCCCCAGATGGAGAGTTCAGGGCAGTCCTGCTCTGGTTGGTAAAGTTTACCACTCAGGCCTCGTCGGGAGCTGCTGCTTGTCTTACCAGGATAAGGGAATCTTCTGGCTCCTTTTCACTTCCACTGTGCTGGATGCTTTACATGTTACCTAATTTTTAATCATCACGGCAGCCCTGGCATTATTCCCATTTTATAGGTGGGAATACTGAAGCTGAAGAGCATAGTAACTGGTCAAAGGTCAGTGGCAAAGGCAAACCCTCTTCCATTTGTGTGTCTCTCTCAAAGTACAGAGTCAAAGAATGTGATTGCAGCCGAGCAGATGACACAAGATGGTGCACATTTATTGATTTTCTAAACAAGCTCAAAGGTGAGCTCTGAGAAGGAGGCCTGTCTACATAATTGGAAGCACGCATCTCTCTCATCTCTTTTTGGCAGGTTCTGATTGGAACTGACTCCATCACAAACCTGCATAAGCTCGAGCAGGTGTCCAGTGATGAGGGCATTGGGACCCTGGCAGAGAACCTGCTGGAGGCACTGCGGGAGCACCCTGATGTAAACAAGAAGATTGACGCAGCCCGCAGGGAGACCCGGGCTGAGAAGAAGCGCATGGCCATGGCCATGAGGCAGAAGGCTCTGGGTACCCTGGGCATGACGGTAAAGCCACTGCCCTGAGTCCCCGCGTTCTTGCCCACACTGTTGAGGAGATGGCCATGGGACAGCCCTATGCTTCAGGACAGACCAGAGGTTGAGATGGTGAAGGTGAAGGTTGGATAGAGAAGAAGGAAGGAATTAGATGTGCTGGGCACCCTGGGAGGTGGGACTGTATTGTTCTGCTGTACAGATGAGACTACTCTGGGCATAAGTGACTTAGTAGCAAGTTTACAAAAACAGTAAAAATGGTGATAATAGCTATTGTTTATCAAGGATTTACTATATGCCAGGCACTAAGCACCTTGTAAGATTTTATTTAAGCCCTCAAGTGGTTCTATGAGGTTGATATTATTATACTCATCTTCCAGATGAAGTAACTAAAACTTGAGAGGTAAAGTAAATAGGCCCAGGCACATAACTAATAAGTGGTTGACAGGGTTTTGAACCCAGGTCTGTTTGACAACAAGGGGGTCTATGCTCTTTTCACTGTCCCACCATGGGGGAAGCAGTAGTCCTACACGATCCTTCTCCAAACCAACAAACTTGAGTGTCAGCAGTTTTAAAACTCACATGGGAACAGCGAATGAATCATAATGCAGCAGCCCTTGGCAGCTGAGACTTGGTGTTGCTGGCTCAAAGAAAGGGGGCTTTTCTGATGGCAGGTGGCAACTTGCCAGGGTTCCAGCTGGGTGGTTTCCTCTGCTTCAGTGGTTCCTGTAGGAAGAGGAGAGTAGCAGAAGAGTCTGGGTCTTTACCCTCATTAGAAGATAACTAAGGGCTTTCCTCTCTATGCAGCAGTCCTTTTAGTGTATGTGGAAGGTTAGCCCTGTTCCTGAGCATCCCCAGTTAGGGTAGGGGGTGTGTACAAATCCCTTCCTGACGTGCCACCTGGGTTCCCCTGCAGACAAATGAAAAGGGCCAGGTCGTGACGAAGACAGCGCTGCTGAAGCAGATGGAAGAGCTGATCGAGGAGCCGGGCCTCACATGCTGCATCTGCAGGGAGGGGTACAAGTTCCAGGTACCGCTGCGGGAGGGCCTACAGTCGCTCCTGAGGGTGTGGGCTTCTGTGCACAGCCTGGCCCCTGTTCTAGGTGGCGTCCCTCTCCTGCAGGCCATTTTGTTCTAGTAGGCCAGGGTCAAGGCTTGCATTTAGGAGACTGACAAAAGGACCAGCCATCCTCTTTAAAGGCAGGAAGGCAAACTGATGCGAACATTAGTTTTCGTTATCTTCATCATCATCATCATCATCATCAACAAATACCACTCATAGGATTCTCTCTGTATGTTAGGCCTCACACTCAGAGCTTTACGTACACTGGATAATTTCACAAGGGCTGTGTCCAGCCAGTTGCTTAACCAATAGACCAAGGCACTGACCATCACCCAGTCTCCTGAAATATTTCTGGGCAGATTGGAGCACCTGAATCCCAAGGCATTGCCCAGGAAGGGAGACAGTTCCCCTCTGTTCTGCTTCACCTCCTTCCAAAGCCTAACTTGGGGTTTCTCCTCACCTCTCCTTTTTATGTTTTTATCTTTGCAGCCCACGAAGGTCCTGGGCATTTATACCTTCACTAAGCGGGTGGCCTTGGAGGAGATGGAGAATAAGCCCCGGAAACAGCAGGGCTACAGCACTGTGTCCCACTTCAACATTGTGCACTACGACTGCCACCTGGCTGCTGTCAGGTGAGCCCTGGCTCTTGCAGAGTGGGTCCTTCAGGAGGTGTGCTCATGGGCCTTTCCTCTCCCCATGTGTGCTTCAGCTCTAGGCCTGTATCATTGCAGAGGAGTGGGCACTTGCCCAGGGCTCTGGGCTTGGAGGGGGTGGGACTGCCAGCCTTGCTCCTTAGTCTCTGGGGAATGGGGTGTTATATCTTAAACCACATAGGTTCACAGCTATTCTTGCCATATTAGGAAAATAGGCTTTGGCTTTGGCCCAAGGCTGGTGAAAGCAATCTTGCTTATCTGAATTAGCGAAGCTAGCACTTAGTATGTCGAGGACACACATGGCTGATTCTCTCCACAGGGTCAGGAGCATGGGCTAACTTACTTCTCTGTGTTAGCGTACCCTCCCCTCCCCGACTTGCCCAGGTGCCTGGTTGCCAAATTAATTCCAGCAGCCGCTTGTCCCTACTGTCCTCCCCATCCAGGTTGGCTCGAGGCCGGGAGGAGTGGGAAAGTGCCGCCCTTCAGAATGCCAACACTAAGTGCAATGGGCTCCTTCCCGTCTGGGGGCCCCATGTCCCCGAATCAGCTTTTGCCACTTGCTTGGCCAGGTGAGTGTTGCGCATTTTCTATCGTAGAAAAGAGGGATTCCTAGGAGTTGAGGGAAGATCAGCTATCAGCCCAGCCCCTGGTGACACCATTTCCTGTCACCTTCATTGGGAATCCACTTCTCTCTGCTTGCTGACTAGGGAGATGTCCAGGCAAATAGGGGTAGGGGAATGGGGGGTTACTGACGGGATGGCCTGACACGTGCACCCACAGAGTGAGAGAAACCAGTACCCTCAGCTTCTGGAGCACCCTGGAAAATTTCTGGTTATTCTCTGCCTTGATCTTATGACAGATGCAGGACCCCTGACTTGGTTCTCCAGGCCAGAATTTCCCAGAGTTTGCTTCTGTGGTGTGTCACTGTGAGATTTAAATAAGGAAAGTGGCTTAGTGGCAGAGGGGATATCAGGTTCCTTTTAAGACCTCCACGGTCCTAAAAATCCAGACTAGAATAGCTAAAGCTTCTTTGAGGTTCTCATGCCTTGTCCTTGTCGTGTGGGCCCCACCCCAAGTCCTACTGTAAAGCTCAGGGATAAAAAGGTACCTGCCACAAAACAGGCACCTGGCAGCAATAATGGGCAGCATATCGAAGTGCTTACCATGTCTTGTGCACATTGTACAGATGAAGAAATTGAGATACAGGAGGTTAAGCAACTTACTCAAGGTCACCCAGTTAAGAAGGGGCAGAGCCCAGATAGAGTGGAATGTATATTGACATAGGAAAAGAACCTTTTATTTGGAGGTTGAAGAGCTCATTATTATGGCTAGATCACCTTGTCAGTCAGCATGGATAAAATTACTTCCAGATGTGGCCATGATATGTCCTGCGACATTTGTTCATCAAGAAATGGAGCCCCCAAAGTGGCGGGTTCTCATCAAAACTTGGAGAGCGTCACATTGTTACAGCATAGACGAAAATGTCCCATGGGTCTGGTCTTCCTGCTGGCCCCAGCTTTTGTCCTCACCTTTCCCTTTCATTCTCTCCGTTTGTTAACCTCTGCAGCCACCGGAGTGGAGGTGAGGTGGCCTTCTGTCTTCTAAACTGGGTTTTTGTAGGAAACGCACTTCCAATTCAGTGTTTGTTCTGCGTCCCCCTAGGCACAACACTTACCTCCAGGAATGCACGGGCCAGCGGGAGCCCACATACCAGCTCAACATCCACGACATCAAGCTGCTCTTCCTGCGCTTCGCCATGGAGCAGTCGTTCAGCGCCGACACCGGTGGGGGCGGCCGGGAGAGCAACATCCACCTGATCCCGTACATCATTCACACTGTGCTTTACGTCCTGAACACGTCAGTATCAGGATGGCGTCTTGGCCGACCCACCCTACGTCCCTCTGCCCAATAAGATCCCCCAGCTTTTCCATATCCTCCCTGGCTAGTTCCAGAACAAATGTCTGAGCCAAGGCAGCCTTTTTACTGAGGTGGGGATGTTCATCTGTGGCTTTTGGCGTCATGTAGAATAAAGCTATCAGAGTGACTTCCTTTCCAAAACTGCCCTGTCTCCCCCCATGGGTAGCCAAGGGCTGTATCCTTGGACTGACTTTCAGCTCATGGGGGAGCAGGTAATGGGAGAAGCCAGGCCATCGAAGCCTCTACTTCGATGTAGCCACTACTTCTGCCTTCCAGGCTATTCTCTAATGGGAAGAGGCCATAGGTCAGAGCCGCAGCACAGTCATTAGTCATGGGCACACAGGTCGTTACAGGTGAAGGCTTCCCATCAAGGGCATGCAGCAGAGCTAAGGACCCATTTCATAGATGGAAAACTGGATTTGCTATCCCTGTTTTCTGCCCAGTGAGTAATGCTTCTGGCAAATGTGAAGGGATAGGGAGGGAGGGTTGAGGATTATCTGGGGAAGTCAACTGAGAAAAAAGGCCCCCAGGAAAAAAGGAGATGTGTATTTTTATCCATATGCACATTATGGAAGAGTTAGCTTGACACTTAAAAATGTAATTTTAAAGAAGCACTTAGAGGAGGTAGAGAATATTCCTATTTCATCCACTCTAGATTTTAAAGGCAAATTAAGAGATTTACTCTCCCTTTGCTCTTCAGTTTAATTCAGTATTTTCATTCTCGTAGGCCTCACTTCCCAGCAAGAGTCTTACAGTGTTGTTGGGCAGGACCTGGCAGCCTGTTGAAAGGCCATGTATAGTTCACCTGAGGCAGCTGCGGTGCAGTTTAGGCACCAGAACAATCTGTCTCTTGTCTTCTCTGGTCCTCTCTCTCCAGCAATGTTCTTTTTTCCTTGTCTCCCGTTTCCTTGTGAGATAAAAGGCTGACCTTGAGACCACAGGCTTCGTGGCTAAGAAATGCAGGGACAGGTCTGTCAGAGCACATTACGTCATCTGCTAAACCACTTAGATGGGCAGAAGCAGCGCCTGGCACCCTGATGGCACGGACTTTCCCACTGTCCACACTCTGCTTCAGGCCCGTGTCTGCCAACTTCCAGCATTCTTGGGGCCCTTGGCAGAGCCTTGGTGTTTGCAGAGACATGTCTTTTGGCAGTCGTGAGGTGGCGTGGACTGCTCCAATCTCCAGGGAGAAAGTAGACCCAGCAGGGAAAAAACATTCCATGATTTCCCCAGCTGGAATAGAGCTGGTGACTTCAGGTGACCCGTTTCTCAAATGCCAGATATTTGTAGCTCATGCTCAGGCCCCTTAGTTGGAGAAGGAGTTGGCTTTGTCACAGTTTCTTTGGTCAGTCACAGGCTAACCCAGAAGCCCCATGGAGGGGTGCTGTTTCTCAGCTGCAGACTGCTTCCCTGCCTGGCCACTTGACATTGGTGGGAGCTTGATCACAGGGAGGCTGGATGCCTTTGGTGGAACATTTGTGTGTAAAGGCAAGTATGTCACCATAGGGCCACCATGAGCCAGGGTGGAGCCAGAACTGGGGCTGGAAGACCAAGCCGAGTGTCTCCACCCATTCTATCATGCGCGCTTTACAGGGAGTGGAAGGACGCAGGGTATCCTTGCACGTTCCCCTGCCACTTTCCCAGAGTCCGCGTCTATGGCGGTGCCACCTACAGACCTGGTAACTCGGATTCCAGAGGTGGCGAGTGGTGTGCTGTGTTCATTGTCCCCCCCACAAAATTAGGATAGGGCATCAAGCATTCATGGCACGAGAGCACCGTCCAGGTTATAAGGAGAGTGTAGCCAGAAGTGTATCGTCAGGGAGGGCTTGAGTGATCTCTCAGTGCTACTTCAGTGATCTCTTGTCGAGGAAGATGGAGTTGATGGACAGGCTCTGGAACCACACTTCCTGGGTTCAAAGCCCAGTCCTTGCCCCAGTGTGACTTTGGGCAAAAAACACTCACCTCCTCTGTACTGTAGTTTTCCTTTTTGGGGATAGAGGTAGTATCTATCCCATAAAGTTCTTGTGAGGATTAAGATAATCCGCGTAAAGGACTTAAAACGGTGCCTGGCACTCAGGTGTGCTGTGACCGTCACTACCGTTGCAACTTAGGCAAGAGTGAGAACGAGAAGCAGCACTTGCCTGGAAGAATCTATTGGAATGAAGGAGGAAGGACACAGATCATAAGAAAACAAACCAAACTAGGGAGCCTGGGAAAGGAACCAGATGCAAATTTAGGGCAAACCACTTAAATATGATAAGACTAGTGGAGCGAGGGAGAATTCAGGCCATGGACCCAAGTCAGGACTCTAGATTCATGTTTTGACACCGTCTCTTACTAGTTCGGTGACTTTCGACAAGTCACTTCACTTCTTTGGGCTTCCACAGTTGTAGGACAATTCCATGTTGGGTTGTTTGTGAATGTAACTGACAGCAGGGTGCTCAGAGGCTAGTAGTTGTTGAGAATTGTGTCAGAGCTAGGGGTGGGGGGCAGGGAGGTCAAGGAAGATGCCACAAAGAAGGACCTGGAAGGAGAAGACGGGATTGAGCTGCCAAAGAGGGGGTGAGAGGAGCAGTCAAGGATGAGGTGGAGGAGTGTTCAGTAATCCAGGTGTTCAACAAGCATGATGAGAGGATGACAGGTTGAGCAAACCCTCTCCCCTTGCTGCCATGCCTGCTTTCACCTGCTTTCATCGTGCCCCTTTTCTTCCAGAACCCGAGCAACTTCCCGAGAAGAGAAAAACCTCCAAGGCTTTCTGGAGCAGCCCAAGGAGAAGTGGGTGGAGAGTGCCTTTGAAGTGGACGGGCCCCACTATTTCACAGTCCTGGCCCTCCACATCCTGCCCCCTGAGCAGTGGAGAACCACACGCGTGGAAATCTTGCGGAGGCTGCTGGTGACCTCGCAGGCCCGGGCAGTGGCTCCAGGGGGAGCCACCAGGTCAGTACCTGCTTCAGGAAGCTGTTGCCCGGATTGTGTATTCCCATGGTGTTATGTATTCCCAGTGTGCTCAGTGGACTCTGCAGTTGACACCAACCTTTCTCAGTCTGTCAGACCAAAAGTCTAGGCCGAAGGCTGGTATTTGCCTGATCACCTCTGGGTCTTGTGTTCAGCCATTAGAAGGGTGGAGCCAGGCTTACCTGCTATAGAAAAATCGGAGAAGAAGGCAGCCTGGCACACGGTGGTACAACCAGTGAGATGATTAGGGCCAGCAGGGGTGAGACCCATAACCAGGTTTTCCAAATCTTACTGGTTTGGGCATAAACTAGGAAAGTTTCGGCATGGCTGTCACTGGGTATTTTCCAGTAATGAAAAGCTTATTATTCTTGCTTTTTGGTTATATTCCTATCCCGTCTGCTCCATGTTCCATGAGCCTCTCTCCTTCCAGACTCACTCTCCTGTTCATGTGGACACCTCCAAAGGAAGAGCAGCGTGTCGGGAAGGAGTGGTCTTTGTTGTATGGCCTCATGCTGAGTGTGGGTCAGATGGGGGGTGTTGTGGGAGAAACAACTACAAACCACCCCCCCAGCTCTCTGGGATGCCCACATCAATTGCTGTGCACAGAGGGCACGCCATGGGCACCACTCAGGCTGACAGTGGCCCTCAACAGTCTGCCTGTCCTGGGGAGCTACACAGTAGGTTCTGGGTTTAGCAGCTTACTTCTGCCCCTTGAGTGAATGTGCCTCTGCATCATTTCTAGAAGATCTGTCCCTGAGATTCCAGTTTAGCTCAGGATCCAAGGGACCATTTCCACATCTGTGGGCCAGCATGGGAGCGGAGGGGAAACTTTTAGGGCCATGGTCATGACAAGCCACGTGGAAACAGCGTGTGCCTGAATTGGCACACCTGGTATCTTTACCTCCATCGGCTCTGATTTATCTAGTTGCTCGTCTGTAGGCACCTCACACGCCCAGAGAGACCAGACTGGAGCTATAATGTTGAATCTGGCAGTGCCAACTTGTTTCTGTGGAGAGGGAGGGGGTGAGTCTTGTTAGATTCCTATGTAGCCCCTGCCCCATTCCAAACATACCACTTTCCAGTGTTTCCCAAGAGCCTGCAGCATTAATACTTAACTGGGTGCTAGAAATCAAAAGTTAGACCTGAGGCTACTTAAGCTGTTGATAAATCAAACTTAGCCCATGTCCATAACAAATAGAGTGACCATTTATTGGGTACAAGGCTCTCCATGGCAGGTGTGAAATCTGAGCTCACAGGAACTGTTTTGCTTTCAATTAGTAGACTAGAATTCATTACTGTCCCAGGCAGTTAAAGAAAAGCTGATTTGGTCATAGCTTAATTAGGAAATCCAGTGTGAGCTACGTTCATGAGTTGCCATTTTCTCTGTAGCAGTTTAGTCACCTTTACTAATTAACCTTAAATTAACTTGGGCAGGGTCACTCAAGATTTCTGCTTACTAAAGCAGAACAGCCACAGAGAAGGACCAAACCTGGCCATCATCTGGGGCTGTGAGCCTGGTGCTCACAGAACAGACTAGAAGTGCTGAGGGTTTGCTGGGTGTCAGGTCACCATGGAGGAGAGCCCATGGCTGGGAGGGCATTCAGAATCATCGTGTTGGTGTTGAGGACAGTGTCACTGGTGGCAGCCTTTGTCCTAAGTCTTATACATCATGGGGTGGGGGCAGTAGCACATACAAGGAATGTAGCTCAAGGGAAGCTGGCTTCTTCTGCAAGGTTTACATTTAAGAAAAGGTGTCTTTGCCAGGAACTTGCAAGTATGGAAGCCTAGGACGTTCTCGGGCATCCATCAGAACTTGATCTGTTATCTTATCTGCCAGGATGCAGAGTTGCAGAGGATTGGATGTGGTTCTTGTCCACAGGCCCACCTCACAGTGTTTTAGGCTGTGGCATCCCCTTGCATGGTATGCAGGAGAGAAACAGGAGATTTTGGAAGATACTGGGGTGGAAGGAGGCTACAGGAAGCACGTGTTAGCAAACATATTGTCTCATTTTATTATTGTTTTGCTTTGCTTTTGTGAGTTAGTTAAACATTTACTGAATGTAGGTGTGAATGGTCTATCTCACAGTAGGCAGTCCCTTCACTTGAGGCCCATAGATAATAGTTTTGGCTTCTGTAGTAAATAACATCTGTGCTTGTCTTATTTTTATGATTCTTACATATACACATGCATTTTAATACTAAAGTAAATGTTTAGTACCTATCCCTTTAGTCATGGGGTTTGTTCCAGTGTGTTCCAAGGTGTAGAATACTCCATGATAAGGGTTCATCTAGTCTTTGCTTATTACAGATGTGATGGCCACGCACTGACAAAACCTCTGTAGAGCTTGGGCGGTAGAAACTGAACCCCGACACTGATATTTCACTGCCTATGCCGAGGGAAGTCTGGTCTTTCTGTATTTTCACGGGGGCTTTACCCGGCGAAATCATTCCTTAAACCAAGAGTGTGCTGAGCAGGCAGTGGCCATGTCAGAGATAGCTCCCAGTATTCCAGGGGACTGGCCAGTCTTTAATCCTGAACTGAATCACTGGATTAAGTAGAGATGATACTGGTTAGAAACAAAGGGGTGTGGTGAACAGCTCAGATTATCCCAGGATTTAGAAGGTGTCGGGGTGTTTGCACGCTCCATCCTCGGCGTTACTATTACTCAGCACCAATTTTCCACCAGCTTGCTGTTGTTCAACACAGCATGTCTGACACGTTACTGTGTTTAGCTGCTTTAGGTCTGCTGGCTGTTTGTAAAATGTTTCCCGGTGGGAACATAAAGACTGAAGGTAGAACCTGTTTCCTACTTCATTCATTAGGTACCGCCAAGCCCAAGAGCTTGTGCGGTGGCTGAACACAAGGGAAACACAGGACTCCTTGGCCTTTCTTTAAGTCGGTAGCCTTTTCATTGCCATGTTGCAACTTTGTCCCCCCATTCCAATTTTCTCTGATCTGGAAAATGAGTACTAAGAGAGTCAGGTGAATTTCCTGGGGCATTTTTGTAATCAATCAACTTCTGGGTCCCAGGGCTCCAGAATTTCTTGCCCACAGCTGCTTTTGTCCAAGCAGATAGGCAAGTAGCTGGAACTGTGTGATGCACCGATTACGATGACCCTTCCCTTGTGCCCAGAATGCCTTGCTCTGTCCTGGTGAGTGTCCTAGGGGCTTCATGGGATAGAACCTGATTTTCTTTTCCAGGCTGACAGACAAGGCAGTGAAGGACTACTCTGCTTATCGTTCGTCCCTTCTCTTTTGGGCCCTCGTCGATCTCATTTACAGCATGTTTAAGGTAAGCGTGTTTTGGCAGGGGTGTAAAACGTCCGTGCTCCAGGCTCCGACCCTGCCTCAGTATCCAGGTGGCTGCTCCTCCGCTGGCCTGGGGATGCTTTGCTCCTGAGAAACAAATGCCCCTCCTGTGGGAAGGGATGGATGCGTCCCTGAGGTACATTTGTAGCCGAGATCACTCCCGTTACCCCCTCTCAAGCCTGCTCCAAGCCCCCTTCTATAGAAAGACCTTCCCTCCTGGGTCACCCTTTGTTGCTCTGGCCCCTGCATTTGGATAAACTCTGCTGCCCTGTGTGAGTCTGACTTCCTGTAGCGCAGCCTGTGATAGGACCCTCTCTGCCTTGAGAGAACCAAGAGTGTTTTGGGGTTGTTCTTTTACTATCTGAGTGAAACAACTCAGTCGAAATGTGTTGGCAATTCCCTTTGCTTTGAGGAAATGTGTAGGGAGGAAAGAATGCAGTCGCTTGTTGGAGCTTGTGGGTTCAAGTGACACGGTGCCTAGTAAGGGGGGGCTCTATGAGGAATGAAGTTTTGTTGTTCCAGGAGATAAAACACACCCTCCAGGGAAAGCTGTGATGTACCTGGGGAGGGCTCTCTTTTCACGGGATTGGAATGGCCTGACTGACTTGAGGCATTAAGTAACCCACTCCCCGGCCCTGTCTCCCGTTGTTTCTTGTAGAAGGTGCCTACCAGTAACACGGAGGGAGGCTGGTCCTGCTCTCTAGCTGAGTATATCCGCCACAACGACATGCCCATCTATGAAGCTGCCGACAAAGCCCTAAAAACCTTCCAGGAGGAGTTCATGCCAGTGGAGACCTTCTCAGAGTTCCTCGACGTGGCTGGTCAGTGTCAAGGTTTTATTTTTCCAAGATCCTCTGCAGCAAGGCCCCATGTCTGCCTTAGTGGGGTTGGCCATAGCTTTATCTTCACTTGTCAGAAGAAACACAGGTTTGCACCAGCCTGTCAGCGCCTACTGAAAGCCCTGGAAAGATGCATAAAGACCAAGTCACTGATAACAAGAACAGCAGCTCTAACCCATACGAAGCACTCAGCACCTGCTGGGCCCTCTGCTGCCTGTTGTACGTGATCTCAGTCCTCAAGGCAACCCTGTATGAGGCAGGAGCTATGGTTGTCCTCATTTTATTTTATTTTAATTTAATTTTATATTATTTCATACAGGGTCTTACTCTGTTGCCCAGGCTGGAGTGCAGTAGTGAGATCATAGCTCGCTGTAGCCTCAAACTCCTGGGCTCAAGCTATCCTCCCACCTCAGCCTCCCAAGTAGCTGGGACTGCAGGCACTCGCCACCACGCCTGGCCAATTTTTTTTTTTAACTAGAGATGGAGTCTCGCTATGTTGCCCAGGCTGGTGTTGAACTTCTGGGCTCAAGTGATGCTCCCTCTAGGGCCTCCCAAAGTGCTGGGATTACAGGCAGGAGCCACCATGCCCAACCCATCCCCATTTTGTAGATGGGATAACTGAGGCTTTGAAGATTAAATAAGTGGCCAAGAGAACATAACTAGAAAGTGATAGAGTCCCTTTTTGATTCTGGGTTTTTATGACAGTTCAGAACATTAAGGTACAAATGGGAGTACATGTCTTCCTCCTGCCATTGGGGAACTGAGACCCTTATGTCGCAGCTGCCCCCAGGGAGAAATGGAAGATTCCTACTCTGATTCTTAAGTAGGTGGTAAATATCACGACAGAGCAAAATAGGGTGGGTCACATTTTGAACTGTGCTCGTGTGATCATCCACAGCTAGTAAAACTGACATTCTCTGTATAACAAATTTGTCATCCTAATTGCAAACAAACACATTAGAATTTGCTTGGATTTCCTAACCAAGCATCAGGTGACGGCAGCGGGAGGTGACTCGGGTCCATGTATGGGAAAATGCGCTCAGGGTTAGAATGGCCCTCTCAGGTTGGGGTGCCATGGTATCACGGCCCCCACCAACACCATCCTCACAAAGGTAGCTACCCAGAGCCAACAGGTAACCAGACCTGCCGAACTCTTTTTCATTAGTTTGTTTCACTGTGTCACTTTTTTCTGATGTTCATTGTGGAAATTTTGTATGGTGTAAAAAAGCAGGGAAGAAATTCCCCCATATCCCACAATCAAGAGAACACCTCCATTGACATTTCTTCTCTCTTTTTATCCTCTGGGAATGAGACCTGCTAAAGATCTAGAGTGATATTCAGTGTGAATTATTCTTTCTTCCCAATTCAGCACCAACTGAGTGATTTTTCCAAAAAGCCCTGGGGTCTCCACGTCGGCTGTTCTTTGCAGCGGCCTCGGTAGCAGCTCTGTGCTGGGATGGGCCTTTGTCGCCGGTGCTTACCTCCCCTGTGTGCGCAGTCAAGTGCTAACGCTTCTCCCCTCTGTGCATTTAACTCCACCAACCCTTTACTGCCCCCACCAGCATTTTTTTAATTTTTTTTTTAAGGCAAGCACAAAAATGAGGTTTATTAAGGAGAGAAGGATAGGCTTATAGAGCAAGAGCGTGCGCTTATAGAGCGTGCAATACACGCACCACAGGTGATGACTGGACCCATTGCTTCAGCAGAGGGAGAGCAAAAGGAAGGGCAGGAAAGGGCCTGGTTATGGTCTGCATCTTGTTTATAGTGTCCAGATTGGGACCTCCCTAGGGCTTGGACGTCACCGTGGAACCATTTTGATTGGACAATTGGGAGTTGCATGACCTGAGTCTTAACTACACATGCGGGTTGTTTTAGGTCAATTTCTGGACTCTGTGGTACCTGTGCCATTTGGCCCGTGGGCTACAGAATCCTCTGCATTCTTTCGCAGCCGGCGCACTAAGTTCTGATCGGCAGATTCGTAGGGTAATCTCCCCTGCCCCCAGGTATGGCAGTAACTCAGGGCAGGATCAAAGTGGAGCAGGACAAAGATGGGGGCCTGGGGCCCACCCTTGTTCTTCACAGGTGGGTCAATTGCACTAAGGCAAAGTGCCCACTTTTGTCCCTAGGAGACCCAGAATCCCTCGCTATCTACCTAACATTTCCTTTCTATTCTAGAGGCCCAAATCGTTGGGTAGGGACATCGATTCATCTGTCTGCTTCCTGCTGAGTAAGGGCGACGATCCCTGTTAGGGTGGCCTCTTAGAGGTTCTCTGGCCATTGGCGATTTTTTGCATAGACATTTAACCACCATCACACCATAGCACACGCCTTGCTTTCTTCCCAGAAAGTTAGTCCTGACTGAGAGCAGGTAGCCTGTCTCAAAGACTGCGTTCTTCATGCTGAGCCTTGCGCCCGCCATGCAAGACTGTGTCAGTGACAGTGCAAGTCAGAGTTGGTGAGAGGAGGAGGAGGAGGTGGGCTGGGGAACGAAGGGTTCATCTTGGTTCAGGCTTTGCTTCAACCTTCAACTGGTGGCAGTGCCCCTGGACTATAGCAGGGGGAGCCAGAGCCCCTATCAGGCCGGGAGCCTCCACTTCTAGGTCAGGCTTTCATAGCACGACTTTATTACTTTGTTTAGGCTGTTAGACAATTTCATCACATCAGACACACCCTATCCAAATGTGAGAACAAAAACACCTTCCAAAGCCAACAAGAGATGTTCTGTGCCACTCTCCCTTCCATTAGTGCAGACGCCTGGGAGATGACTTCAGTTTGGATGTTGCCAGGCCTTCAGGGTTAACAGCTCCACGCCTGTTTAACACGAGGTGCCAGTGTCTCCTGTGCCCTGCCATGTGAGGGTGGGGTGGCCACGGGGGACTTGGTACAGCTCGAGCATCGTCTGTGCAAGGGGCAGCTGCACGTGCAGGGCCTCGCTTAGCCCCCACAGGGAGGCAGCATGGCAAGGGCTTCTCTGTCTGCATTTGACGGTTGAGGAAACAGAGCACAACTCGCTCAGGAACCCAGGACTAGCGGTCGGAGCAAAGCTCAGACGAACCCAGGGTCCTACTACCCTGCTCTGCCCCTCCCAGCCGTTGAGGGCAAGGCATTAACCTTTCTTTGATCCCACATCCCTTTGAGCAGAGAGTGACAGCTGTGGGCACTCTCCTTTAGAACACCCCCTTCCATTTTGCACTCGGGTCCAGCGGATTTGCACACTCCTGCCGTGTTCCCTGCACCAGGTTTATAGCCGCTGCTCCTGGGAGGTCTGAGGTTGGCCTCCACCACTTCACCCTCAGCAGCAGCACCTGCTTCCGGAAGCAGGGTGTTTGCTCAGTGACTGTCCCCCCAGTCATGCTGATATCCAGCGAGCAGCTGGGTTGGAGCTTGTCAGGGCACAGCGTGTGCTCTGTTGGATGCGGCGGCCATGACTCAGGGGGCCGGGGGCTGTGCACACCCGCTCCTAACCAGCCTCTGCCTGTTGTGTTTTCCAGGCCTTTTATCAGAAATCACCGATCCAGAGAGCTTCCTAAAGGACCTGTTGAACTCAATCCCCTGACCACCCAGTCGGACACCGCGGTTGACAAAGACTGAAGCTAGCTTGCCTTCCTCCCTCTGTTCCTCCCTCCCTGTGCATTGACTCCCCCATGGGATGCTGCATCATTACCCCCTATCTTTTCTTGGCGTGGCTTGGGGTTTTTAGGCTTCCTGTTTTATCTTGTGTGTGTGATGCACTAGCTATGAAGTTGTCTGTAACCCGAGCCATCGAAGGACCTGTACATACCTAGGAGCCATGAATTGTCCTGGCCAACTTAATACTTGAGTGTGCACATCTTCAGAAATAAAGGAATGACTTAATACACATTGAGAAAGAAGGTGTTGACTGCTGCTTAAGCCCATCTTTGGTGACACTGGCCAAGTGGTTTCTCTTGAGTGCACAGCCTTTTCGGTGTCAGCACGGAAGACAATGTGTCAGAGTCACTGTCTCTGGGCCTCTCGTCAGCACTAAATGGAGCCTGTCTGTTCTCGGCCAGCAAGCTGGGGCGCTGCATTTGATGGCAACGATTTTTCCCAAAACAAAGCCTGTCGCCTTAAGAGCTGGAACCCAAAGACACGTGGAACTGATGATTTTCTAGTCCTCAGCTGAAGGGCGGCCAGGGGAGCAGGGCACTAGTGTTTTGGCAACAAAAGCCTTGGGAGCATTTGACATTCATACTAACTGTGCATGTGGTGTCCTTCGGTGACTTCTCTTCGGGGTTGTGGTGTCGAGAGGGCCTGAGGCAGACTTAGGGTCAGAGGAGTGAGAGTAGCTGCTGTTTATACTGCCCGCACCCAATATATTCTTATTTCTAGTCTAGCAAGCCTGTGAGAAAGGGCCCATGAACTAACACCACTTCCCAAGGTCACCCAGCCAGGAGCTTTGTGCCTCTGAAGCAACGTTCTGAACCACTGCCGCTGCTGCTGCTGCTCTTGGGGGGGCCTCTGAGACCCACTCCCCGACATTTGCGGGGCAGCAGCTCTCTCTAGTGAGGTGGCCAGACTTTAGGAAAAGGCTGACCCAGCCGTGGTCTCGGGAGGAAGAACTTGCTAATACCTGTCTCCTTTCGTTCCCTGTGGGCCGCTCAGCCAAGGGCGATGTGTGACATCAGCCGGCCCTGTCTGGATGTCCAGTGTACGTGGCTTACTCCTCAAGCCAGATCTGGGACCGGGGTGCCTCTGGGCACCTGTGGAAGACTTTACAGAAGCCAGGACTTCACGTCCCTTCCCCAGAGCCCCTGACCAGGCAACCAGGCAGGCGTGAGTGTGGTGCTTGGACTTAGACACAAAGGCGTTTGTGGCGGGGGCCCAGCTGCTGGCCCTGGCAGACCAGAGCGTGCGTGTGCTTGCGTGCATGAGTGCACTGGGTGCTTGTGTTGGAGGACTCAGGATTTCTGAGGGACTGGCGTGGCTCCAGGGAGGGGGACAACATGGTGGAAACACGGTCATGTGTGTACTCCTTGTTCCAGTCCCAGCTCCACCGCCCGCCGTGTCTCTGCAGTCTCCTCCCCTGTAAAGGGAATACTGGCCCCTGCGTGGCTGGAGAGTGGTGAGGTTTACGTGAGATGACCTGCCCGTCGGGTAGTAAGTAACCCGTAGCTCCTCTTACTGTTAATGAATTCATTTTAGTCTATTCGATTTCGCCTTTTCTTTCACGAAGCTCCGTGTCTCGGGCAAGGTCCAGGTGTGATTAGCCAGGACGAAGACCCTGGTCATGGCACCCTTAGGTCTCACACAGGGACTGCGGAGAGTTCATTCCCCTGCGCGTCTGCTGTCGCCCACTTGCCGAGAGACTGTCGCAGGTGTGTCACAGCACATGGTATCGTGGTTATGTAACGTCCTGTGAGTATAAATTGGAGCAGCTTCATCTGGGACAGCAGAGCGGGGGGTGTGGGGAGGTGTCCCGTCAACAGCCGGCATCGACCTGCCCACCGGAGGCCGGGCCTGCTGCTTCATGCGGCTCCGAGGGAGGCTCAGCCGTGTTCCTTGTCACACCTCGGGGCATTCTGTGTTGACTTGGCGCCTTCAGGAGCTTAACCAAGGCCCACTTCTCTTTGGCCTGCAGAACTGGAGTCGCCAAAGCTCATTACAAGGTGTTCACTTATTTTTTTCTGCCCTTTGTTTTTTTATTTCTTGCAAAGGCTGGGGAGAATTTTGGCCCCAGCCCAAACGTACCTTGTTTTCTCTCTAGAGCTTTTGCTGGTGTGTACACAGGGTGCTTCCCAGTGGCTCTGCCACCGTCCCAGACAACTGCTGGCGCCGCGCGGTGCAGGTCTGCAGCAGGCTCCAGGCAGTGCTCGGGCAGGAGCAGAGACTGCTCTGGGGAGAGAGCTGCACCTCCCCAGGCCCGGGTCTCACGACAGGAGCATCGAAGGGCGCTGAGCAGAAAGCCACTTAGCCTCCTCCTGTCCTGCGCCACTGTCTGCACCTGCTGCTTCTTGGGTCCTTGTCTTTCTGGACAGGCAGCCTCAGTTGGGGAATTAAGTAGATTCTGGACCAGCTACACCTAGAGATGGCTGCAATTTTAAGCCCCTAAAGTCTGCATTCAGCAGTAGAGCTGGAGAGGTGAGGTCAGCACCTTCTAGAACTGCTAAAGCTGCTGCTATTCCTCAGTCAGTCTGCGTCTGCCCTGGCTCCAGCTTTCCAAGTTCATACTCTGTTGGAGGTTAAAAGGGAGGCCCCTGCCTCCTCCTCCCCTCCCCAGGTGTATTTGCCGACACTCAGGCTGTGCTAGGTTCTTGGCATTTCCTTCTTGCGTCAGCGCTACAGCTTAGGTGGTCGTGTCCCCTCACAGATGCGGAGGTGACTCCCCTGCCGGGGCGTCGGGACTCCAAAGGCTACTCTGCATCATGCAACTTCATTTGTTCCTTCCAGGATTCGGTGTCTGCCTGGTGCCAGCCGCTGTACCAGATGCTGCGGGCACAGCTGGGTATCTGTCCTCGTGGAGCTTAGTTTCCCATGAGGACAGGGAACAGAGGTGGTCTGGGCTACAAGATGGCAGTGTGGGCTGCAAACAGGTCGACGTGGGGACGGGCTGTGGCTGGCACGGTGCTTTATGACGGAGTGGCCGGGTCAGTCTGCGCCTGGCTCTAACCTGCCCACGGCCAGATGCTCACGCCTGGTTGTACCTAGCGTCCCCTTTGGTCACTTAGCAAACCTTAGTTGGGCACGTAGTCTGTGCTTGGCTCTCGGACACGGTTACTGCTGCTTTGCCCTGGTGGGCCCGTTAGGGGACTGGGACGAGCCAGGGAAGAGAGGTTCACTCTGCCCTCTGGGCTTCAAATATGGCCTGGGTCTGGCCACTTCGCACCACCTTTCTGCCCTAGTCTAAGCTACCCTGTCTCCCCTTCTCACCCCTGCAGTCCATGCTCCCAGCACCCAGGGCGGGCGTTTAAACACAGTACAGGCTGTCGCCCCTGCTCAAACTCTCAGTTCTCTCCTTCACATCTAGAAGGGGATCAAAACTCCTCCCCAGGCTCCCAGGCCCTCCCCGACTCCCACATCATCTCCTCCCCTCCCATCCCCACTGCCCCGCACACCCCTCCCCTCCTGTGTCCCTTCTCACTGGGCAGATCCGCCGCACAGGATCTGCGCTTTCTGGCCTGTCATGCCCAGATGTTTGCATGGCTTGTTCCCTCCCTCCACCCGGGTCTCGGAGACCCCCGGGGGCCCCCACCTGGAAGAGCAGCGCCCACTGAGCCTCTCTGGGCCGGCTTGTCCTGTTCCAGTTCTTTCCTTTCACTCATATGCTCAGTTACCGTTCACCCCCCAGCTCTGTACTGCTGGTGACTTTCTCTTACTTCCTGCTGCGTCTCCAGTGCCTAGAACAGTGCTTGGTCCATGGTGGACACTCGGGGAATGTTTGTTGACTGAATGATGGATCTGTGCCAGGATCTCCTCAGGGAACCGTCTGGCGCAGCTACATCCACACCGGGCTGTCAGGCCAGTGCCCATCTCTGCCACTGCCGAGGAGCAGCCGATGAGCTTCAGTGTCGGGAGCAGGCCCTGGGCTTCCTCCTGAGGGAGGGTGGAGGCTGCCCTCTCTGGCCACCTCCTGGGACATTGCCAGAGGTTGAGATGAGCTCCTGGGACGTGGGGGCGAGGAAGCTGTCGGGAAGGAGCTAAGGCCGCCACCTCCGAGGGCGGCAGGAGCCAGGGCTATGTGTGTGTCCGGGGTGCGGGGCAACAGGGTCTGCGCTTCGCTGGGTCTCTGAGTCCTGGGGCTGGGACAGGACCAGAATTAGCCCCGGGTGACAAGTTTGCAGGGGGAAATCAGCACAAGAGCCCAGAACTCTTGCCCCGTGGGGACGGTGCCGTCTCAGGGTCGGGTGTTCCCAGCGTGGGCAGGAATGAGGGAGGCAGGAGTTTGGGCTTGTTGCTCTTTGGACTCTGTCCCTCAAGTCCCCTTGCCACCTTTGTCCAATGATGTTGTCACCTCATCCTCCCCTGCTGTCCACGAGCCCGCTCAGTCTCCACAAAGGGGTCCTGACTGAACCCTGTGCTTGGCTGTTCAGTTTTAGAAATTTGGGGACCCCACAATACTCATATTTGCTGAGCACCTACTCTGGCCGGAGCTCTGTGCCCGGCATGATCGCTAGTCCTTGGCTAGCATTGTTCTTCCTGTTTTACAGATGAGGAACCTGAGGCTCAGAGAGGCAAACTCACTTGCCCAAGGCTACACAGCCTGTAAGTGGGACGCAGCTATGTCTGCCTGGCCTGCCCGAGCCCCGCTCATTCTCCTGGTCCCGCTCCCCATCTGGCCTGACTCAGTCAGGTCATCCCGGCTCCCAGCAGGAGGGGACAGCTTTGGGAGCCAGGTCTTGGCCAGGTGCCTGGCAGGCAGGCAGGGTGGCCGCAGCCCAAGGTCCACTGGCCGCACGCTGGGAGCCATGCTGAGGGCTGGGGCAGTCGAGGTGCAAGGGCCTGGGAACATGGTACGGGCCGCGACGACAGGGCAGCTACGTGGGCCCCACCGGCCCCAATGGCAGGGCAAACAGGGCAATTAGGAGGTGGCTTTTGTTTGGCGGGGCCCAAGTGCTGGGCTTGGAGCTGCAAACAAACCGCTTCTGCCCCAACCCTGTCATGTGGTGGGAATCTGCCCATTCATGGGGACGGGGTCACACACGGAGTGTGACAGCAGGCAGCGAGACAATGCCACTCTGTTTCCTCTCCCATCTCCGGAAGCGGTGGCTGGTGGGCTGA
The DNA here is from genome assembly GCF_000956105.1 of Propithecus coquereli. Lineage (NCBI taxonomy): Eukaryota > Metazoa > Chordata > Mammalia > Primates > Indriidae > Propithecus > Propithecus coquereli. The sequence goes on from NW_012151152.1 coordinate 1,030,598, forward strand.
TTCTTCCCACCGCACAGCGTGGCTGGGGCCGGTCCTACCTCCCTCCTGTCCGGTCAGCCAGGTGGGCCTAGGCCACCTCAAAAGTGAATTCACAGGCTGTCCCGGGCCACGGGGGGTGGGTCCGCTGCCCTCGGCGTCTCCCTCCTGTGGTGTCTGCCTCGGCGGCCCCACACAGGGCCACAGTCAGTGCCTGTGCTCCCGTCTCTGAGGCGGCTGCTGGTTCTGTCACAGTGAGGGAGTCACATTTAAGGATGGGGACGCCTCAGCCAAGGAGGGGCTCAGATTAGCGGTGCCAGATGGAATTCAGGGTGCCGAGTTCAATCTGAATTTCAGATAACAGCAAATAAGTTTTTTTAGTGTAAGTATCTCCCAAATATTACATGGGACTTTCTTTAGTATGAATATGACCCATGCAATGTTTGGGACAGACTTATACTTTAAAAAGTACTTGTCGTGTCTCTGAAATTCAAATTTAAGTGGGCAGGATGTATTTTTATCTGCTAAATATGGCACCCTGGCTCAGATTCGTGTTGAACACACTGATCTGAGCCAGCTCCGGCCCTGACCTGGAGGAAGCCCACTCCCATCCGTGAGAGAAAAGTCCAGACAGGTCTAGGAGGCCGAGGGAGCGGCAGGTGCCCCAGCCTGGAGCCCTGGCATGTTGGGGGCGTTGCCAGGTTGACGGGCCCTGGAGCATCGAGGGCTGGTGAAGAGGCTCATGGGAGGGCCACGGGGGCCCTGAGGGGCAGTGAGCAGGGGAGGCAGGTTCCAGAAGCCTTAGCCCTGGTGCTTCTGTGGTGGCCTCCCCTTGCCAGGACTATGCTAAGACCCCAGGGGAGGCTCCAGCAGGCTCCCCAGCCCCTCCGCACCTCCTCTCTCCGGCACCGCAGCTCATAGCCGCTCAGCTCCGCGTGGGGCCCTAAGGCCAGGGCTGTGTGGCAAAGTGGTTGGGGTCAGATTTGGGCTCAGGGCTGGCTGTGTAGCCTTGGACCAAGCCCTTTACCTCTCTGAGCCTCAGTTTCTTCATGTGTAAAATGGACATACCTCATTGGGTTAACTAAGAGAGCCCCCTGCACAGTGCCTGGCATGGAGGTGGCTCTGGAAATGTGTCGTTAGGGTTACGAATGACCTACCCCTATGGCTGGGCTCCTATCTAAAGAAAACTCACCCGACAGCAGGGCCCCACAGGAACAAGAGCTGTTTGGAGGTAGTGAGTCCCTAGTCATTGGAGGCATCCAAGCAAAGACCAGTCTACAGGCCGTGCCTCAGACATGCCACATGGGAGGTGATGATGTCAAAGGTCATTTCCAACTCTAAGCGGGTAGCAGGTGGAAAGTTCAAGGGCTTTGGTGTCAGACGGTCCTAGGTTCTAATTCTAGCTGTGTGGACCTGGACAAGCTGCTTCCTCCCTGGGACCCTCAGTTTTGCCCCTTGTACAATGCTGTCGGCAACCTGTCTCACTGGATAAATGTGACCCTATGCACAGAGCGCCCGGCTCTGAGCGGGTGCCAAAGAGTTGTGGGTTCTAAGAAGCGGCCTGGGCAGTTAAGGAAAGGGAGGCCCCAGGAGTCTGACCCAGCGGCCCAGCCAGGCCAGCCGGGACGGGCGTCATCGAGGAGTCTGTTGGCTCTGTCCCCAGGCTGCTTCCCTCAAAGTCTCACATGTTTGCAGCCCCTGCCCAAGTGTGTCTGGAGGGAGACAGGGCTTGCTGATTCTCGCCTCTGCTCCCCGGAACCCCCGGTGGCTTCCCTCTCACCTCATCTCCCCTGGGCCTTGCTGGGCAGGGCAGGGGTGGGAATGCCTGTAGGGGGGCAGTGACCGTGCATCCCTTGGGCCACCCAGCATCCCTCCCTCCCTTCCTCCTTGCTAAGAGAGCTGGTCAGCACAGGCCACTGCACTCCAGACACTGGACACGGTTGTGCCCCACGGCCACTGCACCTGCCCCTACCTAGGTCCTCCGCGGATCCCGTTTCTTTGCATCACTAGCTCTGGGTTCAAATCAGGACGGTGCATCTGATTGGCTGAGCACAGGTCACATGGCCACATCCCGACTGCAAAGGAGGCTGGGAAAGACTTTTGAGGAGAACGTGGGCGTGGCCTCCACCAAGACGCAGTGAGAGGGTCCCAGACGGGTGGGCTCGGATGCTTGGTAGTCAGGCAAAAATAAGGACACTGCCCACCAGACAGATGCCTGGCTTACCCAGGGGCAAGTATGAAGGACAGAGATGGCATTTTACAGGTAAGCTTTGGTGGCTCTGCCACCACTATGCTGTGCACCCTGGGCAAGTTATTTAGCCTCTCTGGGCCTCTGTTTCCTCATCCATCAAGAGGGGATAACGATGCCTATGGGAGAACTTAGCACAGTGACTGGACAAGCCAGCACGACCCGTCATTAACCACCAAGTGACTGCTACCATGAGCCGCCTGCAGCGCCTGGCACAGGGTGGGACCAACAGACATCCGCTGGGCCTGTTCCCAGTCCTGCAACACAGGGCTCACAAGACTCAGGGCCAGGTGTCTGGAGGAGACAGAGTGAGGCTGTATGACTGATTCCGGTGGACCGAGATGAGGACAGCCTGGGATGTTAGAGGAGAGAGAAACCACACCTGGTTGGAGGGTGGTATGCAGGCGTTGGGGGAGGACTTCCTGTAGGAGGTGGTACTCGAGACAGGGTTTCCCAGGTGGAGAGGGCAGAACTCAGAGGGGTCGGGGACAGCTGTGATGGAGGGTTCCGGGTGGAGGCCAGCACCTGAGGTGTGCCTTGCAGCCGGTGTAGGCACTGCCCAGGGGATTCCTTGCAGGAGACCTGGTGCCAGGTGCCAGGTGCTGGGGTGGTGAGAGCTGGGAGGACCTGCAGGTGCAAGGAGCGGCTGGGGGAGGCTGGAAGGCAGGCGGAGGGTACAAGGGGTAAGGAGGGGGTCGGCAGAACAAGGGGGGCTGAGGAGGTAGCCTAGCTGCAGTGGACAGCTGTCCCGCCTCCCTGTGTGACCCAGGGCAAGCCGCCTGTCCATTTCTAACACGAGATTGGAAGAGGCCAGCCCTTCTCCTGATGCCCCCAGATGCCCCTGGAGACCTCCCCCTCCTTCTCTGAGAGCCCCCAAAGAGCCATCTGGGGCCCGGACAGTGATGCATATTCCTGGCCTGCCCCGGCCCTGCGCCCACAGCCCTAGTGACCATCAGCCCCTTCTGTTCATACTGTGGCTTGAACCAGCTCAGCACACACTGAGCACCCACCGGGGCCGAGCCCTGAGGCTCAGAGACGGACAAGGCACTGCCCCTCCCTGTGACAAGGCTGAGGGGGCCCAGGTCGCCTGATCCCTGTTCTGAGTGGGGCCAGTTTCTCTCCTCGGGGAGCTCTGTCCTGCTTTCCTGATGACGATGACGATGACGATGATGATGATGGGCATTAATCATTTACTGAGCACTTTCTCCGTGCCGGGCCCACTCACCATCATGACATGCATTGTCCCCTTTAACTCCTCAAAGTGGACGTCAGCATCATCCCGACTTGCAGAGGAGGGAGCCGAAACTCAGGGAAGGTACTTCCCAAGGTCCCTGCAGGGAAGTGATAGAGCAGGAACACGAAGCCAGGTCTGTCTGATTTCAGAGCCTAAGGTCTTGGCCCCCTTTGGAATGGCTCATTCCAGAACATGGACAGAGTCCAGAAGCCTTGGCTCTAAGCCTGTGCCCCCACCCTGTGCTGGGCCAAAGCCCCCTAGCCTCTGCCGGCCCCATCATCCCCCAAAGGCACTGACCCCCCCACCCCCGCCCCGCCCAGCTCAGCAGTGAGGCTGTGCAGGTAGGACTTTGGACTCAGTGTTGAAGGCCACCCATGGAGCCAAAGGCTTCGACAAATGTCAGTGACACAGAAACAGGGCCACACTCTGGTCAGATGTCATCATCCCCAAAATGAGCCCCATTCAGATCTCGTTAGGAACAAGCGGGCAGGAGGCCCCGTCCTCAGTCCTCCCAGACGTCCTCAGTCCTCCCAGACGGTGGAGGGAGCCCCAGGGTGATGGAGGAGACAGAACCCAGTTGTTAAAACCTTCCACCCCCAACCTTAGTGATCTGCTCAGTAAGTACACGCAGGTCACTTGGGTGAGCCACGACAGGCCACCCCCCTTCAGCAGGGCTGAAGCCACAGCCCCGGCAAAGCTCCTCCTTGGGAGGTGGAAGTTGCCATGACATGGAGGTGCGTGGGCTGCAGCTTTGGGGCGAAGTCCCGGCTCCAGTGGTTCTACGGGGAGGCCAGGCATGCCGCCCCCGCTGCCCCCGGCCCACTGTGCCTAGCTCCGGAGTGCGTCTGGGGAGCTGCTGCCGAGAACCTGATGAGTGTCGGAGTCCTTCCTGGTGGGCGCGGTGGACTGCCACCCTGCAGGGTGCCTGCCACCTGTGCACCGCTGTGCCTTCAAGGCCTGGCCCGTACTCATCCTCGCCCCACCCGGAGGGCATTCTGCTCCATCCGAGTGAGCCCTGTCCCTGTCCCCATCCCTGTCTCTCCACCCAGAAGGCCCACCTTCTTCCTCCTCGCCCCCACCGAACAACCGAACACCGAGCTCCAGCTCCCTCCTTCCAGAACCCTCCATCTCCCACCCACTCTGCCTGCTCTTCCACGGCCTCATGCAGCCTGTTCTCCCGTATTACAGATGGGCAAACTGAGGCTGGGTGGAGGTGATGGACAGAGCTTGCAGGGCAGGGCTCAGTGAGAGGTTTCCAGAGGCTGGGGTCCCTTTTTCCTTCGCACCTAGCAGTTAGTTGTCTTTTTGTTCTCTTTTATTCTGGAAGCTCTCCACCCCACTCCCACCTTTTCCCCGTAGCAATGAACCGGAGAGTTTTCTGTAAACTGGAAGTCAGGTCCTGAGGCTTCATCAGGGTCGTGTTAAGACGTCGGCAAACACAGGTGACGCCGTGCGGTGTGTTTGGCACGGTCCCGTCTGGCTGCCTGCTCTAGGTGATGCTGAGTTTGGTCACTCGATTGAGGAAGGGACCACCCGGTTGATGGATGGCTTCTTGAATCCTTCGTTCCTTCGAGTGTCTGATGCCTTCTGAGCACCTTTTGTGTGCCAGGCGCGGGGATATGGACATGAGTTCGGGTGTCCCTGGCGGTGCCTGCCCTGAAGGAACACAGTCCCCGTGAGGAGCGGACGGGAGCTGTCTCCAGTGCTGGAGGATGGAGGGGACAGGGCTGAGCCTGCGGGAAGAAGAGACTGAGCCGCAGAGGAGAGAGGGAGGGGTCAGGCGGGCTTGGGGCTGAGTCCCGACGGCCAGCAGGAGTTGGGCAGGACTCAGGCAGGCGGAGGTGGGTGTTAGGGCTGGTGGGGGAGGACATTCTGGGAAGGACAGCCCCAGGGAAGGGGTGAGGCCAGAGCAGCATGGGGTCACTGGGGGGTGGCAAGTGTGAGAGGGAGCGTGGGATTTGCCCCTGGGGAGGCAGGTGTGGCCCAAAGGCAGGGGCAGGTACCCCGAGACCTTGGTGTCTGCCCAGGGTCCACCAGACACCACCAGCGCCCCTTCCCGAGGCGGCTGTGAGGCCTGCTGCGCTGGGCTGCCTACCCGCAGCTGGGACTCTGCTGCCTCCCTCCACCCACCCTCCACCATCTTCATCTACAGCCCCTGCCAAGGCGGCGGAGGAGCAAACCCTGCTCAGAGAGGTGCTCCCGGTCGCCTCTGCTCCCCCTCCCCCTCCCTTCCCCCAGCACAGCCCCTCCCCAGCCCTGTCCTCAGGAAAGCCTCGCTGGCCCGGTGGCAGACACTGACTTAGGCACTGAAATGGCCCCTCAGGTCCCCAGACAGGCCTGGGGAGGGCGGGAAAGCTGAGGTCCATGCCATGAGCATCTGACACATCCCTGTCACCTTCCTTTGGAGTCGGGGACAGCCTGTTCTCCCTGTCCTGCCACTGTGACACGCTGCTCCATCACCCATGGCAGAGCGGGTCCTCAGGCCAGGAGGCCGTGGCATCATCTCCTCTTGGGCAAGCTCTGTCTGCCAGGGTGCGGCCCCCTCGGGCAGAGCCTGGCACGTGTCTGGGCACCTGAGCCCTGCAGACTGGCGTGGGGGAGACAGGGAGGCAGCTACACAGCCAGGGCGTGAGTCCCTGTCTCTTGGGGACCCTCCCGGCCTGCCCTGGGGTGGGCCACAGTCCTCCGTGAGGCAGGAATTCTTCTCATCTTAAAGTTTAGGGTCAAGGTTACCTGAGTTTTAGGAGGTGGAGGAAGCAGAGAACTCACCGTGTGTGTTCCTAAGTGCGGGGTGGGGCTGGGGGACTGGGCGGGTGAGGAAACAGCCCTGCCCGCACTGGCCAAGCCCACTCCCACCTCAGGCCTTTCTTGGCGGTCTGCTCTGCCTGGGATGCCACCTCCTCCAGCTTGTCACAGCCTCCTCAGGTCGCTCGGGTCTCAGTTCACGTCACCTCATCCAAGGGGCCTTTCCCAGGTACCCGCCCAATATCGTCCCCCTTCGCTGTATCCCAGTGCTCACGTCACACTCTGGAGTGACCGTGTTTATCTGCTTGCTCACATGTCAATGCCTGGCCTCCCCGCAGGTCAGCGCGTGGCCGCAGCCCTGTCTGGCTTGGCGCTGATGATCTGTCTTTCTTTTCCTTTCTTTTTTTTTTTTTGGAGACAGAGTCTCACTGTGTTGCCCGGGCTAGAGTGCCGTGGCATCAGCCTAGCTCACAGCAACCTCAAATTCCTAGGCTCAAGTGATCCTCCTGCCTCAGCCTCCCGAGTAGCTGGGACTACAGGCATGCGCCACCATGCCCGGATAATTTTTTCTATATATTTTTAGTTGTCCAGCTAATTTCTTTCTATTTTTAGTAGAGATGGGGTCTCGCTCTTGCTCATGCTGGTCTCGAACTCCTGAGCTCAAACAATCTGCCTGCCTCGGCCTCCCAGAGTGCTAGGATTACAGGCGTGAGCCACCGTGCCCGGCCTCTCTCTCTTTTCGATTGACAAACAAAAGCTGTATATATTTATGGTGTATAACACGATGTTTTGATATATGTGTACGTCGTGGAACGGCTACAGCAAGCTAATTACCACACACATTACCCCACAGCCATCATTTTTTCTTGGTGAGAACACTTAATCTACTCTCCTCGCAATTTCCAAACGTACAATGCATTGTTATCAACTATAGCCACCATGTGGTACAGTAGCTCTCTTGAACTCATTCCTCCTGTCTCACCGAAATTTCCTACCCTTCCACCAGCGTCTCCCCAGACCCTGGCAACCACCACTCTACTCTCTGCTTCCACGAGGGCGACTATTTTAGATTCCACATGTAAGCGAGACCGGGCAGTATTTGTCTTTCTGTGCCTGGCTTACTTTGCTTAACATAATGTCCTCCAGGTTCAATCACGTTGCAGATGACAGGATTTCCTTTTTCGTGGCCGAATGGTATTCCCTTGTGTATATAAACCACATTTACTTTATCCATCCACCCATCCGTGGACTCGTAGGTTGAGTCCACTCTTGGCCGTTGTGCCCAGTGCTGCCATGAACACGGGACGCAGGTATCTCTTCGCCATACTGGTTTTGGACCCTCTGGGGACATACCCAGCAGTGGGATTGCTGGATAATACGGTGGTTCTAGCTTTCGTCTCTTGAGGAGTGCTTTTTATGTAGCAGATCCCTCTGGTACCCTGAGATTCCCAAGGGCAGGAATGCAATCCTGTTCTCCTTATACCCCTGGCGTTGAAGCAGGGAACCTTGGGGACGTTTCTAACCACAGCCTCAGTTAGTTTTATCTTTGGCTTTTCAAGGACAAGCACCTCAGGGAAACCGAGGCAGCTCTCAACTCATTTCTGTCTCCAGCCCATCTACTGGACTCGAGCTTATCCCTGCCTGCTCACAGATAGCTTCCTGACCACACGTTTGCCATGTCTGACTGGGGCTGTCCGGGTGTTAGAAGAGGTTAAAGGAAAGAGAGAGGGAAGGAAGCCGGGAGCAGCAGTATCAAGAGGCTCCCAAGCTCCTCTGAGCATTCATATCTTGTTATTTTCCAGCCAAACTTTAAACAGAAGCCCTTCCCAGCCCCGCCCCTGCCTGAGGTCCCGTGCTGGAGACGCTGTCTCACCCCTTCCCACACGGGGGTCACAGAGACGCTTTTGCAGAATCCCAGGGCTCCCTGGAGAACAGTATAGAAACCACGGATCAGAGACGACAATCTCGTCTTGCAGATGGGGACGCTGAGGCCCGGACAGGGGTACTGATGAGGGCAGCTCTGTGAGCTGGGGGCGAGCTGGCCGGCGCCCACCAGGGACACTCCACAAGCCCCTTTCACCTCTGGTGGCCTCACCATCCCTTGGCTGATATGTGCCCCACTCTCCAGCAGAAGGCATTTAGTGTGTGGCCCGTCCTTCACCAGGGCCAAGGTCCTGCCCCCAGCGGCCCCTCGGCTGGCCATGACTTTGTCCTCCACCCCACGGAGAGGGGCTGGGCACCCAGAATGCACTGCGGAGGGTGAGGGGCCCCTGCAGTTTTCTGGGGTGGGCAGAGGCCTTGGAAACACCAGTGGTCCCAGTTGGAGGGTGTTCATCTGCTTGCCTCGGGGGGCAGCCTCACCTGGGCTCCCCGGGTGCCGAGACGCAGTTCCCCTTCTGCGCAATTTGGGGGGAACAAACGCGGTTCCCACTGCAGGGAGTGGCATCTCCTGGTGGGGCCAGGTAAGGCGTTCTGTGCTGACCTCAGCCCGGGCTGACTCACCGCAGGCGCCTCTCCCAGGGCCCCGTGGAGTCGCCCCAGCTGCAGGAGCCCAGCTTCCCTGGGGCTCCCACGAGGCAGCGCTGGTGGCTCAGGGCCCTGTACACGTGCGGGGTTGACAAGCGTGCCGCCTGCCTGGCCAGCCCCTGCGAGCGGCCCGAGTGGAGCCACAAGCACCGGGCTGGGGGAGCTGCCCTCACTCACGGGCAGGCCTGGTCCTGGCTCCTGCTGACTCTGGGGGCTGCGTCCTGTGCCCGGGCTGTGTTCTTCCACCTGTGTGAGAGGGGACGCCTGTCCTGGTGCTGATGGGATTTGCTGAGCGACAATGGGGCAAGCGAGGGTTAACCCCGTACAGCGCAGGACTCACCCCTGAGTTTGCTGGTCCCAGTTGAGGGGGGTTGGGCGGCTTCTAGGAGGACAGGGTGTTTCACTGACTACGGAGTCACAGGGTAAGTACGCAGCAGGTTTGCCAAGGGCTTTGCAAAATGGAAAGCGCCGTGAAGTGGCAAGCTGTTTTATCACTGCCAGTTCTTGAGTTCACCCCCTGGGAGGTACACAGGCCCTGCTGAAGCCACAGCCCGCAGGAGCAGAGGGGCCAAGCTGCAGCCCCTTGGAAGGGCTAGAGGTGGGGGTGCCCGCCTTCACCCCAGGGCAACCAGTCCGGGCTGAGAACTCACTCAACTCCCTTGCAGGGAAAAATCACTCGGCAGACAAAACGTGCCCGTTCTCCGTTCTTCCAGGGAGTGCAGAGATCAGGCTTAGGGTCTGGCTCAGACACACTGAATTTGCATCTCGGCTGTGCCACTGCTAGCTCGGGTGGGGAGGGTGTCCACAGGGTGGGGAGGGAAGGGGCTCAGAGGGCGTTAGAGCCTGCGCTAGGGGAGGTCGCCCGTGGAGGGGTGAGAAGGGTGTCCACGCGGGTGGCGGAGTGGTCTATAGAGGGTGTCAGAGCTCCAGCACCAAGTGGAGGGGCGGCCTGGCGTGGAGGCCTGGGCCCGGTGGGGCAGGAGGGTGTCCCTGTGTGTGTGTGTGGGGGGGTGGATATTGATCAGATTGGTAAATATGTTAAGGATAAACGAAGCCCAGAATTTCATATCAAAGAAGGGAGTTACAGATACGAAGAGGGAGAAAATGAAAATGAACCCTGCGGTGTTAGATTGGAATTTAAGGTACCAATGTGAACTTACAGTTTTCAATATAAGAGAGAAATAAATAAAGATGTAAACGTGTATATTATACATTTACTATATATGCACATGTGTGTGTGTGTGTGTGTGTGTGTGTATAGTTGACCCTTGAACAATGCAGGGGTTCAGGGTGCCAATCCCTTGAGCAGCCCAAAATTTGCATATAACTTTGACTCCCCCAAAGCATAACTCCTAGTAAGTAGCCTACCACTGCCCAGAAGCCGTACGGATAACATAGTCAGTTAACACGTATTTCCTATGTTGCATGTATTATATACTGTGTTCTTACAATCAGGTAAGCTAGAGAGAAGAAATGTTATTAAGAAAATGATGAGG
>NW_012151152.1:1051847-1052893 GCF_000956105.1 Propithecus coquereli
AAAAAAAAAAAAAAAAAAAATTAACAGCTCCAGTTGTGTCAACTGCTCCTCAGATGGGCTGACCTGGGTTCGAATCCACACTCTGCCACTTCTAGCTAAGTGGCTTGGCAGGTGCTTTTGCCTCTCTGAGCCTCAGTGTCCTCATGGGAGGACAGGGATAACAACAGCACCCACCTCACATCGCTGTTGTAAGGGTGAAATGAGTTAATACATGCACAACGTTTAACACAGGGCAGAGCTCAAAAAATTAGTTCATACAACGGAGCCATAATCCCCGGGCGGCTGCCTCTCACAGTCGTGATAATCAAATGAAATGCAGGCAGAAACGCTTAACAAACCGTGAATTGCCAGAGCGGGCATTGCTGTCACGAGTCTATTTTTGTTTTGAAATAACTCAGCATTGGCCTAACCTGCTCCAGGGACCAGACAGTGACTAAGGGGGTGAAGGCCAGCCTTCAGGGGACACTGGGAGGGCGCTGTCCCCTGGAATCAAAGGGAGCTGTGTTCACAGCTGTCACCCTCTCTCCCCAGCCTGGCTGCTGGCTGGGTTGCCCACAGGGGTGATGGTGCCATCCCACTCCCACCACTTCCCTGTCAGGTGGGAGGCGTGGTCAGCGGCAGGGGCTTTCTGAAAGGGCTGGGGGTGCTGAGGGGCTGGGGTGATGGTGGGAGTAAGTTCACAGATCCCCTCTCACCCCTTGTTGACAAGACCCTCGGCTGCCACCTTAACGTCGGGTTTCCCCGGACATTGCCTGTCAGTTCAACCAGCCGTGATTAGGCGCCGGCAACTGCGCTGGGCTCCATGTCGACTCAGGGACTCATCCCTGCTGGAGATGGGGGGACCGGCGGAGACTCCTGGGGCCCCCTGCAGGGAGAGGGTGGGTCTGGATCCGCAACCCCGCTTCAGCCACAGCATCTCTCCTTGGGTCTGATTTCTACGCTGGCGTTCCACGTAAGGGTTCTTAAACTAACACAGGGTTTGGAAACATTTGCACTAGTCCACTGAGCCTCGAGAGGGGACAGGGTTGCCCGGGCCACATGGCCAG
>NW_012151152.1:1053193-1056728 GCF_000956105.1 Propithecus coquereli
TGTGCTCACCTAATGTCCATAATTACGCTGATGACTGTCAAGCTTCCTGCGTCTGCTGGCCTTGTTTTCTCTTTCTGCTGATCCTTGTCACTTCCCTCCCAGCTCAGAAGTTACCTCCTCCAGGAAGTCCCCCATGAAAATGTCACGTGTATTGGTAACTCTGGTCACCCAATGTGTTCCGAGTCCTGACCTCCAGCTTTGCTTGAATTCACAATTGCTTGTAGCATGGGAAGCAAAGGAGGGGATTGGACCAGATGACACTCCCGTCCCCGTCCCCAAGCTCTCCTCCTGCCCTGACCTTCCAGCATCCTCTCACCTGGGTGTCTACTTCCTTCCCGGGAGCAGGTGCCTTCTCGGAAATCGCCGCCCGAGATCAAGTCCATTCCCATCACTCCTGTCCCAGATCTGCAGCGAATCTGGTTCATTGAGTCCACTCCCCTGCCTCTTGGCAGGGCTGTTCTCACACTGGCTCAGCAAAAGAGGGTCTTGTCTTTTTCCTGCATTTCCAGGAAACGTGATTTCGAAAGCACACGACGCATCGCCACGCGGCCCTCACAGGCCGGGCTGCCTGGGCGGCCGTCTGCGCAGTCCGCCGCTCGCGCGCTTGCTCACCCGTTCGGTTATTCGTTGACCAGAGCTGCCCACCCCGCCCCGTCCTGGGCCAGGCTCTAGGCCAGGTGCTTTCCTGTGTCAGCTCATTCACGCTTGCACCGCGTTGGGGCAGCTCCGGCTGCGCCTCCATTTTACAGAGGAGCAAACAGAGGCGCAGAAAGCCCAAGCCCATGTGCCTCCTCTGCGGGGGGTTCCGGGCGCTGTGCCGGCGGCCTCATTTCCATTTGCTCGGTTGTCCTCACAGTCACTGGGTGAGGTCCACGTTATTCTCCTTTTTTAAGGGGGCTTGAAACTTACACCATTTGGTGGTGGTAGAGGGGTCTTTAAGAATACAGAGATCTCACTGTCACGAATCGTACAAAACACCCGAGCAAGTGAGCCCGTGCTAGGTCCCTCCTAGGGCCTTGGAGAGGTCTTGGAGTTTAAGCTCCAGCAGCTTCCTGGAGAATCCACGTAGCTCAGAGAGGTGTCATAACCTGACCTGGGTCCCTCAGCTCACGAGGAAGATCTGACCCCATTTCCCGGGTGAACCTTCCCTCTCCCCGAAGTCGGGTCCACTTTCTGAATGCGGCCACACTCTCAAGGGGTGCTGGGCCAGGTGTGGAGGGGCTCTGTCTGGCTTTCGGGTGGGGGCGGGGGCTAGAAACCCTAGGCCTGGGCCGGGCTTCAGAATCACCTCGGGAGCGTCTCAAGAATGCATGTTCCTTGGCACTCAGCCCCGCAGACACAGATTTAGTGGGTCTGGGGTGGGGCCTGGGAATCTGTATTTTCCACGTGTCTCCAGGTGAGGTGGATGCAGTCATCCCTGCTGCCCCCGTGAGCTCCCTCCCAGGCTGGGCTTGGCTCTATGGGCAGAGGTTTGTGTTTAAGGCGCTGTAGGCTGAGCAGGCCTCACACCTTAAGTATGTAATTAGCAGCCCCAAGAACAATGCCCTTGTCTTAACCATGGCCCTCCAAGCCTGGCTGGGAATTTGTTGCTTCTTTCCCTGCAGGAACAAGCTCTGGCTCGGGAACAGGGAGAGGAGCTCGTTCCTTTCCTCTGGCATTCCCAACACCTGCTTGGGGTGGGTGTGGGGGGGACACTGTGGGAGAGGAGGAGACACCTAATGCTGTCTGGTGCAATCCAGAAGACTTCCTGGGGGAGGTGGCTGCTGGCAGGACCCAGAAAGGGGCTGGAATTTGGCCAGGTGCTGGGGATATTATGGTAGACAGGGTAGACACCATCCATGCCCTCATGGGGCTTGCAGTCTGTGGGTGACCAATAAGTACTGAAGCACTGCACCCATAGAAACCAATGTGCTAGTGGACCAGAGAGGCCCCAGTCAGCTGGAGGGGCAGGAGTCAGGGCAGGCTCCCTAGGAGGAGACAATATCCCTACGGAGCCCTGCAGGGTGACTAGAGGTGGGCCAGGTGAAAAGGTGGAGTTGGGATGTGTGGACCCGTTTCTGGTTGAAAGGAACAGCATGTGGGAAGACCAGCAAGGCTGGAGTGTGAACAGGGCCTCATCAGCCATGTCGAGGGCTTGATCCCCATCTGAAGGGTGAGCGTAGCCAATTATATTTTCCAAAGGTGGCTGCCACACTATCTCCCACTCCACTTGCTGTTCTTGCAACATGGCCTTGGCACTCCTCCCAACCGGCACTGGGGTCTATATCCCCTTCTCTTGAACCTGGGTGGAACCCTGTGTATGGTGGATGCTTTGTGTGTATGGTGGGGCTTTGTGTGTGATGCTCTGTGACCTCAAACTTTAGGTCATAAAAATGCCTCTATGTCTCGTTCTCTTGGGATAGTCACTCTTTGAGCCTGGCCTTCATGCTGTGAGGAAGCCCAATCTAGTCCATGCAGAGACCTCATAGTGAGACCACATCTAGGTGCTCCAGCCAGTGCTGTGCTCATGTTCTGCTGACAGCCAGCATCAACAGCCGGACATGTGAAGGGGACACTTCTAGATAATTCCAGCTCCTGCCCATCAAGTCTTCCCAGCTGAGGCTCTGGACATCATGGAGGAAGTCAAGCCATCCCCAGCGTGCCCTGTCTGAATTCCTGACCCACAGACTGAGCATAAAGGGTTGTTTCAAGCCACTAAGTTTCGAGGGGGTTGTCAGCCAGCAATAGTAACTGGAACAGACGATGAGCTGCCCGAGGACGTAAGCAGAGAGCAACGTGGCCGAAGGGGTGTTTTGGAAAGCCTGTGGTCTGCAGAGTGGAGAGTGGATTGGAGGGGCTGAGACTGCAGACGGGGGACCCATTAGATAAACCAAATTTGAAATCCCAGCACCTCAGAGCCGAAAGAGAGCTGCAAGCGCATTTGTCCAACCCCCCGGCAGTGCGGGAATCCCCGCCACACTGTGCCAAATGACCTTCGGCCCCTGCCTGGACACTTCCAGTGACAGAATGCGCATCCCACACCACCAGGCTGCCCTGGCTTCTGTTCCACAGCTCTGAGTGTCACAAAGTTCCTCCTTGGGTCCAGCTGAAATCTGCTTCCCAGATGCATACCCGTGTTAGACACCGTTCTGTCCTCTGAATTCCCACGGACTTCTCTCTGATTTCACCCATTGAGGGTTTGATGATGGTGACCAAAGAGTGTACTCTTCTACAAAATTAATGACTCCAGGCTGGGCCCAGTGGCTCACATCTGTAATCCCAGCACTTTGGGAGGCTGAGGCAGGAGGATCGCTTGGGGCCAGGAGTTTGAGAACAGCCTAAGCAACATAGCAAGACTGTCTCTACAAAAAAATGGAAAAATTAAAATAGAAAATATTAGCCAGTCGTGGTGGCACACACCTATAGTCCCAGCTACTCAGGAGGCTGAGGCAGGAGGGTCACTTGAGCCCAGGAGTTGGAGGTTGCAGTGAGCTATGATGACACCACTATACTCTAGCCAGGGCAACAGAGCAAGACTCTGTCTCAAAAAAAAAAA
>NW_012151152.1:1057858-1058501 GCF_000956105.1 Propithecus coquereli
CGTAAGGGTTCTTAAACTAACACAGGGTTTGGAAACATTTGCACTAGTCCACTGAGCCTCGAGAGGGGACAGGGTTGCCCGGGCCACATGGCCAGACAGTGGCAGACATGGAACCAGAGCCCATGGAGCAGACACCTGCTCATTGCCCGCCCAGGGCACCAATCACTCCTTCCCCAGGCAGTTGCCCATGCCCAGGTGAAGGGGGAAATCCAGGTGTGTGCTACATGCTTCTGGCCACAGGGATTGGCTCAGGGCTGGACACGTGACCAAAGCCAAACTCAGCCAATCGGTGTGTGCCACATGCCTCTGGCCACAGGGATTGGCTCAGGGCTGGACATGTGACCAAAGCAGGCCCTATCAGAGAGCTCTCAGGACTTCAGCGGGGAATGCTGGGAGGGAGATGCTTCTCTTTCCTGCCACAGGGGCTGGGAGGCTCAGAGCCCCAGAGCTGCCCTGGGGTGGGGACCTGCAGCAGGCAGGGGAAGGTGGGGCAGGTGGACTCCTGGTGACATTTAGAGCAGCTGTATCCAGTCTCACCTGAAGCCAGAACTGCTTCTGGACTTTTCAGCTATAAAATCTCTTTATTGTTGGCGCCAGTTTGAATCAGATTTTTAGTTGGTTGTGGCTGAGCTCATCCTCCTGC
>NW_012151152.1:1058551-1059622 GCF_000956105.1 Propithecus coquereli
GGTAGCAGAGGCAGAAGAAAATCCACGGGTAAGTGGACCCGTGCAGTTCAAACCGAGTTGTTCAAGGGTCAACTGCGTACACTTCCTGCCCTGCGTCTCCTGCTCCCCACGCCCCTGTCTGCTGAGCGGGCTTGGGAGCAGCACCTCCCCAGTGGTGCTGAGCACAGCCGTCATCCAGATGCTGGCGTCTACATACCACTCTCCACTAAAGGAACAGGCTCCTTGGAGCCAGGGCTGATTCTAGGACAGAATGAGCCCGGAATATCTTTTCACACCAAAAAGTCAAGAAATGTTAAAAAAAAAAAAAATGATAGAGATGTGTTAAAATGCCCCAGGAGCTTCCTGAAAGTGCAACCACTGGCCAAATCTGGGGCAATTTGAGCATTAAAATAAACAATGACAAAGATGGATTATAACGGTTGAATACCATATGAAACCACAAGTCCATGCTGCTGTAAGTGAATGTGAATAAATCGAAAGTTTGGTGGGGAATGGGATATTTACATAGTCTCAAGGTACCTCCTCATGAAATATTTATTACAAAGGGACAAGGAGTAACTTTACAGTGGAGAAACGTGGCAGACGCCACCTTAATCAAGGGACCAAATTTAACATCGTCAGTAATGAAATGAATGCAAAGCACCCATTAGGTGCCACTGGGATAGTCCTGCCTCAAACCTGTAACCTGAATCCAGCCACGTGCAAATGTCAGCCAAGTCCAAATTCTACACAGTAAGTGATCTGTGATCTCCAGAAGCATCAAGGCCAGGAAAGGAAGTACCGGGTAACTGGTCCAGACTGCAGGAGGCCTGACAATTTCATGCAGATCAGGAGACTGAACTGAAGCCTTCTGCTACCGAGGGCATTGTTGGGACGGTTGGCAGAACTGGCACGAGGTCTGTGGAGTGGAAGGTTGTAACGTATCAGCGCTGATTTCCAGATTTGATGGTTTTACTGCGGTTGCGTAGGGAAATGTCCTTGTTGGTCGAAACTAGGTCAGCAACTTATTCTTCAATGGTTCCAGAAAAAAAAATTCTTAGTTTTATATATGCAAATTTTCTATAAGTTTAC
>NW_012151152.1:1072014-1088670 GCF_000956105.1 Propithecus coquereli
ACTGCTTCTGGACTTTTCAGCTATAAAATCTCTTTATTGTTGGCGCCAGTTTGAATCAGATTTTTAGTTGGTTGTGGCTGAGCTCATCCTCCTGCTAACACAGGTCTCTGCTCCCAGGCCTGGGCTATTGCCACAACCACCAGATGCTTCCAGGCTCATGGTCCTTTGACCTCTGACGCCACCCCCAAGTTGCTTTCATCCCCTGCCCTCTAAAGATGCTGGTGGTGGGACCCAGATGATGGCTGGCACCTGGCTCCTGGCCCGGCCTGGCCCTTGGAACTGGTGGGGCAGCGTTTCTCCCCAAGGCCACCCCTCTCAGCCCACCCACCATCCGCAGAGCCACAAGCCCTCGGCACTTCAGAGCCTGAATCATCCACCTCCAGACGCCTGCGCACCTGAGCAATGAGGAAGACGCCTTCTCAGCCAAATTCCCCTCCCAGCCTCAGCTCAGAAGGGGCTGCTTCCCAGCTGGTCATGACCTAGCTGTGCCCCAGGTGTGTGGAGGTCACCCAGGGGCTCTTCCCACGCCCTCTCTTTCCCTAGTTGATGGCAGCAGCAGCAACAATTTCTTCCATGCCAGACACTGTCCCAAATGCTTTCAGGGCAGTCCTTCGCCAAATCCTCACAGCCAACCCAGGCCAGCAGTGTGGACTTGGAGTTAAGCGCAAGGACTCTGGAGTCAGACAGCCCGGGTTTGAATCCCAGCTCTGCCACATACTGACTGTGTGACTTTGGGCCAGTTATTTAACCTCTCTGTGCCTTAATTCTCCCCCTTATAAATTGAGACACTGAATGATAGACTCCAGAACAAGGAGTTAATACACATAAAAGGTTTAGAACAATAATGTCCGGCACACAGTAGGGCTATATAATGTTAGCTGTTATTATTTCCAATTTATGGAAAATGGCGGCTCTGAGAGAATGAATAACTTTCCCAGAGTGCACAGCTGAGTAAGGTTTGTGTGATTCCAGAATCAATGACCTCTTTTATTGTCACTTGAAGTCACTCTCTAAATGTGTTGCCTGAATGGTTTTCTGCAACCGGGACCAGCCAGGGCCTCAGGGTTCAACAGGAGACAAACGTATGAGGAATCTAGCCTGGCCTTTGGGACAGGGTCACAAAATTTTAGAGGCGACCCTAGAGATCGTCTATACCTGCACTGTCCAACACGGTAGCACGAACCACATAATGGCTAGTGAGCCCTGGCTATGAAACTAGTCCAGATTGAAACGTATCATAAGTGTAAAATACACACTATCTTTTGAAGACTTAATATGAAAAAAGAACGTAAAGTCTCATTAGTATGTTTTTGTATTGACTACACATTGAATTGATAATATTTTGGATATATCAGTTAAATAACATATTAAAGTTAATTTCAACTGTTTACTTTTCTTTTTGGCTGCTGGAACATTTATGGCTCACATTGTATTTCTATTGGAGAGCTCTGATCTAGGCCATTATTCCAAAGCCAAAATGTTGGCTTTCGAACATTTTGATCACATCTCACAGTAACAAATCTGTTCTACGTCATGGCCGTGCACCGCGCGCGCACACACACACACACACACACACACACACAACGGAAACAAAAGTTCTATGAAACAAGTCTTATGTGCACTATTTTCCACTCTATTTCATTAAAAATAATGCTGCTCGTGGCCCACTAAATTGATTTCATTCCCTGATAATGGGTCAGAACCTGCAGCTTAAAAAACACTAGTCCAGTGGCCAGAACTCCTGAGCCTCATTTCTGTTTGCAAAGAGAACGTCATAGCCCTGAATGTGCAGGGTTGTCTGAGGGCTGGGAACAATGCGGGGAAGGCACCCGGCCGGGGTAGCTGTTGTTACTGCTCCACATGGAACCCAATCCGGAGGCTGGGGAGGGGGAACGTCCCATCTGGGCTATAATTTGGGAATGTCAAGGACGGGTCTGCCCCCACCCAACAGGTCTTCAGTGTTACCACTAAATAGTCCTCAGGCTGTCCAGCTTGGTTCTTTTATGTGTAAGTGCCCATTTTAGGAGGGGCAACTTGGGTCCCCAATACGTGGGATAAAAGGGTTTGTCAGACCCTCTCAGCCCTGAGGGACAAGAGCGGGGAGAACGTGTCCAGAATGTGCGGGTTAAGAAGTTGGTGGAAGGCCTGGGAGGGTCTTTCTGGACACCTGGACCTGAGCCCTGATCTGCGTTCTCCCTCCTCTAATCAGCCTCGCTCCCCACGAAGTGACACTCTGGGGTGTGGATGTGGCTCCGCCACACACAGCTGAGTGGTCTTGGATGAGCTCCCTGTCTTCTCTGAGCCTCAGTTTCCGCATCTGCAACATCGTGATTGCATCCCCTACCTCACGGGGTGGGGGGCAAAGTCTCAAAGAAACGGTGCATGTGAAGCTTCCCACACCAGGCCTGGCACATAGTAGGACCCAATACCTCTCAGGTATTAGGTTTTCCCTTCCCAACCCATCTCCCCTTCCAACGTACTACCGAAAACCCAGATCTTGGGAAAAGATCTGCCTAATGTGGCAGTGAGTTCCTCATTTCTGGAAGTATCAAAAAAAAAAAGAAGATTAGAAAACCAATGGATTCTGAGAAAGCCCTGGTTTCAGACACTGAGTAGGTGCTTTATACATGTCTGTTGAATGAATAAATGGTTGTGATTCTTATATTGGGAAGGAAGTTGTTCTAGAACACTGCTGAAACTTGACTACATGCCAGAATCACCTAGGGAATTTAAAAAGGACAGATGCCTGGATCCCACTCCCATGACTTAACTGCTGTGAAGCGCAGTGTGGGCACTGGTATTTTTTTTTTTTTTTGAGACAGGGTCTCGCTGTGTTGCCCAGGCTGGAGTGGCGTCATCATAGCTCACAGCAACCTCCAGCTCCTGGGCTCAAGCAATTCTCTTGCCTCAGCTTCTCAAGTAGCTGGGACTGCAGGCATGCACCACCATACCTGGCTAATTTTTCTACTTTTTGTAGAGATGGGGTCTCGCTCTTGTTCAGGCTGGTCTCAAACTCCTGACCTCCAATGATCCTCCCTCCTTGGCCTCCCAGGGTGCTAGGCATGAGCTACTGTGCTTGGCCTAGTTGGGCATTGGTATTTTTAAAAGCTTTCCAGGTGATGCCTGTGCTGCCAAGTTTGAGAACAAGAGCACAATGTTTCCTTTCAACGGCAAGATTTACTGTAGTAATACAGTAAATAACAATGCAGTGTATCCTTGAAAATTGCTAAGAGAGTAGATTTTTAATTGTTCTCACCACACACATAAAGTAACAAGTATGTGGAGTAATGTATATGGAAATTAGTTTGATTTAGCCATTCCTCAATGTATGCATGTATCAAAACATCATGTTATATACCACAAATATATATAATTTTTCATTATCAATTTAAGACGTTTTAGAAGATCTTGTTGTAAAGTCCTTTACACTTTAGTATAAATTTAGGTCAAAGTTACCCCATATACTATATGATATATATATTAATAGTAAGGGGTTCAATCAATGGTTAAAAAATGTGATCTCAGATGTCAGAAGACAGCTAGGATTTTCTTTGTAGGAGGCAGGAAGTGTTCAGTTGAGTCAGTCCAGCCATAATACCGAAGGAGAAGGGTCCACAGGCATCCATGTAAGTGGGCAAGAGGGTTCACTAGCACACCCTGGATGTAAAACCTCCTGGGACTACAGAATTAAAACAGGAGCCTCCAGTCTTACGGGGAGAGGCACAGCCCCTGACTCATGGGCTTCCCGGTCAGAGGGGGGAGGCACAGCCCTTGCCTTCGGGAGGCTCCGATCTAGGACGACTATCTCTGCTCACAAGCCCCCAACTTCATCCAGTGCTTTCCAGTTTACAAAGTGTTTTTCTATCCGTAATCCTCATTAAGTGATTTATCTAATGGGCTGGGGACATGGTCCCAGCTCTCAGGGAACTAACTTGGACAGGTGATCTTCCCACCCTTGGGGGACTTTTTGCAGAACTCCTCTTCCCAACACTCCAGGGCAGATGGAAGAGACACAGTTACTCAGTGTCCTTAGGGAGCCCTTGGTCTGATGCCTTCCATGGTCCCCTCCCTCCAGGGTCTGGGCAGGGGACAGGGAGGCGGGGCCCCTGTTCCCTGGGAACCCCCTGGGCTACTGCAGGAGTTGGCAGCTCCACCGTGCCTTTAGCATGCTCAGTTGCAATTGTGTCTTTGGTTGTTTGTCTCCTTCTCTAACACAAGAAGTCCTACAGGGCAGGACTCTGTCTTACTCTTCCCTGGATCCCCGGAAGGTTTGCTGCCTGACTGATGGACCGACTAAGTAAATACATGAATGAGTGGGGAAGCGAGGGATTGCATGCGAAGGCAGCGCTCCCTGCTCACTTGCCCTGGACAACCTTGACGCCTTCTCGCCCTTCTCCTCAGAGTCCCTGAGAACCCCACGAAGATCACACACACCTGTGCAGGTGTGGACTGTTCCACTGGCCTTGTAAAAACGTGCCCAGAGAACAGGTGGAGCCCTGAGACCACAAGGGAAGAGCCCAACTCCGCCAACAGGGCTGCTGTGCGCCGCTCAGCCGGAATGGGGTGGTGGGGCGGCCTCCGTGTCCCTCGGGGGCCCCTGCCCTCTTCTCTCCCCTGTGCAGAAAACCACACCTAGAAAGAGCTAGAAGGAAACGCACCCACACAAAACAGCCATTGTCTTGGGAAAGGGGGCAGAGGCGATATGTTGCTACTTCCCTGTTGTTTGCAAAATTCCCAGGCTCGACCTTGATAACGAAGCACACCTGAACACTTCCCTTGTGCAAAATCTCCCCTGGTTGTGCCCACGTCTCAGCCCCTCCCCTCAGTTAGTTCAGTTTCTTGAGACTCACTGGAACATTCTCCAGGCACTGCCTGCAGGCCGCCCACAGCTGCCTCGTTTCCTGGTCGACCTGAGCTCTTCTGAAGGGCTGCAGGTGAGAGCAGGGGAGTGTCTGCTCTTTCCCTTGGTTGCTGGTGCGGGGTCCATGTTACCCAATAAATGTCATTATCTGAGTTTGCTCCCAAGGTGGCTACACGCGTTCCAGGTTGCTGAGATCCTGGGTCAGAAGAGGGCAGAAGTCACTGGCCTCTACCTTTGTAATTCTCTCACCACCACCAGAGTGGGTTTGGGCTTGTGTCTCCACTGGGCCCCAAGATCTTCCTCTACTTTATTAATCCATTCAATCCTTTATTTATCCATATATCTAATGTCTAACCATGCTGACTAGAGCCACCTGGTTTTCCAGTTTCCTCTATTGCCTCCTTAAAGTGCTCCACTCCCAGAAACATTTGGTGCACATCTCTGCGCCAGGTCCCATGCAAGGAACAGAAGCAAATCATTAAATTGAAAAGGCTCAGGCTTGAAGGAATGTATCATCTGGTTGAGAAGAAAGATGGGTAAGTAGATAATCTGGTGAAATGTTTAACGTATCTTAAAGGAACAGAGCAGAGGAGCAGATAGGCTGAGGGTGGGCGATGATGATGTCAGAGGAGGCAACGCCTGTTGGAGTCTTCCAGGGTGCTAGGAGGGGTCAGCTGGGCGGAGGGAGGGAAGAGATGGGCTGGGCTGGGGGACACCGTGATTGTCACTGTCTGAGGAGGTACAGCCACCATGCTCAGGGCTGGGGGGCTGGTTCGTGGGCTACCACCACCGCCAGGACCATCTTCTCCTCTTCCCCTCCATCCTGCCCTCCTTCTCCCTTAGCCATTATACCCGGTCACCAGGTGGGGGCAAGGTGAGCAGGGCAATTCTCACCAGCCACCGGCCACCGTGAGTAAAAGGTCGCTGCACCATGAAGCTCAGAGCTAAAGTCGGATTGGGGATTATCTCTGGGCCTCAATTATCCTGGCTTTATTTTATCTCTCTATCTCGCCCTGGCTTTGTTGCAGGGCGTTAACGGGATTATCCACATACTGCTTTTGGCAGGAGCTAGCAGCCCAGAGACACAGGCCCCTCTCCCTTCTCCTGCCCCTTCTCCTGCCCCTTCTCCCGGAGGGGTTTCCCAGGGCGCCAGGTGAAGGGAGCGGACCCAGCTGAGCCCACGGGGGCAGGGGCGACAAGCTCTCCAGAGGCTGCCATAGAACTTCCCAGTAAGCTGACCTGCCTCCCAGGACGGTTTGTTTGTTTTCTAAAGAAGAAATAAATAGAAACTGATTCTCACACCCTACAGTGAGCTCCCAGAAGGCTGAGTATTCTGAGCGCAGTTGTGATTCTGAGCTCTGGGGAGGAGTCTAGAAACCCTGGCTGATGTGACCTGGATTAGCACAAAGTGGAGAAAAGATTGCAGCGCTTTAGGGAGGGCGCGGGGTGCAGGGGGAGGGTGGGGACGCATGGCCTCGTCTCTGCTCCTGGTGACCACTTTGCAAAATCGCACCTTTGCCCTGGTTTGGGCTCACAGGTGGGAGGATTTGGGGTCGGCGAGGCCACCCAGGGGTCCTAATTCAAGGGCCATGTTGGGGGTATCCCATCCCGAGCAGGTCCTTGGGGAGCCGAGGTGGCAAAGGCCAAGTCAGAACCCTCCCCTGGGATCCCGACCGTGCGTTGTTCACAGCCCAGAGCTGAGCCGGGCCCTGGCTGTGGGGACAGATCTGCGCTCGTGGTGGGGGCTCCATTACCCCAGTGCAAAATGAAAACGTGGGCCCTTTGTGCAAAAGTTACTAGGAACTTCGGGGTGGTGAATGCAGAGCATTAAACCAATGTGGGTCCTTCTGAGCCCCGTGCGGCTGCACGGCTCACACGCCCACGAAGCCAGCTGTGTTAGTTTGCCGGGGCCGCAGTAACCAAGTACCACAAATTGGCTGGCTTCGAGTAGCGGAAGATCATTGTCTCACTGTTCTGCAGGCCAGAGGTCTGACATCGAGGTGTCAGCAGGGTTGGGTCCTTCGGAGGGCTCCGAGGGAGATGCCGTTCCAGCCCCCGGAGGTTTGCTGGCACTTTCTGGCATTCCTGGGCTTGCAGAGACATCGAACCGACCTCTGCCTTCTCCCGGGTGTCCTCACATGGTCTCGGCTCTGAGCTTGCTTGTCTCTGTGTCCGGAGCTGCCCCTTTTAAAAAGACACACGTCACACTGGATCAGGGGCCGCTCTGATGACCTCATTTTAACTTGATTACCTCTATAAAGACTGTTTCCTAATCAGATCACATTCTGAGGTTCTGAGGGTTAGGACTTCATTTTTTCGAAATGGGTAGACACAATTTAACCTTTGACATGGGCCCGGCCAAAAGGCCCCCTTTGGTTCAGTTCAGCTCAGTGGACGTTAACAGACTCCTGTGCCCGCCTCCCTCCTGGGCCAGGTGAACCTGCCCTGGGGGACCCTCCTGCCCCACCAGACCCTCCAGCAGGAGAAGGGTGGGCTCTCAGGACTGGAGGGCTGGCAGCCTCTGCCCTGCCTTAGAGGACCGCGGGTCCCCAGTGTGACTTTGGGAGGGTACAGACCTGCCGACCTCCCGCTGGGTCGTAACCCAGGCATCATGGGCTGGCCGCCAGCTCTGCCCTCCACATCCTCGGGTGGGCCCTGTCGCGGGCCCTGGGGCGCAGCCACCACCTGGGGATGACAACTGATGGTGCCTCTTTCTCTGAAAGGACGGTACCGAGGGGGCTGTGTCACGAATCCTTTGTCTCCTGGAGCTTCCACTCAGGAGTGGGGCAGCTCGAGCACCCCCTTCCGGTCCTCCCAGCCCCTGTCTGTGCCTCTGTAGCGTCGGGTTACTGGGGCCCACCTCGCGGTTCTGCTGGGACCACGAAGCCACGTGTTTCACAAACACCCAACAGAGCCGGGGACTCTGCGAGGCTTGGGAAGAGGCGGCAACATGCTCCAAATCGTGATGCGAATCGGCCTCGCAAACGCCCCTCCCGGGGATGTCTGGGGCATGACTGGTGGGGGCGGCGCGGGAGGCGTGGGCCGGGCCGGGGCCCTCTGCCTGGCATTCTCCTGGGGCGCTCATGTTTGGGCTCCAACCGGGAATGGTGTCATCCATTCTTTCCGGATGAGCATTAATTACCTCCAAGAAAAGGTGCCAGCTACGGGATTTGGGCCTTTTCCCTCCGAGTGCTTTGCCTCTCTTTTTACGAGAGTGATGTGCTCAGCGGGGACAGGTGTTGGGAGGCTGTTCCCCTTTTAAGGGCAAGGCGTCTCCCCTTCCCTGACTCACCCGCCTCGCTCTTCGGCCCCCAAGCATGCACCTTGCCTGTTAAAACTGTCCCAGGCACCACCCCTCCTAGGCGGGCGGACCCCCACCCCCCGCCCTTCGTGCTTGGGAGGCTGACTCAGCGCTGAAGTCACCCTTGGCTTGGTCCTGAGACAAGCACCTTCTTGCTTGTCCTGCTGGGTTCCCACTAGCGCCCCAGCTCCACCCGGGCTGGCACGTGGGCTGGGACCCCGCACAGGTGGTTGGTGAGCGGAGCCGGCCCCAGGCCCATCTGGCTGCCCTTGGCTTTCATCTGGTCCTTAACCCAACCCCTGCGGGCTGAAGGCTGACTCTGGGCCACGCTCCGGTGTGGGTACAAAGATGAGGGTCTTCCCCGACCCTGTTGGGCCAGGGGAAAGGCAACACACAGAGATTTACGATCCCTGGACTATTGGTGCAAAGCCGCGTGGTGCACCGAGGAGGGAGTGCCTGACTGCCCAGGGGTCTGGGGAGGCTTCCTGGGAAGGTGATGCTTGGAATGAGTCTTGAAGGACGTACTAAAAGCCACCAGGAAAGGGGAAGGGGCACGTCAATCAGAGGGAACAGCATGTGCAAAGGCCCAGAGACACATTCAGGGAGCAGGAGCAGGAAGAGACGAGTGGAGGTGGGTATGATGGGACAGTGGAGGGCTCTATGCCACACCACAGAGCTCAGGCCGGACGCTGGAGGCCGCAGATGGGTTTGAAGCCAGAGAGTGACATGATCAGGTTCAGTTTTTAGGGCAGTGATGCTGGTGGCAGGGCGGGGAGGGCGGACGGAGGGTGGAGACAGGTGGCAGGCAGCCCAGTGGAAGATGTCACAACAGTCCAGGGGAGGCAGGGAGAGGCTCTGGACCGGGACAGGACAGGGGCAGAGAGGAGGGTTTAGTGAGCTCAGGCCCCTGGCTGCAAGAGGAAAGGTGCTTCCTTAGCTGACGGTGCCCTTGTCCTGTCTCTGGCCTCAATGCCACTTCTCCGTGATGTCCCCCTATAGGTCGGCTCACCCAGCAGTCGCTGCTTATGACCTCACACGCCCCAAAGCAGGTTCATGTCTACCCTCTTGTGTGTGTCTCCACCTGCCCTCCTGGGGTTGAGCAGGGAGACGTAATGCACCCATTGCCTGCATGGGGGCACAGCTCATAGGGACCGAGTGACTCCCCAAGCTCTGCTGCTTCTAGAGGGCGGGGTGGGCTCTAGAGCAGGCCTCACCCTCCCGGCCAGGGCTCTCCCGGGTCACTGCAGCACCCCCACCACGGGCGCCTCTGGTTTGCATGGCGGGTCACAGGCCCCATTGCAGTGCGGGAGGGGGCAGTGTCTGAGTCGGACGGCGGGGTCAGCGCCGGGTTTTCCCACCTCCCACAGTGTGACCTTGGGCAAGGACTTGACTGCCCTGTGCTTTAGGTTCCTCACTTGTGAGGGAGGGATATTCTCAATGTGCAGGTGCGAGACTTAACCGAGGTTGACTTTAGCCTGCACATGGTCGATAGATACATTAAATCACCTATTGTAATTACGAATGAAGCCCCTGCCCTCCCTTGCCTGCCCACAATCACCTGGTACCCTAGGATGTGCGGGAAAGACCCTGGCCTCCCTGACCTCCAAGGCCTTGTCTGCCATCCAGCCCCCACCGGGAAGTGAAGAACCCCGTCTCCCAGAGTCTCTGCATAGCGGCTGCCCTCATGCAGCACGAACGTCAGTGTCGCCTGGCCTGAAAGGGAAGGGCTCCGTGGCTAGGGGACAGCTGCCTTGTCACCTCCACCAGGCCCACACGAAGTAGGCATCTATTCCATCTGACTGCCCTGCTCCCCTGCCCGGCCTGGGGGGTCACAGCAGGTGCGGGGCTGTGCCTCTGCTTCTCCACCCCGTCTGCTACTTCCTGCCCTCGCTGGAAAGCCATGACGATACGTAATAAATACGTCATAAAATCCTCAACAGGAAGCATTTCTGTGTCCACCGTGGGAGCACTGCTGTGTACCCAGGTCACTAAGCCCCACCATTCGTTTGTCTTTTTGGTCTCTGAATAGGCTGAGCAAGGTCTCGGAAGCTGTAACTCTTCCGCCCTCGAGAGATACGCCTAGGAAATCTTCAGACTCTTACAATGCAGTGCTACCCGTCCGTAAGAGCGATGTCCCAGGGACATATTCAGCAGCGTGGAGCTGGGTCCACATTATACTGTTGAATAAAAAAAACCAGTTACTAAACAGTATGAGAGCATAACTCTATTTTGGTAAAATATACACAAATATACACGCCCAGAGGGAGTCTACAGAGAAACCCACCAACATGGTGATAGCAGTTATTTCTGGATGGAAGGTTTACAGGTGATCTTTACTTTCTAGTTTTTCTTTTTCTTTTCCTTTTCTTTCTTTTCTTTTCTTTTCTTTTCTTTTCTTTTCTTTTCTTTTCTTTTCTTTTCTTTTCTTTTCTTTTTTTTTTTGAGACAGGTTCTCACTCTGTTGCCCAGGCTGGTGTGCAGTGGTGCGATCACAGCTCACAGCAACCTCAAACTCCCGGGCTCAAGCAATCCCCCTGCCTCAGCCTCCCGAGTAGCTGGGACTACAGGTGTGCATCACCATACCTGGCTAATTTTTAAATTTTTTTGTAGAGACAGAGTCTTGCTGTGTTACCCAGGCTGGTCTTGAACGCCTGGTCTCAAGCAATCCTCCCTCCTTGGCCTCCCAGAGTACTAGGATTATAGGCATGAGCCACCTCACCCAGCCCTTCACTTTCTCATTTACATCTTTCTAGATTGTCTAGGATAGGGGTTGGCAAACTATGGCCCATGGGCCAAATGCAGCCTGTGGCCTGTTTTTATACAGCCCATGAGCCAAGGGTGGCTTTTACATTTTTAAAGGGTTATAAAAGCAAACAAAAACCGGAAGAATATGCTATAGTGAGCACAGAACCCACAAAACCTAAATTATTTAAGCCCCTTACAGAAAAAATTTGCTAACCCTTGGTCTAGGAAAAACTAATTAGCATTGGCACGTATTAGCATTGGCTATAATAATACAAAACAGCAGGGTTTTTCCTTTTTGGAAGGTAATAAATGAAGCAAGCAGAGGCACCCAGAATCCTTTCTTTCTACCGAACAACACCCCTGGGGGTTGGGCACTATGCTAGACTCACATCTTCCTCCCTCCCTCCTTCCCTCTTCCCTCCCTCCTTCCCTCTCCCCTCCCTCCTTCCCTCTCCTCTCCCTTCTTCCCTCTCCCCTCCCTCCTTTCTGTCTCCAAACTTTCCTGAGCACCTGTTATGTGCTGGAGGGCTTACAGTCTGATGGGGAGATAGACCAGGAACGAGTCACTGTGACCCGTCATCCAAAGTGCCACAGTGCACCTGTTCAAGGGGGAGGGGTCACTGGGGTGGGAGCACTGGCTTTGGGAGTTGGTGAAGAGTGCTCCAGGGAGGACTTAGCTTGAGATCTCCCACAATTACCTGGGAGCCAGGACAGGCCCTTGGAAAGGTGATTCAAAACATCAGGCCACCTAGGCTGGCCCCAGTGAACAGTGCTTGCAGTCCCCCCATCTCAGGGGATGGTTTGGTGGCCGCACAGATGCTTGTTTGAGGACTTTGAGTCAAATGGCAACACATGGAAAACAGGAGTGGAAGGTCGGGCTGGCGGGAGACCAGTGTGGCCAAAGGCCAAATGAGACATGGCTGGGAAAGGCATTTCAGAGAAGAGGAGGTTTGTGCAGTGGGGATTTGTGGGGGCGAGCCTGGAGTGCCAGGCCGATGGGGGGCCCTAGGGGTCCGAGTAGCGATGACAGAGGCACAGGCAGCCTCACGTGGGCCGGTGGGATGGGGCCAGGCTGGATGCAGGAGGCTGTTGCAATCGTGCCCGGCTCTTGCCGAGCCAGCTTCCTGCAGCCGTGCCCCGCAGGCCCACACCTCCCTCCCATCCACTGGACTGGTTCCCTCTGTCAAACCAGTAGGGGGAATTGGGAAACGACTGTGGGGCAGGGGTGGGAAGCCGAGGGACACCCCTTTCTTCCTCTTAGTCACTGGATCTAACTTTCAGCACATCTTTTAAGCCTTAGTCATGCCTGAGACTCAGGACTTTGCTAGCACCCAGGACAACTGAGGCAGGCGGGCAGCCAGGCAGGGAGGCACTGACCTCAGGCTGCCTGCCTGCTGCCCTGTCCTGGGTGCCGGGATTTGGGGGAGCAGGCCAGTCCCAGCAGTGGGATTACTTTCCCGGGACTTCCAGGCTGGGGCTTTGGCAAAGCAGACCGTGGTTGGACCTTGGGCAAGTCACATCTCTCTGAACCTCAGTTTCCTTCTCCTAAAACAGGGATAAAGGACTTAGTCTCCATATATGCATAAGGACTGAATGCATATACAGTGCTCATAAAATACACAGTGGGCTTGCAATAAACACTCTTTCCCTCCTTTCCAGGCACATGAGGAATCCATGTGAAGCCAGGCTCTGCCCGCCAGGGGTTGCCAATGTAGCTGGGACAAAGCAACACCCTCGAGACAATTAGACACACTCATGAGCTGAATAACACCGCAAGACTTTGCCCTGCCCTTGGAAACAGCAGTTTACACCCCAAACATCTGTGGCTCCCCAAGATAATCACACAGGGCTTCTGGACAGTTCCTTGAACACGCCGGTTCCAGTGCAGGGCCTTTGCACAGGCGGTTCTGTTCACCTGGAACACTGTTCTTGCTACCTACCCCCACGCCCCGCCCCACTGAGATCAAATCAGCACCTGGGAGTGGGGACCCTGCAGCCGCTCTCTGAGTTTAGGATAGAGAGACCCAACCCAGTTTTTGCAACACCCCAGAGAGACTCTATTCCAAGTTATCAGGAAACTCTCTAGGCAAGGTTGAATTTGATTCACTTTAATTAAAAAAGAAATGACAGCCACCTGGCACTTTGGTGGGTGGGAAGAGGAGGGAGAGAACGCTGGGGAGTGAAGCCAGCAGTCCGGCGTCCCCACGGCCTGGGCTCCCAGGAGGCTCGCCCCCGCGGGCACCTCGTTTCCTGGGAGGCCTCCCCGCTCCCGGAAGGGGTTGATGGCTCCCTCCCCGGTGTGCCTACAGAACTTGGAACTCCAGCGAAGCCTCGTCACATTGCTTCGCAATGACTGGGTCGGTCACATGCCTTTCTGCCCCATTGGACCGGGCTCTGTCTCCATGGCAGCGCATCTTCCCGGCCAATCTCGCCCAGAAGGTTGGCGGTTTGTAGCACACAGATGTCAAACTAGACGTGAATATAGGTCAGAGCATCCATCCTTGTTCCCACAGTTCTTTCTCCACAACAACTTTCTTGTCCTTTTTTGCCCACTTTACTGTGGTATTATTCATATTCCACAAAAGTCAGCCATTCTAAGCACACCGTTCAATGACTTTTAGCAAATGTGTACAGTTACACAGCCACACTCACGATCAGGTTTTAGCACATTCCGGCACCCCCAAAGTTCCCTCCTATCCCTTTGCAGCCTATCTCCAGCCCCAGAGAACTACTGACCTGATTTCTGTACTATAGCTTTGCTTTTCCTAGAATTTCATGTAAACGAAATCAGAGGTATGTGGTTTTGAAATCTGGTTTCTTCCACTTAGTATTAATAATGTTCCTGAGGTTCATCCACGTTGCAGCACATATCAATAGTTTGTTCCTTTTCGTTACTGAGTGGCGCTTTGCTGTCTGCACTGCTTTGCTGTCTGCACGTATCACGCTTCATTCAACATTCTCCTGCCGAAGGACTGCTGGGTTGTATCAGTTTTTTGGATATTAGGAATCACGCCGCTATGATTATTGGTATACAAATCTTTGAGTGGACATATGTTTTCAATTCACTCAGGGAGATATTTAGGACTAGAATTACTGGATCATAAGATAAAGTGCTTTTTAGAAACCTGTCAAGGTGTTTTTCGAAGTGGCTGCGCCATGTTGCAGCCACCAGCACTTGGTAGAGTCGGGAGTTTGGTCTTGTTCAGTCATCTTGGCCATTCTAAGGGGTGTGTAGTGGCGAAATGTTGTACAGGAACGGTGAGAGCAGACGTCCTTGCCTCGTTCCTGATGTTAGGTAGGAAGCGTTTATTCTTTCACCATTAAATAAGATGGTAGCTGTAGGCTTTTCACAGATGTTCTTTTTCAGGTTGGGGAAGTTCCCTTCTATCCCTAGCTTGCTGAGAGCTTTTATTGTGAATGGATGTTGAATTTTGTTGAATGCCTTTTCTGCATCTACTGAGAGGATTATACAATTTTTCCCCTTTATCTGATAATATGTAGTACATGAATTGATTTTTGGACGTCATGCCAACCTGGTATTGCTGGGATGAGCTAACTTATTTATCCGCTGTAGATAGTGCTGGGTTTGATTTCCTATTTGCCGAAGATTTTTATACTCATGTTCATGAGGATTATTGATCTGTAGTTTTCTTTCTTGTGATTTCTTTATCTGACTTTGGTATCAGGATAATACTGGCCTCATGAAATGAATTGGGAAGTTCTTCCTCCTCCTATATTTCTGAGTTCCTATAGAATTAGTAGTATTTCTTCCTTAAATATTCGATAGGATTCACCAGTGAAGCCATCTGGGCTTGGCCTTTTCTTTATGGAAAAGTTTTAAATTGCCAATTCTATTTCTTTACTTGATATAGGAATATTTAGATCTTCTATGTCTTCTTGAGTCAGTTTTAGTAATTTTTATTTTTTGAAATATTTGCCTATTTCCTCTATGCTTTCAAATTTGTTGGCATAAAGTTGCTCACAGTATTTTCTTGTCCTTTTTATTCTCTTATTTATATTTATTTTGTAATAGCTTTATGGAGGCATAATTAACATACAATAAATGACACATATTTAAAGGGTATAATTTTATAAGTTTTGACATACGTATGTACACACACCTGTGAAACCATCACCGCATCACGGTAATGAATAAACACATCACCCCAAAAGTTTGTGCGCCTTTGTATATTTCATTATAGTTTTCATTTCTTAAAATTCTCTACTTAACATGTTCAATCTTTCCTCTAGTTTTCAAACATCTGGAATACAGACATATGGTTTTTAAATTTCAATATATTTAGGAATACAAGTGGTTTTTGGTTCCACAGATGAATTGTATAGTGGTGAGCCCTGGGGTTTTAGTGTACCTATCACCTGAATAGTGCACATTGTGCCCAGTGGGTAAATTTTCATCCCTCACCCCCCTCCTGTCCCCTGTCTTGTCGCCAATGCCCATTGTACCACGCTGCACGTCCTGGCATACACACAGGTAACTCTCACTTATAAGCAAAAACATGGGGTATTTGGTTTTTCCATTCCTGAGTTACTTCATTTAGGATAGTTATATGTTTTAATGTCATTATCTGCTAATCCTAACATCTATGCCAATTCTGGGTCCATTTCAATGGATTGATTTTTCTCCTCATCATGGGTGGTATTTTCCTGCATTTCACATGTCTAGTAATTTTTGACTTGTGAATTATACCTTGATGGATGCTAAGTATTCTGTATTCCTATAAGTGTTCTTGAGGTCCCCCCCACCCCCACCCCTGGGACACAGTTGAGCTGCTTGGAAACAGTTTGATCCTTTCAGGTCTTGCCTTCAAGGTTTGTAAAATGGAACCAGAGCAGCGTTGCTCCCAAGTCAAAACCTTTCCAAACACTCTACACGATGCCCTATGAATTGTGAGGCTTTCCAGTTTGGCCAGTAGAAACAGGGACCATTCCAGCCTGTGTGATCTCTGGTTAGTTTCCGCTAATCCATTAGGGTGGTTCTTCCCGGGGTCTTAGGAAGTTTTCTCACACTCACGCACCAGTTAATACTCTCATACACGTTTTATGGGGACCCTCTGCAGAATTCTGGGGTTCTTTCTCTGGGCAGCTCTCTCCTCTTTAGTATTTTACCCTGTAACTCTAGCCAACTTAGTTTCCCTGGACTCTCAGCTCTATTGCCTCAACTCAGGGGGCTGCTGTGCTCTACCCGGGTTGCCCCCTCCCAATGCCGCAGCCAGGAAACTCATTCAACGCCGTGAGCTGGAGTGATTGCAGGGCTCACTGCCTTTGTTCCTATTTTTCAGGGACTAGGGATAGTTGCCTACTATCTAATGTCTTCAAAACTTTTGTTTCATGTATTTTGTCTGCAGTTTCAGTTGTTTCAAGTAGGAGAGTAAGTCTGGTTCCTGTTATTTCATTTTGGTTGTGAGCGAAAGTCATTCTGATTATCCTTTTAATATCTGTAGGATCCATGGGGATGTCCCCGTTTCATTCCTGATATTGGTAACTTGTGACTGCTTTCTCTTTATTTTTGATCAGTCTAGCTACAGGCTTATCAATTTTATTGATCTTTACAAAGAATGAGCTTTTAGTTTCATTGATATTTTTAATTATTTGTTTTCTACTTTACTAGTTTCTGTTCTTCTCTTTATTACTTTCTTTCTTATACTGCAAGTTTAATTTGCTCTCCTTTTTCTAGATTCTTAAGGTGAAAGCTTAGATTTTTATTTTTATACCTTTCTTCTTTTCTAGT
>NW_012151152.1:1092092-1094371 GCF_000956105.1 Propithecus coquereli
TTAGTAGGCAACTGAGTTGCCTGAACTCAGACTGTCAACTCTGTGTCTTCTCCAGTGGGAAGCTGCCGATGTCTCTGTTCATTTTTATTTTTTCTATTTTACCTTGGCTCCCCAGGCGTCTGAATCATTCGGGGCCAGCGAGCGATTGGGCAGAGGGTATGCTTAGACAACTCAAGCCAGTAAGGATTAGACCCTTCGCCACCTGAACTCCAGGTGGGTTGAGGAACTCAGTCAAAGGTTCTAGTTTTAGGCAAGATAAGAAAGAGAGAGAGGAAGTTTTCAAGTGTCTTTGGCTTTCAGTTTTCTCTGGGATCTCTGGGGTCTCCCACATCTATGCTTCATTTAGCAGTTGGCTCAAGATGTGTGAAGAGTGTGTTGTCTTGGCCCTTCTGTGGCTCTCTCTCTCTCACCTTCAGCATCTCCCTGTTAAATATACGCCCTTTGAACTTGGTCCCCATGAGGCCAGCGAAGCTGTAGGTTTTTACTGCCCGTACTAGGAGAAATAGGAGCACCTCCAGGTATAAAGACCAAAAGTTTCCTGTTCCTACCCTGGTAGCCGTTTTTCCTGAATAAAGAATCATCACATTGTTCCCTGTCTTTGGTCATTTTCCAGTGCTCTGAAATAGTCATTTTCAAAACAATTTTGTCCAGTTTTATACTCGGGGACAAAAGTACGAAACTTTTTCTCTGTGGAGGAGAATTGCTTAATGCTGACATGAAAGGAAATCTTGCCCTTTGTACTTTTTTCAGAATTTTATTTTATGATATAATGAAAACATGTTCATCATAAACATTTAGAAAATAAGACAGCTTTCTCAAATCGCTTGTGATCTATTGCCTGGAGATAATTACTGTGAGCATTGTAAATATATCCTTTCACATCTTCTTGAACACATACATTTAAGAAATACAAAAATGGTATACACTTTTTTAAAATTGAGGTAAAATACACACAACATAAAATTTACCGTGTTAGCCATTCTAAGTTTACAGTTCTGTGGCATTAAGTGCATTCTTATTGTTGTCCAACCATCACACCATTGCAGAACTTTTTCATTTTCCCCAACTGGAATTCTGTACCCGTTAAACACTAAGATCCCCTGCCCCTCCTCCAGCCCCTGGCAACCACCATTCCGCTTTCTGACTCTACCACTTTGACCACTCTGGGTATTTCATGTAAGTGAAATCACGCAGTATTTTGTGGCTGACTTATTTCACTTAGTATAATGTCCTCAAGGTTCATCCATGTTGTAACATGTTTCAGGATTTGTTTCCCTTTTAAGCCTGAATAATATTCCACTGTACAGATCGTGCCACGTTTTGTTTATTCATTCATCCCAGGTTGTTTCACACTTGGAGTGTTTCCACCTTTTTGCCATTATGAATAATG
Organism: Propithecus coquereli; assembly: GCF_000956105.1. NCBI lineage: Eukaryota > Metazoa > Chordata > Mammalia > Primates > Indriidae > Propithecus > Propithecus coquereli. Next base: position 1,093,483 of record NW_012151152.1, read on the forward strand.
CTGCTATGAACATGAACGAACAAATATCTGTTTCAATTCCTTTGAGCATACACCCAGAAGTGGGATTGTTGGATTACATGGTAATTCTGTGTTTAATGTTTTGAAGAATCATCGTGTTGTTTTCCACAGTAGCTGCACCGGCAAGGCACAAGGATTCTGATTTCTCCACATCCTCGCCAGCACTCGTGATTTTTTATTTTTTGATGACAGGCATCTGAATACGTGTGAAGAAGTATCTCACTGTGGTTTTGATTTGCGTGACTAGTGACACTGAGCATCTTTTCATGCGCTTATTGGCCATTCGAATATCTTCTTTGGAGAAATGTCTATTTGAGCCCTGTGCCCGTGTCTTAATCAATTACTTGGTTTTTCATTGTTGCGTCCTAGTTCTTTGTATATGCTGGATATTAATCCCTTATCACAGATGCGATTTGCAAATATTTTCTCCCCTTCCATCATTGCCTTTTCACCCTGTGGCTAGTGTCCTTTGATGCACAAGTTTTCTTATTTTGGTGAAGTCCCATTTGTCTATTTTTTCTTTTGTTGCCTGTGCTTTCGGCATCACATCCAAAAACCCATTGCCAAATCCAATGTCATGAAGCTTTTCTCCTGTGTTTTCTTCTAAGAACTTCGTAGTTCCAGTTCACGCCTCTAGCTGTGGCTGGGTTTGGATTCTGGCTCTGCCCCTACTCAGCTAGATTAATTCGGGCAACAACCTTAACCTCCCTTCATGAAGTAATGGGGGTCACAGTACTTACTTATGCAGTTATTGAGGTAGCTCAGAGCTCTGCACAAAACAGGCACTCAGCAAACACCTCTCCCTCTCCTCTTAGCATGCCTGAAACTAGAACCCAGGGTCTTTCTTAATCTCGCGTTTCTATTACTGCAA
>NW_012151152.1:1095530-1123627 GCF_000956105.1 Propithecus coquereli
TCACCTTAACGTGATAGAGTTGTAAGGAGTAAGTAACAGATGTGTGAAGAACTCAGCATAGAACTTGTCATATACTAAGTACTTGCTGATGTAAGCTGTTGCTATTATTGTTGAATGCACAACTCAGATTCTCCAATAATCCACTCACCCATCTAGTCTTTCTTCAAGTTCATTCTTGTGGTCCTTTGAGACCTTCTAGTCTAGCGGGGAGATGAGACAGGCAACCAATGAATTACACCCCAGGGCAATATGAAATAAGCTCCTTGCACAGATGTTGTCAAAAGCACACATTTGGAGTCGTATTATAAATATATAGTTTTTGTATATTCACCCTACTGAGTATGTTAATCACCAACATTTCACCATGTCATATTAGAAGACCTCCCAAACCAGAACTACTAGGCATGTCTACGCTGAATTTTGTTTACCCAATCTGTTGGTGGACATTTAATTTCTTCCGCTTGTAAATTGTTATAAACAACTCTCCTCTGAAGATCCTTGCATCTAAACTATTTGTCAGGCCCACAGATGACTTCTTTAGGAAAGAGGCCTCACATGGGGAAATGACCGGGCCAAAGGGCACGGACCTGTAAAAGTCCCCGGATAGCCGCCATCAAATTTCTTTCCGTCTTGGGACAGAAAGGTTGCTGGTGAAAGCTTCCAGATGGCAACATCTGTGCTCCTTTCAGTAGATTTCACCGATCCTAAGCCCCAGGCACTGAGCAGGGGGGTTCTCAGCAAGAGGCTGGGAGTGTGTTGACTGCCGGTCTTTGCTTCACGGCATCCTGCTGCGAGCAGATTAACACGGAGACCCAAGATGCTCCCTTTCTTCCCGGGTCGGAGGGCAGTCTCGGGGCAGTGGTTGCTGTTCAGTGAAGGCCTGATTTCCTGGGCCTCCTCTCACCTGTCCCTAATGGTGTGTGAATTGTTTTATGGGTTTCCAGTAAAGTGTGAGGTAGTCATTTCCTGGTGGCCTTTATTGAACCCAAAGCTTGGCTGATTGAATAAACTGAGGCAGGCTGTAACAGAGAGTGAAGTGACGTGGCTAAGTCTGAGGTCAGTCCTCATTTAAAAATCAACCACTTTTTGCGTGAAGGGAGTAGCCACCTCCACCACCATCGCCCATGGCAAACCAGCCTTACCTGTGTGGAGAGCACGCCCTGTGGGCGTTTGGCGAGTGTCCCCTGCTCTGCGCCTCCACCCGTTCAGTCCTGCCCTTGCTTTGTGCAATCCCAAGAAACCCTCCTGGATGCCCCCGGCCCAAATTAATGTCCCCATCGCTGAGAGCCCCACTGAGGGCTGAGTTCTTTACGTACCTCATCTCACTCAATACCCACACGGCCCTGCCAACATCTGGTGGCCCCATTTCGCAGCCCAGAAGACTGAGGCTCTGAGCAGAGAGGGAACTTGCCCAGATGAGAACGCAACAGAGCCGGGGTTGGAAGTCAGGTCACCTGTCTCCACAGGCTGATTGACTGTCCCATGTCAGTCCCCAGGGCTCGTCTGTGGCTCATGTGTTTGGCCCCAAATCTTTTCTCATTTGGACATGCACCTGTGCTTGTCTTGTTTAATTATTATCTAATACCTTGCATGCCCCATTCGCAGCTCTCTGGGTAGCCCAGGCACAGAGATGGGCACAGAGCAGGTGCCAGAGATGCTTGAGGACTTCCTTTTTGCTTTTCCTTTTCTTTCCTTTTCCTTCCTTCCTTTATCCCTCTGTTCCCAGAAGGAATAATCTTGAATGACTGTGCTTGTTACAAGAAAATTTACTGAGGAAGGGAAGCATCTTCATTTCTACTCTTGTAGCTCAATCTTTTATAGAGAGAGACCTGAATTATCTAAATCACCCATCCCCTAAACCCACTACGATCAAAAAAGCAATAAAAATTCCAGGTAGTTCAATATTTAATGTTGATAAAAGTTGATGTAGCAATTTAAGCTGCAACAGGATACACCAGGATTTCCATGTAACAAGCAGCATTCTCTGCCCTCCCTTCTTTTTTCTTTCCTTACATATTTTCCAAGTGGCCTCCATGTGCCAAACCCTGGGCTGGGGATAAACGGGCTTGGTAGACAGCCGCGGCTTTCTTGGTGCCCACCCCTGGGTCAGGATGACGGAGGACCACTAGTTGAGGACTGCCCAATAGGAGTTTATTATTCAGCATATTCTTTCTAAGATCCTGGAACTGCATTTTCTTCTGATTCTGGAATAAAGGGTGGGAGCCACTGCCAGTGTGCGATTCAGTCTTTGGGAGCTTTGCCCCCAACCTGGTGGCCCCACGGGTGCTGGGTCCTGGGAGGGCGCGTGCTGAGTGTAGCTGGGCTCAGCCTGGCCTCCCACGGAAATCTGCAGCTCTGTGCGTTGGGCTGAAGTTTTCTATCACCAGACTGTGATCATGTTTTTTCAAATCACAGAAAAATAAAACTAACAGATAGAATATTTTCAGTTAACAGTTTTCCAGTACCTACTGCCTTTTGTCCACACCATAACTGAGTATATGACAGTGTCTGATTTGGCCCCAAATTAAGTTTAATCCATTGATATTTCATAACATCCCCTGCAAAGCCACTTGATTACACTGGGGAACTGCTGGCCTGGACCGTCAGAGCCGGAGACTGCCCGCGGGGCTGCTAGCTCAGTGCTCATTCCCACCCTCCTACCTGGGCAGCCTTGTTGTGACCACCCTCCCCGGCACCTCTTACTGCTGTGCCCCACCGGGCAGGCTGACCTTCTCCAGGGCCTGGGACAAGACACGGTTCTGCAGGGACTGTGCTCACTGCTTCTCTCTGCCTGGGCGATGCCTGGCTGTCTTTTGCATCTCCCACTGGGGGGGCCACTCCCTCCGGACGTCTTCCTGGTCCCACCCCTGCCCACCCAGACCTGCCCAACCCCCTGCTGCAGGCTCTCATGACACCAGAAAGTCAACATAATCGCGGCTGTGTTTTAATGTGCACTTATGAGATCATTTGATTCACGTCTGTCTTCCCCACTGGAATGTGAGTGTTCCGGGGGCAAGGCGTGGGAATCATGTGTTTGTGTGTGTGTGCATGTGCGCACATGTGTACATGTTATGTATGTGTATATGCACGTGCATGTGTGTATGCGTGTGTGTGTATGCGTGTTCCCTTGCCATAATTTCCGTCGTGCCAGCATGGCATGGTGCACACTTAACACTCAACAACTATTTGCCGATTGAATGAGTGTGTAGCGCTGTGCATTTCTTTAGAATCCTTTCGGTGGTAGTGACTTCGTGTATCAAACAGGGAAGCCGAGCCCCAGAGATGTAACTTGCATCGGTCGAGGCCCCACAGCTAGAACCGAGGCCTCCGACTCAGCCCAGTGACCTTTGTGCCACTCCAGGCTGCCAGCTCCCCTCGGGCTTTGGCGGGTTAAACAGAAGCTACAGTTCAAAGGAAATTTCCCGCAAGGCCTGGTGTTGACCAGGCGATGACTTCACCTCCTGGGCAGTGAAAGGCTTCGCAGAAAAGAGCTGAAAAGAAAATACCTTCGCAATGAATGAGCTGGGCCGGCCTGGCTCGGGCTGACTCACCAAGAAGTTTTCACTTTATAAGGACGTTACTGGGGCTTCCCTGGGCGTGCCTTTTGCCCCGTGTCCGGGTCTGGGAGAGGGTAAGTGGGTGAACACAGGCTGTGGGGCTCGCAGCCCCGCAGGAAGCTCTGCCAGCCGTCGTGCAGCCAGGAACCGCCCCCCCTCCACTCCTTGAGTGTTTCCTCTGCCGCACAGCCCCTGTGTCCCCAGCCACCCGGCCTGTGTGTATGGACTAGCACTAGTGTCAGTGGGTCTGGCTGCCAGCTGCTCCTCCGGACGTCTGGCCCCTGCAAAACCTTACCCGGTCAGGCCTGGGAGTGTAGTGTGTCTCCGAGTCCCAGGTGCTCACAACCCCAGCTACATACCCCAGCCGCCCTTGCCTTTTTCTTTGTGCCACCCTCTCCCCTTCTACGTCATTTGTCCTTGAGGTCACCGAGGGGGCCGGGCTGCAGTGGCCGGAGTGCTCTGTAGGAAAGTGGACATTTCGCTCCAAGAGGCTGTTTTCCGAAGCTCCTGTGCCTCCCTGGGCCCGTGGAGCTGCTGTGTTCTCTGCAGATTCGGGGCAAAAGTTCTTCTCTGGGCAGCACTGCCTGTCCCCTGCTTGGGTCTTCCAGGAGCCACCCCTTCCCAGGGCACACACACCGGTCCCTGCTGCCCAATCCCATTTTCCCTCCTCTTCTTCCAAGCAACCCCAAGCCCTGCGAGCAGCTCATGCGAATCCCTGCCCTGTACTGCCCACCCTGGCCCAGCAGCCCACCGGACAGTCCTGGGCTGAGTTTGGTTCCCAGCAGCGAGACTGTGGAGGCCCCGGCCACTTCCGCACACCCTGATGCTGCTCACAGACACCCAGGGAGCTCAGATTATGACCATCCCTTTCGGAGGTGGAGAAGCTGAGGCTCAGAGAGGCAAAGGAATCCGCCAGGGTCTCACAGCGGAGGGACAGGGATGGCACGGGAACAGGCCTCTCTGATCCCACTCTCCTGCGACCCCAGCCTGCCACAGAGGTTCACATGCAGGGTCAGGGGTCGGGAGAAAGGCCTGAGATGAGAACCTTAGGAAGGCAGCAAGGGGCCTTGAGGTGATCTCAGGAGTTCTCACCACCTGCTGGGGCAAGCGATGGAAATAGTTGGTGGGTGACATCACACATCGGTAGCCGATTGCCACCGTCCTGTGTGTTTGTGCTCCCTCAGGACTGGGTAATGATTAAGCTGGGGGGAGGGCAGTTAGGAAGGAAGTCTGGATTGTGCCCAAGGCCACCAGCTCTCTCCGGGGGAAGAGAGGACAAGCATGAGCTGACCAGTGACCCAGCAGTCCCCTGAGAGCCAGCGCTCATCGCTGTCTGTCCTTAGCTGACGTCTGCTCCACGGGTGGGCAGCGGAGCCCCTGCCCTGCGGGACATGCCTCCCCGACCCCAACCCGGCTTTGGGGCGAGGAGGGGGGGTGTGCCAGGGTCCCAGGGAGGCTGGTTTTGTCAGAGGCTCGGACCTTAAACGCCTTGTCACTGCAGGAAACCAGAGACCTGGCTGAGATAACAGGGTTATCACAGTAAACAGATTCCTCCCAGGATGAAGAGGGAAGAACAGGCCCCGTTTGTCCTCCCCGGGCAGGACACCCAGCAGCATTCTGCCGCCCAGAGGCCTGGCTGCAGAGATGGGGCTGGCCTGGCTGCAGAGCGGCCCTTGGTGCCCTCCCGCCTCCGGCCCGCTTCCCACCCCCACCCCACTGGCTTGTTTATCTGTTTGTCTCTTCTCTCACGTTTATTTACCCGAGGGCACGGCGTGGAGTGCCGAAAAGGGCACAGGAACCCGCTTCGGATCTGGGCTTGGGTCTCTGTGATTCAATCCTGCGGGTGGGCTGCTCACCTCTGGGGTGACCAACTGTCCCGGTTTACCCGGGACTAAGGGGGGTTCCTCAGACAGGGGCCCTTCAGTTTCAAAACTGGGACAGGTGCCAAGAAAACTGGGATGAGTTGGTCACTGTATTTGCCTCTCTGAGCCTCAGTTTGCTCATCTCCAAAACGAGGTTATTATCTGTTGGAGGATTAAATGGGATAATGCGAGGAAGCATCTAGCAAGTGGGAGTCTTCAGTGATGGTTTCAGTTATTTATTTCTCTGCCCAGAGGAAATTGCTGGGCTCGACCTTGAGTTTCTCACCTCCCTATTCCCAGGACCTTTTCAAATCAACACAGAAGCAGATTTGGGGTAGCGTCTACATTTGAGGAATCATTAATCTCATCTGTTGTGCTTTTGTCCAAAATGCCTTTTGATTGACAAGGCTCAAGCAATGAACAGAGGCAGGTCAGTAAAGGGACAAAGATTGAAAACCAAGAGGCTGGGCCCACTCTCTGCCAGTAACTTGCTGTGTGACCTTGGGGAAGTTGCTTTGCCTCTTTGGGCCTCAGTTTTCCCATCTACAAAATGGAGGGTTGGTCTCTAAGTGTATCTTCCAGCTCTAACACCCAGTAATCCTACAGTACTAATGCTCATTACCCTGTGAGCTATTATGGAGGAATTATGGAGGATGGGAAGGTTTGGTTGGTGCTAGTACAGGGGTGAGGAGGGAGGAGGAAACAGGCATGTCCATAAGCAGCTAAAATTTGAAAAACGGCACCAGATGGAAAATGACAAGAGCATCTTAAAGACGGAGCAGTCGGTTGATGTCTGCAAAGCAGCCTGGGCGTGGCCTCATGATGCAAGGCCACTGGGCATTCCTTTACTCATTCCTTTGCTCACTCATTTGTTCCTTCATTCCTCTATTCATTCATTCATTCATTCATTCATTCTTTTGCTGAGCGGCATCGTAGCATAGTGCTTGACATCATGGACTTTGCGACCGATTTGCCTGGATTCAAAGCCCAACTCTGCCACTTAGTTATTTCCCGTGTTCAAGGTGGAGGCCACAAAGTACCTGCCTTTAACGTACATGAAGGACTTACAGCAGCGCCTGGCATTTACAAAGTGCCATGTCCATGTTTGCCATTATTTTTTATTCTTCCGCCATTCGCTAAGAGACAGCTACGCCGCAGGCACGGGGCTGGGCGGCCACCGGGGATTCAGACCTGAAGAGCAATCCCCGACTTTGGGCGGAGCACAGAGGGCCGACCCGGCAACTATAAAGCCACGTGGTCAGGGTGGCGGCGCAGGAAAGCACGGGGCACTGTGGAAATGCAGAAGAGGGCCACCTCGCGTGGACAGGACGGGCTCGAGGGGGAGTGTGTCCAGAAAAGCTTGCTGGCAGAGGTGGCACTTGATCTGGGTCTCGTTAGCCAGGAGGTGAAGGAGGTGGGGTGACGGGTACCGCAGACAGCTGGTGCAAACACTCGAATATGGATATTCGGGGAGCAGACGCGGTTTGGTACGGCTTGCTGGGGCCGCGGCTCGGGGAGGTGGCAGATGAAACCGGCAGGGAAAGCAAAGTCTCGCCTATGCCGGGCATCCCAGGATGCTGAAGTGTTAATATTTTGTCAGCTGGGCCAGTGCTTCTAACTTTTAGGGGCATGTTGGAAATAATAAAACCTCCATTACGTGGAGATTTATTTGTAGCTAAATTATATACATGCACTACCATACAAATATATCATGTATGTGATATGACACAAAAACAGAAAAAAATTTAAAACATGAGATAAAGTGTGCACCTAGAAATTCTGGTACTTCTTCTCCTTTGAGCCGATGGCTCTTTTTACGCCTCCCCCAGATTGCACCCCCGTTCCCCCACTTTGGAGCGCACTGTACCGTGGGGTGCATCAAGGGATGGGAAGTGGAAGAGAGTAGACTTTTTTACCTTTATAAGACCACTTGGACATTTATACGCACTGATATCCCTGCAGTCATTACAATGAAGATATAGCTGTATATTATTAACAGCAAATGGTGCCAATCTAGTAAGCAGAAGAGTCGTAGGGTGACCAACTGTCCCGGTCTGCCCAGGACTGAGTGGTTTCCCGGAAGGCAGGACCCTTAGTGCAAAAACCCAGATGGTCCTGGGTGAACTGGGTCACCCTAGTTGTGTGTCTAGAACAATCCCATTTTGTAAAAAATATAAATGAAATGCTTAGCAAAGGACTGGAAGGCTGGTCACCCCACATGTTAACAGTGGTTATCGCTGGGTTGGTGGTGGGCTGATTTCTATTTTGGTTAAAATTTGTTTTCGCTTCTATTTATTAATTAACTTATTTTGGGTTTTGCTTATCTGTATGATGTATTTTATGCCATGAAATATGTACTGTTGTGTGACTTTTAAGACATGAGAAACAAAGCTGAGACTCCCTTGGCAAGCGGGGCCGGGCATGGCAGGAGCAGGACGCAGCCAGAGGGCTGGGCGAAGTTAGCAGGAGGGGAGAGGGGAGGAGGGGAGGGCAGAGAGGAAGGCTGGAGAGGTCCAGGAGCGAGAACGACTGCACGGGGCTCGGTGACTGATTAACCGTGGGGATGAAGCAGAGGCTGGAGCTGAGGGTACCTGCAAGTTTCTGGGTGCTGACATTAACCACGACCAAGGGAGAAACGTAGTGTTGAGAAGGAAGGATGGCGGTGGGCGCTCTGGGAGGCTGGGCACGTGCTGTTGGCTTCGTTTTAGACATACGGAGGTGCCTGTGGGACACCCAGGACAAGGCACAGGGGTAGGATGTATCCCAGGAACTCAGGGAGCTGCCTACCTACAGGCCTGCTTCTTTTTTTGGCGTCAGCCTAGCTCACAGCAACCTCAAACTCCTGGGCTCAAGCGATCCTACTGCCTCAGCCCCCCAAGTAACTGGGATTACAGACATGCGCCACCATGTCCAGCTAATTTTTTCTATATATTTTTAGTTGTCCGGCTAATTTCTTTCTATTTTTAGTAGAGATGGGGTCTGGCTCTTGCTCGGGCTGGTCTCAAACTCCTGACCTTGAGCGACCCACCCGCCTCCGCCTCCCAGAGTGCTAGGATTACAGGTGTGAGCCACCGCCAGGCCTGCTTCTTGACTCAAGCCACTGTTAGCAGCACCCTCCCTTCGAAAAGCCCCCCAGACCTCCAGTGGCATACTCCACTGGCCCAGAAGTCCCTTCTGATTCATGGCCCGGTTTGAAAGGCGTTAGGTCTTAAGACACACTGCAGCAACCATGCCACCACTCTTCCGCAGCAAAAACGACTCATTTGCATTATACAGAAAGTTTATCTTCTCTATCTTTTAGGTAAAAGAACCCGTGCATTCCTTTATTTTTTTTTTTTCTTCTCCGGAATCCGTGTAGTGATTTCAATCTTTTAAATGCACCGAGACTTGTTTTATGGCCTAGCTGTTGGTGTATCTTTGTGACTGTTTTGTGTGCCCTTGAAAATAATGTGTACTCTGTTGTTGGGTGGGGTGTTCTATAAATGTCACACAGGTCAAGTTGGTTGACAGTGCTCAAGTCTTCCATGTCCTTGGGTACTTTCTGCCTATCTGTTCTACTAATTACGGGAGTGTTGAGATTTCCAGCTCTAAGCAGGGACTTGTCTGTTTTTTCTTCTCAGGTGGGTCAGTTTCTGCTTCAAGTACTGTGAAGCTCTGTTAGTAGGTACATGCGTATTTAGGAGTGTTGCAGCCTCTTGATCAATTGATCCCTTTCTCATTAATAAATGTCCTCTTAATCTCTGATAATAACCCTTGTTCAGAAGCCTTCTCTGTTGATGTCTTTATCGCTACTCCAGTTTCCTATGATTAGTATTTTCCTAGTATATATTTTACCATGTTTTTATATTTAATTTATCTGTGTCTTTATATTTAAAGTGGGTTGCATACAGACAGCATAAACAAGTCTCGGGGTTTTTTAAAGTCCAATCCGACAATCTCTGCCTTTAAATGGGACTGTTTCGATAATTTGCTTTTAATGTAATTATTGATTGAGTTGGGCTTACATCTTCCATCTTGCTGTTTGCTTTCTACTTAATCCCATCTCTTCTTCGTTCCTTAATTTCTCTTAGCCTTTCTTCTTTGGGATTAATTATTTTTTAAAATTATTCCATTTTATATTCCATTTGATATTTTCACCTCTTTTTTCTTTTAGTGGTTGCTTTGGAGTTAATAATATATGCCTTTAACTTATCACACATATTACGCCTCTTTACATACTTGTTAGCGCTCAATCAGAAAAACAAAACTACTGAGAGGGATACAAAATCAGGGATGTGTTATAGGAATTTGAGCTACAATGATATGAAGTTGGTGGATCTGTCTATAAAAGGGTATTTTGTGTGTCTGGTGCTGATATACTGACAGGGCAGGGGAGGTGAGAGATGGTAAGGCAGGATGGGCTTAAAGTGGGGGTAGGGTGAGGAAGAGCTGGAACAAGCTAGAACGCCTGTGTCGTCTCTCACCTGCTCCACGATGCCAACTCCAGGGATGGGATGATCTCTAGGGGCAGCTGGGCCTTCGTCAGGAAGGTAAACACACGCCTGGGCCAGGGGTCAGAGACCCTGAAGGACGATCCAGCAGGAGCTGGAGGAGCTGTGGGCCCAGCTGCTGCCTCGTGACAACGAGGTGACCCAGCAGTTCGGCGACAGTGTCTGAGCTGCAGCAGCACCTGCTGTCCCCGCACCAGCTTTCTGAGTACCAAAATTTAAAAAAAAAAAGGCAAGCAGCTACGGCTTTACCCCATCTCCCAAATGTTGCGAAAATGTCTCTTGTGACCGATGCTAATTTGAAACTCTACAGGGAAAGGAATTGAATTCTAAGAAACTTAGACAGTTCCAGATTAGCTTGGTTGACACAGTACAAATCCACTGCAGCAGATAATGTAAGAAACAGTGTATATACTTCCATTGCCCGTTCTGTCCTTTTCGTGCTATTGTTGTGATACATTTTGCTTTTACATATGTTTAAAACGCCACCATACTCTGTTATTTTTGCTTTAAATAATTATCTCTTAAAGAAATTGAAAAATGAGGGGAGAACCTTCACAGCTCCTCACACGGTCACCATCTCTGGCACTCCTTAGTCCTGTGTGTCGACTCAAGTGTCCACCCAGTATTGTTTTCCTTTCACTCGAAGAGCTTCCTTTGCTCTTTCTTGTATTGCAGGGCTGCTGGTGACAAATTCTCTCAGCTTTTGTTTGTCTGGAAAGTTTTTACTTCTCCTTCATTGTTGAGAGGGTATTTGTGCTGGGTATAGAACTCTAGGTTGACAGTTTCCCCCCCAGTGCTTTAGAGAGGTTCCATCACCTTCTGGCTTGTATCATTTCTGGTGAGAAGTTTGTGAATTTTTATCACTGTTCCTTTGTATGTCCTTTTTTCTGACTACTTTTTAGATTTTCTTGTTATCACTGGTTTTAGCAGTTTGAATATGATATACCTTGATGTGGGGTTTTCATGTTTATCCTGCTTGGGGTTTGTTGAGCTTCTTGGATTTGTGGGCTTATAGTTCTTATAAAATTAAACAAATTTCCAGCCATTATTTCTTCAAATATATTTTCTGTTCCTTTCTTTCTCTCTCTTTCCTCTCTCCTTCATGAACTTCAATCACGCATATGATAGACCATTTGATGTCTTATCTCGGGTCACTAAGCTCTGTTCATTTTATTTCCAGGCTTTTTTTCTGTGTCTCAGTTTAGATAAATTCTATTGCTACACCTTCATGGTCAATGATCTTTTCTTCTGCAGTGGTGTCTAATTTGCTGTTAGTTCCAATCAATGAATTTTTCATTTTAGATATTATATTTTTTCATCACTTGATGTTCCACTTGATACTTTTTTATATCTTCCATTTCTCTCCTCATTATGATTATCTTTTCATTTAAATACTTCAACATAGTTATAATAACTTTTAATATTTTTGCATGCTAGTTTCATCATCTCTGTCATTTCTGGGTTTGCTTCTATTGACTGATTTTTCTTCTGGCTGTGGGTCACATTTTCCTACTTCTTGTCCTATGCAGTAATTTTTGGATGCTAGATATTATGAATGTTACATTGTTGAGTGTCTCAATTTTGTTGTCTGCCTTTAAGGAATGCTGGGCTTTGTGCTAACAGGCATTTTTAGGTCACTTGCAAATCAGTTTGATCCCTTTGAAGCCTGTTTTTAAGCTTTGGTATGGCTGGTCTGGACTGGCTCTCACTCTAGCGACAGCTCGGCTTGCTGCTGAGGCATGATCTCTGTGGAGTCTGCACTGAATGGGTTTCCAATGAGTTCTCACTACCCCAGGTGGCTACCACGTCTCCTGTCCTGTGTGAACTCTGGGAATTGTTCAGCTTGCAGCTTTGCAGCTGTTCTTTGCCCAGTCTCACGGAGTTTCATTCTATGCATGTGTGCTCTAGTACTCAGGAAGATCTCATGCAGGTCTCTGGAATTCTTTTTCCGCACAGCTTCCTCCTTTCTGGAACTTTGCCACAGAACCTCCAGCTGGATCCCAATCTCGGCATCCTCAGTTCAGCGGGATCGCTGTATTCCACTTGGGGTGCCTCTCCCTGCCCCATGAAGAAAACCAAGGCAATCGTGGGGCTCCTCTTACTCATTTCTCTTCTCTTAGGGGTCACATTGGCCTTACCTGTTTTCCAATGGCTGAAAATAGTTATTTAATATATTTTGTTCCATTTTCTAGTTGCTTACGGTGGGAAGGTAAGTCCAGTCCTTACTGCTCCATCACAGCTGGGAGCAGAAGTCAGGAATAGATAGGCAGAAAAGCTCTCAGATGGCTCGGTTTAAATGCTGCCTGTCTCCCATGAAGGTGTCCTTAATTTCCGTCTCTTCTGTGTGTATCACCATCCCATTCTGTCTTGCTGTGTCATTACATACACCCGTGGCTCTCTCAGTGGCCTGTAAGGGCCTCACAGGTGGGCACAAGGTCTCCCTCATCTTAGTAACTTCCTGAGCCCAGCATGTGACAGGCCTTGGAAAGTGAGGCTGGATCTCACTGGAGTGTGGCTTGGCAGTGACCTGAAGTGACCCTGATGAGGCAATGGGTGTCCCAGGCTGAAACTCAGGAGGACTGGCTCTCTCCCCTGTGTGATCACCAGTAGGCAGACGCCCAGGTGAAATCACAAGTGTGCACGATTCTTCCTTATTAGGCGGGGACAGGAGATTGGTTACAAGACTCCAGGCCTGTCCATACCTGCCAAACACATCATCCCGACGTCAGAGCTCACAGCCTCCGATCTTGACACGATGGACGGGCTTGACCACTGGGGCCCTGACAGTGTCGGATGATCCTCCAGAGGGGACAGCCCGACCCCTTGAGGGGCCAGGTCCCCAGGAGCTGAGGCTGCTGCTACTCTAGCCCACCTTCTCTAGAAGTGGGGTGAGGACGGGGAGTGGCACTAGCCATGGTGCTAGTCCTATCTTTGTGGCCTTCATCAGCTGACTCGGTTTCTCCAGCTGCAAAAGGAAGCCTCAGATAGGATTTCTCAGGCTCTTTCCTGCTCTAAAAAGCTGGGTTCTGGCAACTGATGATTGAGGGTCCTGGAGTCTGTGGTTCCTTGAGCTAGCGATTCTAGGCTTTTACTAATGACTCTGGGACACTGGCGTTCTGTGGCTCTGTGATTAGAACAATGTGTGGCTCTCAAACAGTCCGTGAGGCTGTGACCCTAACCCTCTATGGTTCTGATGGCCGCAGCCGGTGACAATTCTGTGGCACTCCGTTGTGTGGCTCTTTGACCCCGGAGCATCCGTTGCATTGGTGTCCATCAGCAGGACGGAACGCATGTTCCTAGGAGCCAGCCTTCTGTCTGCTCAAGAAGAACCCAAACCTGCTCCTCGTTCATTGTTCCCAGGGTCATTAATTCTGAGTGATTCACTTGCAGGAGCCAGAGAGAAACAGAGGTGCAGGGAATGCCAGCCCGGCCGCCCTCGGCCTGAAAGGGCTGAATTGTCTGCCTGCCTGAGAGAGCCTTTGTGCTTGGCTGTCTGGTGAGGGCCTGGCTGGGCCGGGCACCGCAGCACCGTGCCCATTCTAGAGGAATGTTCTGCCCTCCCAGCCCATTTTCCGGCCTCTGGCTTCTCCGATGATGCTATGCCCCACCAGGAGGGGTGAGCGGTGGGGCAGAGTAGGGACCCATTGCTGACTCTGCCTGCCCAGGTCCCTGGGGCTACCTCTGACTGGGCTGTGCCTGTTTTGCCAATCCTGGGTGACACCCTGGTTCTTCCTGGTTCCTAGCCTGGCCCCGTCTGGGGCACGCCGTGCAGCTCTCTGAAGTTCTCTGGACCCGGCCGTGCCATCTGACCGAGGTCCCTTGCCCTGTCTTTGCTTCCGTTTTATTTCGCTCTAAAGGAGGACCAACTAGGATGCTGCTTCCTGACCTATTGGCCCGTGGATTTGGAACTAACCCTCTAACAATCCCATACTGGGACCTTGGCTGTTAATGTCAGACCCCAATACACAGGGACAGGCTGGAGGAGAAAGTGAGGAGAATAGGTGAGACCCCCCTCCCCCGCCACCTATTTCCTGTGTGACCTTGGGCAATTCACTTCCCAGCGTTACCAAAACGATAGTATTTTTGTGTGTTTGCATCATAACCCCTTTAGGGATACGATTAAAAACTAAGAACCCTCTGTACCACATGTCTCCCTAAGGCTTGCCCTTTTTTTCATCCAATAATGTTTGATAGATGTAGATTTAAATTTGTTAATTTATTTATTTATTTTTTTTGAGACAGAGTCTCACTGTGTTGCCTGGGCTAGAGTGCCGTGGCGTCAGCCTAGCTCACAGCAACCTCAAACTCCTGGGCTCAAGCGATCCTCCTGCCTCAGCCTCCCGAGTAGCTGGGACTACAGGCATGCACCACCATGCCCGGCTAATTTTTTCTATATATGTATTTTTAGTTGTCCAATTAATTTCTTTCTAATTTTAGTAGAGACGGGGTCTTGCTCTTGCTCAGGCTGGTTTCGAACTCCTGAGCTCAAACAATCTGCCCGCCTGGGCCTTCCAGAGAGCTAGGATTACAGGCATGAGCCACCGCGCCCGGCCTGCTAATTTCTTTTTAACTGCTATATAGAATTATATGGGCTGGGCATGGTGGCTCAAATCTATAATACCAGCACTTTTGGAGGCTGAAGCTAGAGGATCGCTTGAGGCCAGGAGTTTGAGACCAGCCTGGGCAATATAGCAAGACCCCATCTCTACGAAAATAAAAAAATTAGCTGGGCCTGGGCAGCAGAGCAAGACCCTGTATCTAAAAAAAAAAAAAAAAACACTCTGTGCTACAGACTCTTCAACCTGTAGCATGGGAGAGTAGTCCCCTACCTCAGCCCAGCTGTGGAGAGAAGCCCATGGAAACATACATATAAACATATCTGTGGACGGACGGTCGGTTATTGTGCAGCAGAATTAGTTCCAGGAACACTGGTGGGAAGCCGTTACCCTATGCCACACCAAACGAGGGTTCTCCAGACCTCTGGAGAATGTTCGGTGGGTGGATCTGCAGACTCTATGGGAATCGTAGACTCTCTCTTTCTGAGAGGAGAGAATGTGATCAGGAGAAATTCACTCAACCATTCGTCCATATATTTGCTAGTTTATTTAGTCACTTATTCATTTATTCATATATTTATTTATCAAGTGCAGACTATTTGCCAGTCATTGTCTTAGGTGCTGGTTTGTGTCTTAGAAATTCAACCCAGAGAAGGACTTCCCTGTACTCTGGACTCAGGGATGGGGAGTGGGGGGTGGTGGCAGTGGCCAAACCAGGCCAGCCCTGGGCCTGTAAGGGAAAACAGTGCCCAGCGTGGGTTAAGAGTGGCATCCTGTACAGGTACAGAGTGGTTACAGGAGTCAGACAAGTGTGCCTCGCTGTGTGACCTTGGGCAGATTACTTAACCTCTCTGAGTCTCTGCTCATGGTCAAATGGGGGAAGTAATGGTGTCCCCTGTCAGGGTTGCTGTGAGGACTGAAGATAATAATCAGGTGTAGCCCCACGCGACTATGGCTACATAAATGGTGGTTCTAAGGTGGAGGTCAAGGTCACAGGAATCAGATGACCCATGCTTGAATCTCAACTCTACCACTTGTTGGCTGAGGGGCCTTTGGCAAGTCACTTGGCCTTTCCTGCCTCAGTTTCCTCTTCTGTCAAATGGGTCTCATAGCTATTGTGAGGATTAAATTTTTTAAAATATAGATCTGCTATGTGCCCCTGGGGTGTGCAAGATGAACTTTTGTTTTATATGCAGATACATTTTAAAAAATCTCATCCTTCCAAAATTTCTATTTTGTATATTAATGTATATTTTTATAATGAACATGGTAGTATAATTTATCTGTAGCTCATAGATACATAAATCTTCACATTTTGAGAGTGAACAAAAAGGTTGGGGGACCACTGCTCTCCAGGTGGAAAAGCCCCTCACCCCCTCTCCCTGCCCTGTGGACGACGTGGGTGGGATCTTGTGGCCTTGGGCAGAGAGTGGCTGCGTGGCGAACGGGGCTCCCCTTGGAGCTTGGCATGTCTTTACGTGGAACGGAGCCAGGTGTCCCGCACCTCTTGCTCAGTTGGCCCCACTGGAATGTCTAGATTCCTAAGTCATTGGTGAAGGAGGCTCCCCTCCTCACCCCTTGAGTTTCCCGGGAAGGGTTTGGCCTCTGTTTTGGTGCCTTGTTGTGGAGTCTCCACGGGGCTGGCTGAGCTTGGTGATTGCACTGATTTCAGCCGCAACACCCCTGCTACCAAAGCCATCCGCGAGGAGGATACGCCTGCAGTCTTCCTTCCGGGGAGGTGAAGGGAGGAGTGGCAGGGGGTCGGCTAGTCCCTGCAGGGTGCAGCAGTCACTGGGCTGGGAATGAAAACCCTGTCACGGATCCAGATCGGTGGTGCTGGGCTCAGGCTGAGCTGAGGGGAGCCCAGGCAGGGCCCTGCTGGTCTCCTGGGAGCTGAGCGCTGAGCCTTCCTTGTTCTGAGGCCAGCTTTCTGTTCCCTGTCTCTTCCAGTTTCTGATGTCTCTGGCACCCAAGAGGTCTGAGAGTGATTATGAATGGGCCTCGTACCCAGGCTCCAAGAGCATGCATTCATTCGCTCATTCATTCGAGATTTCACTGAGATTCACCTATTACACGCCAGGCCCTGCACTAGCATTTTGGGGAACAGTGGTGGACTTGGCAACTTCCAGCCCTCGGGGGCCTGCAGTCTGGAGGACCTGGTCACATTCTAACTCACTGAAAGAGAGCAGTGTTACCAAAACGATTGCATTTTTGTGTGTTTGCATCATAGACCCCTTTAGGCATATGATTAAAAACTAAGAACCGGCCAGGCGCGGTGGCTCACGCCTGTAATCCTAGCTCTCTGGGAGGCCGAGGCGGGCGGATTGTTTGAGCTCAGGAGTTCGAAACCAGCCTGAGCAAGAGCGAGACCCCGTCTCTACTAAAAATAGAAAGAAATTAATTGGACAACTAAAAATACATAGAAAAAATTAGCTGGGCCTGGTGGCGCATGCCTGTAGTCCTAGCTACTTGGGAGGCTGAGGCAGGAGGATCGCTTGAGCCCAGGAGTTTGAGGTTGCTGTGAGCTAGGCTGATGCCACGGCACTCTAGCCCGGGCAACATAGTGAGACTCTGTCTCAAAAAAAAAATAAAAAAAAAAAAATAAATAAAAACTAAGAACCCTCACCCCAGAAAATGTAATGAGCACGTGCATGTGAAATTTTGCCTACAATTTTAGGATGTTTATGGATTTCCCTGACATCCCTTTGAGAACCTCAGATTAAGCGTTCCTGAATCATAGTGGGCAAACTGCTGAGAGAGCCACGCCAGGAGGCTGTAGAAGTGGAGTTAGGGAGTGTTTCTTAGTTTAGGAATTTGGGAAGGTCTTCCTGGAGGAAGTCACATCTATTCATTCAACAAGCATTTATTAGGCGCCTACCAAATGCCATCCCCTGGGGAGATACCACTGAACAAGAAAGGCAACATTCCCACTCTCCTGGACCTTGCAGTCTAATGGGGGAAGACGAAGAAATAAACAAGCAAATAGATGGACCAACACAAGACTGTCTGGAGGTGACGGGGCAGCTTTAGGTGAAGATCAAGTTGAAGTGCCGGGCAGAGGCACTAGGTTAATGGAAGGGCCCTGTGGTGGGCACGAAAATGCAGTGCTGGAGGAATGTTCGAAAGAAGGCCGGCGTGGCCAGAGCTTAGTGAGTGGTATGGGATGCAGTTAGATGGGCGAGGGCCGGATCACTCAGGCCTTGTGGTCCCAGGCAGGAAGTTAGGATTTTACCCTGAAGGTAATGGGAAGCTATTTTTCTTTTTAAGTTAGAATTTTAAATTTGTACAAGTGGAAGCAGTGTGCACCACATGTCTCCCTAAGGCTTGCCTTTTTTTCACCTAACAGTGTTTGATAGATGTAGATTTGAATTCGTTAATTTCTTTTTACTGCTATATAGAATTATATGGGCTGGGCATGGTGGCTCACATCTATATGGTGGCTCACTTTTGGAGGCTGAAACTAGAGGATCACTTGAGGCCGGGAGTTTGAGACCAGCCTGGGCAACATAGCAAGATCCCATCTGTACAAAAATAAAAAATAAAAAAATCAGCTGAGCCTGGGCAACAGAATGAGACCCTCTATCTAAAAAAAAAAAAAAAAAAAAAAAAAATTATGGCACACATCACATCTATCATATTTGATTGATCCATTCTCATATCGATAGACATTTAGATTGTATTCTGTTTTTTCGCTATTGCAATTGATACTGACATGGGGGATTAGTCGGTTGCAGGGTGTGCACATGATTTCAACATCATGAGAAGTTTCCACTTGGCCCTTCAAAGTTGTCCTACTAATTTATATTCCCACTGGCAGCGTCCAAAGTTCCCCTTTCTTTATAACTTTGCCAACAGTCAATATTGTCAGCCTTTTAAATTTTTGATAATGTTTTGGGTATATATGGTAATTTGTTTTCATTTGTGTTTCCCTGATTACTAGTGAGGTTAAACTTGTAATTTTTTGCTTATCGGCTTTTGGAATTTCTTCTCTTGTGAATTGTCAGTTCACATCCCTTGCCCATTTTTCTCCCAGGCTGTCTCTTTCTGATTGATTTGTGGGAGTTGTTTATATATTCGAGTTACTAATCCATTGTCTTTTATAAATGTTGCAAACATCTCCCACGCTGTTTACTGGAGGGCTTTAGGAGAGCAGTGACACGATCTGATTAACATTTTTAAAAGATCACTCTGCCCATGGTATGAAGAACGGAGGGCAGATGTGGGCATGAGTGGAAAGAGAGAAAACCAGGCCATTAGAGTGGCCCAGGGAGGGACGGTGGTGGCCTGGAATAGGGCGGTAGGAGGGGAGACAGAGAAAAGTGATGGTTCGAGGGTACACGTTGGAGGTGGGGCTGACAGCACGTGCTGACGGATGCGAAAGGGGTGAGAAGAGCAGGTGGACACCGGGGTGGCTCTAAGTGTTTGGCCTGAGCCATTGAGTGGCTGTGGTGCCATTGCAGAGAAGGAGAATGACAGGTGGAGAAACAGGTTTAGGCTGGCAGTGGGGGAACCAATATTCCTGTTTTCAGCACGTTAAGCTTGAGATAGCCGGTAGATATCCCAGTGGTTATGTCAAGCAGGCAGTTGGATCTATGAGTCTGGAGGGATAGACATTTGGGAGTCATTGACAGGTGGATGGAATTTAAAGCCATGAGACAGGATAAGACGGAAAAGACACGGGGTCCCCCATGGAGCCTCAGCACAACATTTAGAGGTTGCTGCGCAGAGGTGGCGAATCAACGAGGAAGACTTACCCGAGAACGTAACTCTTTGTTCTGTTGACCGCCTGCTACACAGAATAAGGCTTAGCACACAGCAGGCTCTTAGAAAATACTCACTGAAAGAACACATGAAAGAATAAATAAATGAAAGAGGAGATTGAGAAGGAGTGGCCAAGAAGGTAGGAGGAGAAGCAAAGAGAAAGAGAAGGGTTTCAAGAGGGCAGGAAGGGTCAATTGTGTGAATGTTGTCAAGAAGCTGTGCAAGAGCTGGACGGAGAAGTGACCCCTGGATTTGGTAACATAGAGGTCACCGGTGACCTTGACAAAGGCAACTGAGGCTGGAAGGATGAGGAGTTTGCCAGGTCCTGGGAGGTACAAGGGGGTCTGGTTGGGAGCGGGAGAGACGTGTGAAAATATATTTTATTTAACCCAATAGATCCGAAATATTATTTCAATATGTAATCATATAGAAGTATTAAGTTCTTTTTTCATATTAAGTCTTCAAAATCTGTACGTTATATTTACAGCACATCTCAGTACCAGTGGTAAATTTTCCTCAGAAATACTTGATTTGTGTTCAGATTTTTATCAAAATTACAATTGAAGAAAGTAGGTTTACATGGGTAAGTTGTTCCAAACGCACGAGGGGTCTTCAAGACGTTCATGGAAAATGTGTATTATGAAAAAACTATGCATGGATTTCAAAATTTTTTGTACCAAAATAAACTCATACTACCCTGTTAGAACAGAACAGGATCTAGTTTGAGGCACTAAGAAGGATAAGACGTAAGTTTGAAAAGAGCCCTCTCAGAGAGACATGAATTCTGCTAAAATTGAAGCAAGAACAAATATCCAATTTATGGTGAAGCTTGGTGGAAAAATGGTGAAATCATTGGTGCTTTAAAAAAGATTTATGGGGACAATGCTCCAAAGAAATCAGCAGTGGACAAGTGGGTAACTCGTTTTAAAAAGGGGGCCGGGCGCGGTAGCTCACGACTCTAATCCTAGCACTCTGTAATCCTAGCACTCTGGGAGGCCGAGGTGGGTGGATCGCTCAAGGTCAGTAGTTCGAAACCAGCCTGAGCAAGAGTGAGACCCCGTCTCTACTAAAAATAGAAAGAAATTAATCGGACAACTAAAAATATATATACAGAAAAAATTAGCCGGGCATGGTGGCGCATGCCTGTGTCCCAGCTACTCGGGAGGCTGAGGCAGGAGGATCGCTTGAGCCCTGGAGTTTGAGGTTGCTGTGAGCTAGGCTGATGCCACGGCACTCTAGCTTGGGCAACAGAGCCAGACTCTGTCTCAAAAAAAATAATAAAATAAAATAAAAATAAAAAGGGATGAAACAGTGTTGAAGATGAAGCCCACAGTGGCAGACCATCCACATCAACTTACGAGGAAATAATTCATTTTGTTCATGGCCTAATCGAAGAGGACCAACGAATAGCAGAAACAGTGGCCAACACCATAGATATCTCAGTTGGTTCAGCTTACACAATGCTTTCCTGAAAAATTAAAGTTGAACAAACTTTCCACTCCATGGGTGCCAAAACTGTTGCACCCAGATCATCTGCAGATAAGAACAGAGCTTTCAATGGAAATGTTAAACAAATGGGATCAAGATCCTGAAGCATTCCTTCAAGGATTTGTAACAGGAGATGGAACACGGCTTCACCAGTACAATCCTGAAGACAAGGCACAATCAAAGCTATGGCTACCAAGAGGTGGACGTGGTCCAGTCACAGCAAACGGGGACTGGTCTAGAGCAAAGGTCATCGCAACAGTTTTTCGGGACCCTCAAGACATTTTGCTTGTTGACTTTCTGGAGGGCCAAAGAACGGTAACACCTGTTTATTGTGAGCGTGTTTTGAGCAAGTTGGCCAAAGCTTCGGCAGAAAAATGCCCATAAAACTTCACCAGAGAGTCCTTCTCCACCACGACAAGGCTCCTGCTCATCCCTCTCATTAAACAGGGGCGATTGTGTGCGAGTTTCCATGGGAAATCATTAGGCATCAACTTACAGTCCTCATTTGGCTCCTTCTGACTTCTTCTTGTCTCCTAATCTTAAAAAATCTGTAACGGGCACCCATCTTCTTTCCCTTAATAGTGTGAAAAAGACTGCATTGCTGTGGTTAAAGTCCCAGGACCCTCAGTTCTTTAGGGATGGGCTAAAGGCTGGTAGCATCACTTACAAAAGTGTCTTGAATTTGATGGAGCTTATGTTGAGTGATAACATTTATATTTTTTACTTTTATCTTTTAATTCCATTTTCCCATGAACCTCTTGAAGTCCCCTCGTACTTAAAAATTCTCCAGGTAGAGGCTTGTGTATCTGTTTTACAATTTAAATGAATTAAAAATAAATGAAGTTTCAAATTCAGCTCTTCAGTGTCACTGTTCACATTTGAAGCGTGCGGCTACCGGATTGGACAGCACAGCCCTGATCCAACACGGTTGCCTGACCGATGGGCAAGTGAGGTCCAGAGCGGCGTGGCCCGCCCAAGGTCACTGACAAGGACGCAGGTCCTCTGACTCCACCAGGGTCGTTCTGCTCCATTTCGCTGCCTGCGCTATTTGCAGCAGAACAGCAAGCACTGACCCAAGAAGCTGCAGTTTTGGAAGGAGAGTCAGACAAGCCTTTCCTCGCTTCCGGCTGCTCAGCCTGCAAAAGTCTCCACCTAACGCAGTGAGGGGCCAGATCTCGCTGGGGCTCACATTCTTCCCCGGACTGTAGACTTCTCAGCATTCCTTTATTTTCTGTTAATCTTGTCTGTGACCAGTCTCCACCACTGAATGATAAATATGTGTGGAACAAGAGCATAAACGACCACAGTGAGCATCTATTGAGCACTTACTGTGTTCTCAGCACTGCACCTGGCCTCAGGGACACAGACATGAAGACGGCCCAGCTCCGGTCCTCAAGGGGCTCATGTCTGGCCCAGGAGGACAGAGTGGTAAGAACACGTCACCCAGGGTGTGCACAGGTGGCGTGGGCCCGGCGCGCGCTGTGGGAGCGAGCAGATCGCGTGCCTCCTGCACGGAAACTCCAGCAGGCGTCCTTCCGGGCTGGTGGAGTCGCTCAAGGGCTGGACGAGACCTTGGGAAAATCCTCGGGAGCCCACACCTGGAGCTGCTGGGTGCTGGGCCTTGGCCTGTGGGTGCGGGGGTGTGTGGGTTACAGCCCTAAAGCTAGGAGGGGTTGTTTTTGTTGCTGATTGGAACTGAGAGGGCTATTGTTAGGCAAAGTATGAGCTTATTGGTGTGTGGGGTTGGCTCGGAACCAAGGGGTGGGTACCGGCTGGGGCGTGGTTGCCATCAGTAACATCCCTTTGTTGAGTACCCATGACAGATACCCTCTCTCTGTCACAAACACACACACACACACACACACACACACACACACACACACACAGAGGTGTGTACACAACCTGCTATGTAATTATATTTGCAGAGCTCGGTACAAAATGAAGATGTCCTTTCTTCAAAAAAATTCTCCTCTACCTGGAGAATTTTTAAGTACGAGGGGACTTCAAGAGGTTCATGGGAAAATGGAATTAAAAGATAAAAGTAACTTTCTTCAAAAGTTAGGAATATTGGCAGGGCGCGGTGGCTCACGCCTGTAATCCTAGCACTCTGGGAGGCCGAGGAGGGAGGATTGCTCAAGGTCAGGAGTTCAAGACCAGCCTGAGCAACAGTGAGACCCTATGTCCACTAAAAAAATAGGAAAATTAGCCAGTAATCACGGTGCGCGCCTGTAGTCCCAGCTACTCAGGAGGCTGAGGCAGGAGGATTGCTTGAGCCTTCCGAAGTTTGAGGTTGCAGTGGGCTATGATGATGCCGCTGCACTCCAGCCTGGGTGACAGAGCGAGAGTCTGTCTCAAAAAAAAGAAAAAGAAAAAAAGAGTTAGAAATATCAAGACAGTGCCAGCAGAGCATTCAGCCCAGCTCAGGCCCTCCGATGGGCCCTGGGTGGCTGCACGGGTCACATCCCGGGAGCTGGCCCTGCACACATGGTCCCTGCTGTTGGCACTGGCCTGTGTCTTCCCTTCTCTCCACCCACCATGAGGGAGGCCAAAAGCTGTCAACTGGCACTTTAGAGATGTGTTATCTCACGTTGTCTGTCAACATCCCACATGAACAATGTCTCTCACGCCCACTTTACATATGAGGAAAGGAAGGCGTAGGGGAGGACCCAGGACTGGCACCCAAACCTTCTCCGAGTCCAAAGCTCAGGCTCGTTCCATGGGCACCTCCCCCGCCCCAGCCCTAAGAGGAATAAGCCGCCTCATTCTTTGTGTCCTTTCTGATTTTTTCTAATATTCTTTTCCTTTGAAGTTTTAGGTGGTGAATCTGGTAGAAAAATGGAATCGCCAAATTCCTCTAATCTTGTGAGGCCACCCTTCCCTTCAGTGACACCCACGGTGTCCCCACCCAGCCCAGATCGCCAAGTATTCGCAGGAGCTTGTGTTTCTCCGCGTGGCCTCGGCCTCCCGCAGCCGTTCTCTCCTCTCCGCCTCCACGCGGATTCCTTTAACGCCCCCTCAAGGTACCACTCGCCTGAGCAGCACGGGCTTTCACCGCAATACTGGCTCAGGATGTGGGGATGAGATTAGATGCGCATCTTCTTGGCAATTTCCGGCCCACCACTGCCTCCCAGGACTCCTTCCCGGCCAGACGAGGTCTCCCCTGAGCCCTCCTTCTCTGTTAAAGGCCTTCCTCGCCCCCTTCTGCAGCCCCTCACTTCTCTCTCTGTTCTCCCTGGTTCCCAGGCTGCCTCTCCTCGCTCTTTCTGGGGATGTCCCATTATTCATTCATTCATTCATTCATGCATCTGTCTTTACTGAGCATCTAGCACATGCCAGGCACTGTGTTTGGTGCTGGAGATACACGGGAGCACACGGTGGACAAGTCCCTGCCCTCAGGGGCTCCCAGTCTGGTGGGAACATGAACCTGAAACACCCGAGACCACCACCCAGATTAGCTCTGAGTTTCCGGTCTGATGAGTGCTATGAAGCCGAAGGACAGAAAAGTGGAAGACGACGGGAAGACTCAGTTTAGGCTGCGTGGCACCTAAGCCACGGCCCGGAAGATGAGGAGGGGGCAGCCTGGGAAGAAGGAGGTCCTTAACAGAGGGAACAGCCCTGGCAAGGACCCGACAAGGCAAGAAGGGGCTGGCGGGGGAGGTCCCTGCAGAAGAGGAAGGGGCCGGGCAGCCTGGACTGGCGTGAGCAAGGGCAGCAAGCAAAACACGCAGGAAAAGGACTCAAGGGAATGCCATTAAATTCATCATAGTGGTCACGCAGCGGTAGGGACGGGCATGGGGCGGAGGCTTGGTTACGATGATGCCGGCCTTCTGTCTTTGTCTGAATATTTCACCACGAGTCTGTCTTCGTGCATTGCCTGTGTAATGAAAAAGTTAAAATTAACCTGATCGATCTCTGAAAATGCAGCTGTGCAAAATGAAGGGGTTAAACTGCCCATAATACTCCTCCCCGAAGATAACTATTATTAAGATCTCACTACATACCTTTCCAAATCTTTTCTGTATTTTTCTAGGTTAAAAAATAAACATATGATTCTATTAAGCATACTATTTTACAACTTGCTCTTTTTTTTTTTTTACACTTTATCTATATTGGGACTTTCCTTCCATGTCATTAAGTATTCTCCAAAGCTAGGTTTTTTCTAAATGGATGCATCATATCATGCTTGTTGGATTCACCATTATATATTTATATCCCCTGAGGTTGACTCATAGCTCATTTCTAATTTTTCCTTATTATATGCAACCTTGGAAGTTCATCTTTATACAGTTGTCCAGTTGCTCATTTAGGAAAACTTTATTAGGAAACCGTGCTGGGCTATAGGTGTTTTAAAGCTTTTGACACACATTGCCCGGTTGTCTTCCATCAATGGGAGCCCACTGCAGACTGAGCAGGGCTGTCTGCCCAGGTTGGTCTCCAGGGGCAGAGCTGCCCAGGTGACCTTCTGAGGCCTCTTCCAGAACTGGATTTGAGGTTCTGATGACAAGACAAGTTGTGGAACCAGCATCGAGGATAAAAGTTAACCCCTGACCTCTGTTGTGAGTGCCAAGGCCCCTGGGTGCGTCTCCAAAGACTTTGCCCTCAGAGAGCTCAGGTCAGGAGTTCAAGTTCCATAGAAGTCCACAGAGACAGAGTCCCTGCATGGATTTGCTACAGCCTCCAAGTGCAGCCACTTCAAGAGGTTGCCTACACCTCCCAAAACAAGATGCCAGACATTTTTAAGAGGCAAGGAGGAAGTTGTATGATGCAAGAGTTTGATGGGAAGCCGAAAATGTGACCACCAACTCTCTGGAGTTGCCCTGGGGCTGGAGCAGCCTCGCCCAGGAACCATGGAGTCTGCATGAGACTCCAAGGGCAGCCTTGGGGGCAAGTCCTCCAGCAAATCCTCGTTCTCCATCCTTTATACAAACTCGCCATCTAGCTCCCTTCATCTCCCTTCTTCAGTCCAGCGCACATGGCATATTGGTAACAATAACCGTCCATGTGACCCAAACATGCGTCGGAAACAACCATCACTGCTGAAACCCCCAGCCACTTCTCCTTACTAGACCCTGCTTGGTTTTCTGCAAATACCAAGTATATTAATACATACAGTGAAACAGTAATATAATTATTGGATCTCTCGTCCAACATTTAATCACTTCCTTTTTCAAATTAAGAATATCCATTCATGTAAAATATATATGTGAGATATAAATAATGATAACAATGGCCGTAATCCTAGCATTCTGGGAGGCCCAGGTGGGAGGATCGTTTGAGGTCAGGAGTTCAAGACCAGCCTGAGCAAGAGCAAGACCCCGTCTGTACTAAAAACAGAAAAAATTAGCCAGGTGTCATGGCACGCTCCTTTAATCCCAGCTACTCAGGAGGCTGGGGCAGGAGGATCGCTTTAGCCCAGGAGTTTGAGGCTGCAGTGAGCAATGACAACGCCACCACACTCTGCCTGGGGCAATAGAGCCGGACTGTCTCAAAAAAAAAAGGTAATAATAATAAATCCACATATCCACCATCCGCCTTAGGAGAGCCGACATTACAAATTCCTGAAGTTTTCCCTGGGCCCTCCTCAAGCTCTTCTCTCCCTCCCATCCCAAGGCAATAATTAATTTTGTATTTATTGTTCATTTGCCTTTTTCTTTATTGGTTCCTCACAGATGGACACAGTCCTGAAAAATATATTGTCTAGTTTTGCATGCATTTGAACTGTGGAGAAATAGAATTGTACCACATACATTTTCTTACAGCTTGTGTGGTTTTGTTTCACAGTTTGTGGGATTCACCCGTGTGGTTGAGTAGAGCTGTAATTCATTCACTTTCGCTGCCATAGCATACTGTATTGCATTAACAAATCTCAGATTATCTATCCACTCTCCTCTCGACGGACTTAGAATCGCTGCCATCGATATTTATTACATCTCTTGATACGTGTGTGTAAGAGTCTCCAGGTAAGGGGCACAGGAATAGGAATGGCGGGTAGTGAGGTAGGTGCATCTGAACTGCGTCAGACAATGCCGCATTGCTTTCCAGGGTGGTTGTAGGAATGTGCACTCCCTCAAGCAGTGCACATAGAGCTTGCATTGTTTCATAGCCCTACAACCACACTTCATGTTGTCAGACTTGAACATTTTTTCCCTGTCTAGTGGGTGTAAATTGGCATATTACGGAGTTTTCACATTTGCATTTCCCTGATTCCTCATGTCTTTTCACGTTTATTGGCAATGTCTGTTACATTGTCTCTGCAATTCTTTGTTGTGTTTTTAGTCCTTTTTTTTTTTAATTATTTTTTATTTTGAAACAGAGTTTCACCCTGTCACCTGGGCTAGAGTGCCAGGGTGTCATTGTAGCTCACAGAAACCTTAAACTCCTGGGCTAAAGTGATCCTCCTACCTCAGCCTCCCGAGTAGCTGGGACTACAGGTGCGTGCCACCGCACCCAGCTAATTTTTTCTACTTTTAGTAGAGATGGGGTCTCACTCTTGCTCAGGGTTTCAGGCTGGTCTTGAACTCCTGAGCTCAAGGAATCCTCCCGCTTTGGTCTCCCAGAGTGCTAGGATTACAGGCGTGAGCCACCGCGCCCAGCCAGTCCTTGTTCTGTTGTTGCCTGTTTCCTATTGATTCTTTCAGAGCTCTTTATATATTCTGACCCGAATCCTTTGTAAATTGTGTGCATTCCAAGCATCGTATCCCAGTCTGACTTGTCTTTTCATTTTCTACATGGTGTGCTTTTGTGAACAGAAGTTCTTATTTTTAATGTAGTGGAATTTATTGATGTGTTCTT
Organism: Propithecus coquereli; assembly: GCF_000956105.1. Taxonomy (NCBI): domain Eukaryota; kingdom Metazoa; phylum Chordata; class Mammalia; order Primates; family Indriidae; genus Propithecus; species Propithecus coquereli. The sequence goes on from NW_012151152.1 coordinate 1,123,037, forward strand.
TTATGGTTTGTGTTTTTTGGGTGTCTTTTAAAAGAAACTCCTCCCTCCCCTGAGGTCATAGAAATAGTCCTCTATGTTTTCTTCTAAAAGTTCTGCCCTGCACATTTAGGTCTTTAATCCACCTGCAATTGATTTTGTATGGATAAGGATCCAATTTCAATTTTTTTCCATGTGGATAAGCAACTGCCCAATCTCTGTTGATTGAATAGATCATCTTGTACACCGTTTTGCAAAACCATATCTTCCATAGATCACATTTCCATTTATGCTTGAATCTGCTTATGGACTCTCTAAGCTGATCCAGTGGTCTATGCGTCTATCCCCGAATCATTAGCACAGTATCCCAACTACCAATGCTTTAAAACGAGTCTTAATTATCACTTTATGTTGTGTGTCTTGAGACCTGGTAGACCAAACTCTACTCCTTGCTACTATTCTTCAGGGATGTCTTGGCTCTTTTTGGCCCTTTGCTTATGAATTATAGAAAGAGATTGTCACACACCATGAACATCCTGTTTGGATTTTATTTGGAGCTGCACTGAATAAATTAACTTGTGCAGATATTATATTTTGTATAGTTAATATTTATTG
>NW_012151152.1:1127314-1145211 GCF_000956105.1 Propithecus coquereli
TTCAATTTGATTCTCTCTTTAAATGATTTGATTCTTTAAATCGAATGTGCTAGAGAAAAATTTTGCCTCCTTTGTAAAATTTTACTGTGAAAATGATTAGAGAAAGGGGTTGGTAGCTGGAGGGGGATGTAGGGTCAAAAAAAAAAAAAAGAAAAGTGAAGGCCAACAAATCACCTTATGGTAAGGTAGAGATTTGTACAGCGAGGAGAATGAGCAGCAGACAGGGGCCAGCTGAGGAGTGTGTCCTTCCCAGCAGAAGGGGCCCAATGCACAGGGGAGGCGCCGGCCTCAGGCAGGAGTTGGGGAGCTCGTTCAGCAGCAGAGCGCAGAGTCACGCAGGATGGGAATGAGGTGATGAGGTGACGGGTGGGTGTGGGCTGTCTCTTCTGGTTGTTTCTGCTTCCCCAGTAAATAGGGTGGAAGGTCACTAGCTGAGAAGGAGATAGGGAGGAGGTGTCCCAGCTGTGAGAGAGGGAAGGTGGGACATGGCCATTTACGGGAGCGGGAGCGTGAATGGATTGGCAAATGCAGTGGGGTTGCCTGGCAGCACAGAGGCCCCGTGGAGGCAGAGAGGGCTGAATTTAAGGGGAGACTGATCCGCGTGGCTGTGTTTTTCCAAACCACAGATTTTCCCAGCCCCTTCCCTGATTAAAACCCTCATCCACCCCGCCCTGCTCCAAACTCCTTTGTGTGGCATTCAAGGCCCTCCATGATCCCTGCCCTACTTGGTCCCCAATTCTGCCCTTTACACCCCAACAACCCAGAGCGACTTGCAGTTCCCTAAACATACTTTGCACCTCTCTGCCATGGTGCTTGCTATTCTGGCTGCCCGGAGGGCCCTTCCCCGCCCCTCCCCTCCAACAGAGAGTCCGCCTGGGGTGTTTGCTCTGACCCCGCCTCCTGCCCTTCACCCCACATCTTGCCTGCAGACTTCTCACGTGTATTATCACTCCCATAAAACTTCATTGCCCTCAATGGCTTATTGTTTTGTCTCCTGTACCAGGCTGTAGGCTCCTTGGGGGCACAGACTGTCCTGTTCTCTCAATGTCCTCGGCAACCTGCATCCAGCAGGTGCTAAAACAATGTCCACAGAGAGGACTGACTGATGACTTCCAGAGGAGAGCTGGGTCAGGCCGGCAGGGGTGTTACCCAGAGGCCATTAGTGAAATCACTGCAGCGTAGAGAAGGGACGAGAATAGTAGCCAGGAAGCAGAGCCAGGCCTGAGGTCAGGAGAAAGCAGGCCACGCTGCCCAGTGGGGCCGGGGAGGGGTGGTCCAGGAGGGCAGAGGGAGGAGGGCTGGAGCGAGGCAGCCACATGGCACATGGCTGCAAACTTGAGCTCCTGGCGGGATGGGCCTCTGCCGGGACCTGGTCCCTGCTGCTAGGGAGGGGCACAGGCACACAGAGAGGGGAGCAGGCTGCTGTGAAGTGCTTTTTTCTGAGACCTCTGAAAGTAGGAGCGACCAGGAGTCTCCTAGCATTTCCAAAGCACCAAAAGTTGAACTCCCACCCGACCTCCAAATGAGCCCCCAGGGAAAGGCCAAACATGGAGACAGCTTGGGTAGTGTTAAGGGCAGCGCCGAGGGATCAGGCTGCCTGGTCTCGCAAGCTGTGGCACTGTGGGTAAGCTGCTCTGCCTCTCTGAGCCTTAGTCTGCGCATCTGCAAAAGGGAGATAACGAAGTAGACACATAATTCAATAAAAAATGGACAAAGGATTTGAATAGACATTTCCAAAGACGTTCACATGAAGACCTGCTGCACATCCTCAGTGCTTTGCACCCTTAGGGAAATGCAAATCAAAACCACAGTGAGTTACCACTTTAGACCCACCTGAGCTGCTAGTCTAAAAGGACAGACAGTAACAGACTTTTGGTGAGGGTGTCGATAACTGGACCCTCCCTGCATTGCTGGTGGGAATGTCGAGAGGGGCAGCTGCTTGGGAAAAGCCTCCTCTAAAATGACGAACGGCGTTACCACATGATCCAGCAATCCTGCTCCTAAGCACCTACTCAGGGGAAATGAAAACACGTCCACACAAACACTTATATGTGGCTGTGCATAGCAGCATTATTCCTAATAGCCAAAAAGCAGACGCAACTCAAATTGCCACCAACTGATGAAGGAATAGGCAAAACGTGGTATATCCCTACAATTGTAAAAAGAAAATAAAAGTCTCAGATCCCCGTAATACTTATGCAAAAAGCCAGGTAAAGGCCTCAGGCCCGGGGGAGGGCCTGGCCCCACAGGTCATTCAGTAAGGACGTTCCTGGCTGGCCTCCCATGAATGAGGACCTGCAAATTGCAACTTTAGGTCTGCCGGCCACATCCGGCTCCTACAACCAAAGTCTGCTCGGTTCCACACTAATAATAAATGACAAGTTTATCTTCACAGGCGCAGAACAGAGACAAGACAGGATCAGACGTTCTCCCACCTACCCACGGACATCTGCATAACTGATGCTTTCTTTATTCCTTTTTCCTTTTCTAACATTTGCCCTATCTTATGTGACATGTAGATTTTCCTGGGTCTCACAGGAACGTAACCATTTGTCTCACTACCCCCACCCCTTGCCTTTTAAAATTTTTTCCTTCCTGTACACCCTACTCCCTCTTAAATACTAAGAATTCCAAATTCCCGTTTGGAAAAAACAGACACTTGTTTGTCTGTGGTTTGTATTTTTACCTGGGCACGTCCTCAACTTTGGCTTAATAAACCTCCATTGATTGAGATTTTTGCCTCAGTCACTCACTTTGGGTTGACACAATGGAATCCTATTTGGCAACAAAAGAGAATGAAGTACTGAAGCATCTACACCATGGATGGATGGACTTCAAAAGCTTTATCCTAAATGGAAGAAGCCAGACACAAACGGCCCTAGAGTATGCGATTCCATTTACGTGAAGTGCCCGGAGGAGGCAAATCTGTGGAGACAGAGGACAGTGAAACTGGAAATTAGCGCGTGCCAAGGGCTGGGGCGCTGGTGGGGGCAGTGGGGAGTGGCCGTGAATGGACGATGTTCCAACATTAGACTGTGGTCATGGTGGCCCAGCTGTGTGAATACACTGAAAAACAACGAGTTGTCCACTTAAAATCAATGACTTTTGTGGTGTGTAAATCAGGCTCGATGAAGCTGCTTTTAAAGTGGGGAGATGATGACACCCATCGTCCAAGGTTGTTGGGACTGAGTGAGAAATCGTGGGTGGTACACAGTAGGGGCTCGTAGCAGATGCAGGGGCTGTCCCCACGGTCCCTCACCCTCATCACGGCACACTGGTCCCGCTTCCGGCTGCTGGCACCTCCGGTTCCCTACCTGGGGGCTTCGTCACGCCACCTCCACTGCAGGGGTGAAGTGCCGGGGAATTAACACGCCCCCAACGCTCACAGCAGCCATCACTAAATGACAGACAGGAGTTGGAGAATGGAGACCCCGGCCCCCTCGGCTCATAGTCTGCACTGGCTCCCAGGACCGCCCCGTGGGGACTGAGCTCTGGCTGTCCACGGAGGTGGCTGGCTGCCTTCCCTGTTCTGTCTTCCTCACTCCCCTACCTGTGTTTCCTGGGATCACCACCCCGCCTGAGGCAGTGCTCCCACGCACGAGCGGTGGCTGTGGTCCTAAGGGGGCTAGTGGCGTCTCATCTCGTGACCCCAGCCCGCCTGGCTGCATCTTGCTCCTGGCGCTCTGCTCTTTACTGGGCAGGCGACTGTTGGGGGAACGGCTCACCTCGGAGGGAGCTGAGGCCCAGAGAGGGGATCCAGGGATTGTCCGCGAGCCGGAGGAAGTGCCTAGGATGATGATTAGAGCTGGGTGAACGGAGGGGACACAGTCGTCCCCCTGGTCTGTGAGGGATACGTTCCAGGACGCCCAGTGAATGCCTGAAACCGCAGGAGTGCCGAACCCTGTCTACCCACATATACTGTGTTTATTCCCATACATACATCCCTACGATAAAGTTTAATTTACAAACTAGACACAGTAGGAGATTAACAATAATAACTAAACATAAAATAGAATAATTATAGTAATATACTGTAATTATAAGTTATGTGAAGGAGGTCTCTCCCTCCCTCATGATATCTTGTTGTGCTTTATGTACTCACCTATTTTCAGACCCCTCTTGACCCTGGGTCACTGAAACCACGGACGGGGGAGCCTCAGATAAAGGGGGACCCCTGTACTTTGTGCCTGGCGCTGCGTGCAAAGCACTTCCCAAGTGTTAGTTCATCCTCACGGCAGTGCCGTAAGACAGGAGCTACTCTCCCCATTTTACTGAGTTGAAAACTGAGGCTTGGAGAGGTGAAGTGACTTGCCCGAGGCCACACATCTATCACATTGTGACGTCTGAACTTGAACCCAGGGCCCGGGCTCTTTGCCACAGTGCAACCTGCCTGTCGCAGAGCCTGTTTTGCAGCTGACCCATCTCCTTTCCGTTTAGACTTAGGGGCTCTGGTGTTCCTGGAGGCTTCGCCGTGCTCTGCGTCCTGCCGCCTTGGCCCCCGGCCCAGCTGCAAGGACACCATTCAGATGTGTCTTTGGCTGGGTTGTGTTCTGGACAGATTTATGTTTTGGGGGGAGCCTGGGGACTGGACGGGGAACAAGGACGCCGCTGTGGCCTCCTTTGAGGTTCCACGGACTCGGGAACAAGGCAAGCCTCTGAGTCTGTTTCGTGGCCCGTAAACCAGCGTTCATGGGGAACTCTCCTCTGATTCGCAAGAGGCTGGCAGGGCCATGGTGGGGGCAGCTCCTGCATGGCCCTGGGACCCTGGTGAGAAAGTAGATTCGTATTTGGGCAGGTTGAGCTGTCCCCTACCCCAATCCCAGGCGATTTGCTTTCTTTGGCTGGGAGCGGGCTAGGTGGAGGTGAGGAGGGAGAAGGCAGGAGGGAACTCACCTGTCCTGAGTACCTAACCCAGACCCGACTCTGCATTAGGCACAAGGGAGTTGTCCCACGTAGGGAAGAGCCAGTCCCCAGTCCAACGGAACGCAGTCACAGGGCGGGGGAACCAAGAAACCAGCAATGACAAATACAGTGCAGTAATAGCAGCAAGCATTTATTGAGCACTTACGGTATGTAGGGGCTCCACGGCTGCTATCTCACTCAGTCCTAACTCCGGTCCCAGGCACAACCTACGACTATGCCCCATTTGACCAGCGAAGCAGCTGAGGCAGAGAGAGGCTCAGTTGATTGTCTAAGAACACAGTTAGAACTGGAAAAAGCCAGATTGGAACCCAGCCTGTTTGGCTGCAGACTCTGCAAGCAAGACGCCCGTCCTACAGCCTCACCCATTGTGGGGGGCACAGAGGCAGCCCAGGGTTGGGATGGGTCTTCTCTGTTGTGGGTGAGAATGGGGTACACAGTGGTCTTTATACTGGTGCCTGATTGAGGTTTTGAAGGATGAATAGGAGTTAGGTGCAGAGGGCCTGGGAGAGTTTTTTCAGCAGAAGGAACAGCCTGTGCAGAGTGCAGAGTCCTGAGCTCCAATGGGGTTTGGGAGTCAGAGCTCAGCGCTGCTGGAGCACCAGGTGTGGGCAGGAGGAGGTGGGGCTCGAGGCGCGGAGGGCCTCTCAGTCCTGCTAAGTCATCGGCGCTTTGGATAAGACACCATTCCTGCTCTCCAGGGCCTCTCCTGAGGTTGGGGAGATGGGCCACAGCCTTAGAAAATGCTGATGAGCAATCCGCAGCCTCCTCCCGTGGGTCTGGGAGGGATGGGAACTTGGGGAGACTTCTCGGAGGAGGGGACATCTTGCCGGGGTTGAGAATGAGAAGAGGAGGGCGGGCATAAGAGCAAAGGCGCAACAGCGAGAAAGCACCAGGTGCGTTTGGAGGCCACGGAGGGTCCGAGGGCACGGGAGTTGAGGGAAGAAAGATCAGTAAATCTCATGCTATTTTCAGCCCTGCGCACTCCCTGACCCTTTTGAATCTGAGCTGAGTTCAAATCCTAGCTTGCTACTAACTAGCTGTGTGACCTCGGTTAAGTCACTAAACCTCTCTGTGCCTTAGTTTCCTCCTCGCCTATAAACTAAGTAGAAACAAATGATGACAATCTCCCAGAGTTCCAATGACGGATTCACTCACTCTGGTACCATCACCAAGATCTTTGCCGTATCAACCAACCACCTCCACAAGGAGTCAGCAAACTTTTCCTATAAATGGTTAAATAATAAATATTTCAGACTTCATAGGCCATTTGGTCTCTTTTGCAACTACTCAACTGTGTCACTGTAGCATGAAAGCAGCCTTAGACAAGATGTAAATGAATGAGCTTGGATGCGTGCCATTTAAGCTTTATTTATGGACACTGAAATTTGAATTTCATGTATTTGTTATATACCACAAAATATTATTCTTTCGATGTTTTCCCAGCCATTAAAAATGTAAAAACATTCGTAGTTCATGAGCGGCACAAATACAGGCAGTAGGCCAGATTTGGCCCTTGGGCCATAGTTTGCTGACCGCTGACCTAAACTGTTAGTTATCCCTTTAATACTTTCTTTAGAGTCCCCTTTTACTTTCTTAAATAAATTCCCTGCAAAAGGAAACTTTGTATCATACGAGCTTCACTTAACATAAATAAAAGATGACCATAAAAATAACTGTGATAAAAGCGAACTGATGTTATGAAATTCTAAACAGGCCCCATCCCGGGAAGGGTCTGAGGCTGGGGTCGGTTCTCTCTTTGCTGGAGAGGATAGAAAGGTGTCAAGCACAGGTGGGACCGAGACGGAAATTTTCTCCTTGTTAAATTCAGGGAAAAAAAAAAAAACAACTGGAAAGGAATGAACGAGATGTTATCTCATGGGTGACTCAACGTTATTTAATGCTGTGCCTTATATGGCCTGAAATCCTGCTGGAGTCCACAGTGGAGACAGCGCCGAGGTAATTGCACCTGGTGCCTAGTGACGAGCCTGGCTCTGTTACTGGGGATCGCTGGTGGCAGTGTTACCGGTGTCCCAAGCTCTGATCAGGGTTGCTGAATATCTGGGGAGAAAAATGCTGTCTCTCACCAGCCTGTGGGGCATGCGTCAACCTCTGCTGAGTGTTCCGAGATTGGCTGTGGACAAATTGATGGCCGGTGCAGAGAATTATTGTTAATAAAATACTAATCACAATTATGATGAATCCGGATTGATGCAATGTTAGCGCTCGAAGGCCTCGGAGCATGTTTTAAAAGCATCACTAAAGTTATGATTAAAGTCATAGCACAGGTGAATCAACGATGTTAAAGCCAACTGGGATAGCCTCGTCACCCCACCTCCCTCCTGTAGACAGTGGCTTACTCGGGGACTTCCTGAGGCTTGTGGAGAGGAGGTAAGAGTCAGGCTGTTGGGAATTTTCAGGCCACAAGCAAGGTGATGTCTTCTGATGTTCCTGGCCTCAGTGGCCCCATCTGAGCAATGGGAATAATACTTTATGTGCAGGAGGAAGGGGGCTGGCTGGACCAGATGAACTCTTTTGGTCCTGTTCCAATTCTGCCAGCTCTTACCTGATGACAGCCTTAAATCCTGGTCCCCTGGTGATCCCGGTGTTCTCCATCTGGGAGAAAGCACCCCACTCAGGGACGGCAAACTCGCTGTCTGAGGCCAGATCTGGTCCTCAGATGTGTTTTATTTGATTGGTATAGTTAAGTTTAAAAAACAACTTTGGGGCCGGGCGCGGTGGCTCACGCCTGTAATCCTAGCACTCCGGGAGGCCGAGGCGGGCGGATTGTTTGAGCTCAGCAGTTCGAAACCAGCCTGAGCAAGAGCGAGACCCCGTCTCTACTAAAAATAGAAAGAAATTAATTAGACAACTAAAAATACATAGAAAAAATTAGCCGGGCATGGTGGCACATGCCTGTAGTCCCAGCTACTCGGGAGGCTGAGGCAGAAGGATCGCTTGAGCCCAGGAGTCTGAGGTTGCTGTGAGCTAGGCTGACACCACGACACTCTAGCCCAGGCAACACAGTGAGACTCTGTCTCAAAAAAAAAAAAAAAAAAAAAAAACTTTGGGGATTTATTGCATATTGTTAAGTAATAACACACAGACAGAAAGATGCGCAGTACGTGACTAAATGGCTCAGCTGGGCAGCCGGCGAGCAGGCCGGGAGAGCGAGCGCACGGCAGGGCAGCCCCCGGCACTCGCCCTGGGCCCTGTCCAGTCACGGACCCTGTACCGTACTTTTACAAAGTTACTATTTTTAGTTTGACCATGTGTTGTCTTTTTTTCTGACCCCAAATTGCATGGGGTTTTTTTCACACCGATTCTGCGATTCGCCAGCGCCAACTGGTGTCCAGCAGTTCAATTCAATTCTGACGCTGACTACCTGGGATTAGTGCAGACCGCACAAGTTCAGGGCTCAGTCCCACAGAACTGCCCCCGCTTCGGATGCCGGTCGCAAGTCCTAAGAGGCCACCCATACCTCTGACCAATGGCTATAAGTCAAGGGCGCACACGACTTCCTCCCCAGGTTCAATGATTTACTTGAATGACTCATAGAACTCAGGAAAACACATTACGTACGTTCACTGATTTGTTATGAAGGATACAACTCTGGAACCGTCAGATGGGAGAGATACTTCGGACGCAGTGCTGCAGGAGGGCACAGAGCTTGCACACCCTCTCTGGGGCACCACCTGCCCTCAACCCAGAAGCTTGCAGAACCCTGTTGTTTAGCGGTATTTATGGAGACTCCATTATTTACGCATGATTGATCAAATCATTAGCCATTGGTGATTGAACTCGATCTCTAGCCCCTCTCCCCTCCACAGAGAAAAAGATCAAAAATTCATTTTTTCTTTTACTATGGACTGTTTTTAAGCAGGGGCATGCCCACTCCAATTTGCCACAGACCCCACCACACCCTGTTGTCTCGCACTTCCCAATTCGTAGATTTGTGTTGCCTGCTCAGCCTCTGTGGGCATTCGAAATTGTGATCCCTGCTTAATAGATTTTCTTTGCTTTACTAATAATTGAAACAGTAGTTATAATAATAATGAAGTAGCTATCCACTGTTGGGTATTTGTAATATGTCAGAGACTGTATTGAGCACATTAGATATAGTATCTCATTTAATCTTCACAGAAATTCTTCCAGGTAAGGACTCATATTCTCTCATTTTTCAGATAAGGAAACCAAGGATCAGAGAATTTGAGTACATTTTCCAAGGTAGCACAGCAAGTAAGGTGGAAAGTTGGATTGAGCCCAGGCCTTGAAGTGGGAGGGAGTCACGTGGGGAGTGGGACCAGCTCTAATCTTTAGGGGGCAGGTTTGTACTGTGTGAGGGATACGGATTTGGGGGTCTGATAGGCCTGGGCTTCAACCTTCACGCCACCAACCTGGACAAGTTACTCAGTCTTTCGAGCCTCAGGTTCCCTGTCTATAACATGAGCACAATGACAGCCACCTCACAGGGTCACCATCAGGGTTGTATGAGCTAAGCACTGGGTAGAAGCTCCATAAATGTTCTCTGGTGCATCCAGCCTAAGCAGAAGGCTTGCTAGAAAGCCCGAAGTTCCTAAGGAGGGTCCTAACTTCATCTCTTTCAAGACTCAGTTCAAGGCCACCTCCTCCAGGAAGCCTCCCAGGTTCCCAGCATCCCTGCTGTCCTCGCCCATACTTTCAAATTCCCCAGGACTTTGGTTTATGGGACAACGTCTCATCCAGCACCTGCTGCCCCTCCCAGCCTGGTGAACCCACTCTCACCTCTGAACGCCTTTGATCTCCTGGAGCATTCTGGGCCTTGTCATTCATCACTGTCAACCTTCTGTGGGTGTCACTGGTGGGCCTGCCTGGTCCCCCCACTGGACAGTGGAGGCTCCTTGAGGGCAGGGGGCCAGTAGAGGGTGGGCAGTCAAGCCTTGCAGACCCTCACTGCCCCGGCGCCTGCCCAGGGCTCAGGGGAGTGCAGGCCGTTGCTCGGTGGCTTCAGTATGCCTCTTGTTTCCTTCCTGGCAGCAGCATTGTTTGGGGACGACATTTCTTTTGCCAGCAAATACACTGGGAGTCGCGCATCTTGTCTCATTTAACTCTCATGGTTTTTTTCAGACGATACATCTACTTTTTTTTTTTTAAGAGATAGAGTCTCGCTCTGTTGCCCAGGCTGGTCTCCAACTCCCGGCCTCAACGGATCCTCCCACCTTGGCCTCCCAAAGTGCTGGGATCATAGGTGTGAGCCACCATGCCTAGCCCCAGATGATGCATTTAAAAATTTTTATTTTATTGGAATAAAATACACATAACATAAAATTTATCATTTTAGCCGTTTTAAGTGTACAGTTCAGTGGCATGAAGAATATTCACACTATTTGTGCAGCCATCACCACCATCCATTTCCAGAACTTTTTCATCATCCCAAACTGAAACACTGTACCCATTAAACAATAAGTCCCCATTCTCTCCTCCCTCTGTCCCCTGACGACCTCTGTGCTACTTCCCGTCTCTGTGCATGTGCCTATCCTGGCAACCTCACGGAAGCGGAATCACACAGCCTTTGTTGCATCTGGCTTATTTCACTGTGCATGATGCTGTCTAGCTTCATCCGTGTTGTGGCGTGTCTCAGAACTGCCTCCCTTTTTGTGGCTGAATGCTATTTCATTGTAGGGTGCACCACATTTTGTTTACCTGTTCATCTACTGACGGACACGTGGGTTGTTTCTGCCTTTGGCTGTTGTGACTCACGCTGCTACGAATGAGGGTGTGCGTGTATCTGAGTCTCTGCTTTCAGTTCCTGGGTATATACCTAGGAGCGGAATTGCTGGTAATTCTGTTTAACATTTTGAAGAACCACCAAACTGTTTTCTATAGTGGCTGCACCCTTTTACATTCCCTCTAGCAAAGCACAGAGTTCTGATTTCTCCACATCCTCGCCAACACTTGCTATTTTCATTTTTTTTCTTTCTGGTGGTAGCCATCCCAGTGGATGTGAAGTGGAAGCCCATGTGGTGCCTGCCCTTCCTTGTGATTTTAAGGGTAGGTTGTATAGCCCGTTTTACAGAGGGGGAACTGAGATTCGGAGAAGTTAAGTAACTTGAGGTCTCATACTCAGAGCTGGGATTTGAACCCAGATCCCTGTGGCTACAAAGCTCCCTGTCTGCACACCACTCCAGCCTCCCCGCTTGAATTTCTTGAGGGTGGGAACTGTGCCTTTCTGTTCCTTTGGGAACACCAAGAAGGAAGGAAGCTCTATGACAGAGCTGGATTTGGGGAAACTGGAAGGTCCCTGGAGATGGTCTAGTCCAGCCCTCTCGGTGTTCAGCTGGAGAGGGCAGGCAGGACAGAAGTGGGCATGCTGTGAGGCCCAGCCCATGGCCTTGTCCCTGGGTCCCAGTGGCTCTCCCGGGGACTACCTGCTTTTTCTTTCCTGAGCACTGCTGCTCTGGCTACGTGCCACGCTCTTATCTGATCCGGGGCGTAGATGGGAGGTTGGGTGACCAGTGTCCAAGTAATAGGGATGAGCGTCCTCCAAAGCACACATCGCAGTCCTGCCTGTGGGCCGGGAAAATTTAAACCCTTCCTAATAGACGGGGATGGAGGCCAGCCTGGAGTGGGGCCACCAGAGGAGGAGGGCTGGGATTAGGAAATGCCGGGCACTGGGTCAGACTAGCTCTTCCTCACGGATAACCCCAATAGTTGTCACCAAAGGAGGCCGGAAGGTCCCATGGATGGGTTCTCGCCTGACGGCGGAGGCTCACCTCAGCTGCACAGGAGGTGGGGACCATCTGACTTGGGGGGCCAGGGGGAGACAGGAGGTGCCTTTCTGTCCAATGCATCAAGGTGTATTTCCGACCAATGCCGTGTTGAAACGACAGAATGTGTGTTAGGGAAAGAAGAGGCGCTTTGGGTCTGTACAGCCTGAGTTGTAGTCCTGGCCATACCACAAATTGGCTGTATGACAAGGCGCTGGAGCTTCCTGGGCCTCAGTTTTCTCATCTGTTAAGTGGGAGTGTGAGCACATCCTCATGGCATTGCTGCGAGGAGGAAATGATTGCTTGTTCCGATCGGGCTAAGTGCAGCTGTAAGTGATTTCTGTTTTCTGCCCGACCTGTTTCAGCCTGAGCTGCTGCGAATGGGTGCGAAATGTTAGAGTTATGGCCGTGGTGATCTTTCCTCCCCATGTACGCTTTCCTAGCAGAGGCCTTCCCCTTCCCTCCAAGGCCCCTCTGGTCCCCGAGTCTCCCTCCCTCATCACTACCTGCGACACCAGCTTTCCCCTCTCCCCAACAGGTCAGCAGATAGAGATTAGTGGCATTACTACCCCTCCCAGGAACGTTTTCAAATACAGGGGCCCTTTTAAACCCCTAATGGCAAGGATCAGGCTCTCATGACTTCAGAAGTCTTTGCAGTACAAATTAATATTAATAAGAATAATGACTGTTTATTAGTTACCTAGTAGGTGCCAGGCATGCATCCCTTGCATGCATTTCCTTCTTCAATTGTCGCAAAAAAGTATGACGTCGGTACTTTTATTATCACTCCCATTTTACAGATGAGGAAACCGAGGCACAGAGAGAGGGTAAGTAACTTGTCCAGTGTCACACAGCCGGTAAGAGAAGTGATGCAAACTCAGGCAGGCTGACTCCAGAGCTCACTACAGCTTGCATTTCACCAAACACTCACCGTGGGCCAGGCGTGTTTGAGGGTGTTTCACGCGCGTGGTTATCTTTATTGCGTGCACCCCATAGGCCGTGACGTTTCTCTTTTAATCCTCACACCAACCCTGTGATGCAGGTGGTATTACCCCCAATTTAAGGTGAGAAAACTGGAGCTTAGAGAGGGAATTGCCTTCTTTCGCCTCTCCTGCTGTTGAAATATTACCTATGAAGCCAGGTTGGACTCAAAAACTGCTGCGTCCTCAACACCCCACTGGGGACGGTGGGAATGGTCGGGGATAGGACAGATGGCATCGGCTTTGGAGACAGAGACTGGGATCCCATCTCCACTATTACTAGCTTCATGGCTCTGGGAAAATTATGGAGCCTTGCTGGGCGTGGATTTCCTCCAAAGTACAAGGGTGGGAGCTGCATCCACCTCAAGGGCCACTGTGAGCCCCCAGTGAGATAAGGTTCTCCCAGCAGAAGGCAGCAGGAGCTGCTCAGCTGATGTTGTTTCATTGCTCCTAAAGCCACGTCGTGTTCTGTGTTCTCCTAACACCTCCCTGGTGCCCCCCTTGGTCCACTCACCAGATGTGAACTGGTGTTCCAGTTAGTCAGGGGCCTGGCGCTGGAACCTTCTCGAAGCCCAGGGCCATGTCCCATGCATCTTCCTGCCTATCCCCGTGCCTTTTATGGAGAGCCAATAAATGTGTTTTTTTTTCTTTAAAAAGTGAAAATAGCTTTCCATTTTCTCCTTATAAAAGTAGTAAGTGCCCATTGTCAAAGAATTTTCCCTCGCTCTCTCATGCTGATGTGAGCTTACACGAGATGATGCTGGGAAAGCGCCTGGCCCAGAACTTTCTATTTACTGTTATTATTAATTCAGAAAACACATAAAAGTGTTTAAAAAAGTAAAAATCATCTGCTGACCTTTTGGGATGTCCTTATACGTTTTTGTCTACATATAAATGTAGACAACCCCGCAGACAAAATGAACACACTTTCGAAACGGATCATTCTGTGTTTAAGGTGTGCCTTTTCCCTTTGACAGTAAGTGGAGACTCTTTCCATGCCAATAGCCGTAGCTGTGTTTCGTCCCTGCGGACGGCCCTGGGTGTGGCTCCTCCCCGGTGAGCCAGGACTTATTGGGTCTGTCCCCTGTCGCTGGCACTTAGCGACTCCTATCACCTGTTCTGAGCTGAGCTGGAAGGTGCGGGGCAGGTGGAGACCAAGGAAGCCTCCCCTCAGCCGAGGCCTCTCTGGTTACACAACAGCCACTGGGGAAGTCATCAGGCTGACACAGGGACTTCTGGCTGCTGAGGAATTTCGAAGTTGTGTTAAGGACAATTACGGTGACATTCCTGTCACGGGGCCTGGGATGAGCTCAGGCGCATTCCTCCTTTCCACGGCATGCAAGGGGCAGCCCTCTGGGAAGAAGGCCTTTTGACTCACCCTTTTCTTGCAGTCACCTCCCAGGGGATGTCCCCATGGCTGGGACCTCTGTTTCAGCAGGATTAGGACTATGAGGCCACCGAGGACCTGCCCTGCTTCCCTCTGAGGGATTTCTCTGACACACGAGAGAACCATTTGTAACGAGAAATCAGAGAGGTCAGTGGGGGTTTTGGTGGAGAAGACAGGAAGGGCCCCAAAGGTCAGGATGCCCTTGCTCTCGCCTGCCCTGGGCTTTCCAGAACTCCCAGGGTCTCCCCGGCAACAGTCCACTCATCCTGGTCCCCCAGGCAGCAGCAGAGATCCCCCTCGTCCCGAGGTTTGTGTGGACATTGCAGTATCCGAACAGGACCTGGGTTAACATTTTGGACCTATGATTCCCAGGCCCTAGAATGGAGGAAAGAATCTCCCCTCGACCACCTACTCCTCTCCAAGCCTCAGTTTCTCCAGGCATAAAATGGGAGGGACGATCCTTCCCTCAAATTGATGAGGTTAGGATAGAACGAAATGATACGGTGCCGGCACGTCCTAACGGGCTCCGTAAACATTGCTGCTAGACGTGCTCTGAGCAGGGGCGGGCGAGGATGAGCGAGATACTGCGTGAAGAGCGGGGACAAGGCACTCGGGACATGTTAGTTCCTGAGGTCAGGATCCATCTCTGTGGGCAGAGATGGATGAGCAATTCATGCCCCTGGGCACTCGGTAAAGCTTTCCAGTGATGGTGAGAATGAGGCCAGAGAGGTCACCTCCTCTGGGAGGGCTGTGGGCTCGAGAGCGCCTCCGAGAGCCACCCGAATGCGGCACTTCCCCCTGCCGGGCTCTCTTCCAGGGACTTTCATAGCATTTCATTTAGCCCTCAGCAAAACCCTCCAGGGCAGAGGTATCATTCCTATTTTACAGATGGGGAAACTGAGGCTCAGAGAGAGGCCCAGTATCTCTCCGGGAGGAGCCATCTCGTGAAGCGTTGGGCTTTAAATTAATGGGGGCCCGTCAAAGAGAGAGCGTCCTTGGGGCGGGACTTCTGGCTGCGGGGCAGGGGGTGTCTGGAGGCAGGTGCCCGGCTGGGGGCTGGGGTGACAGGATCTGGCTTCTCCTTCTGGAGGGAGCTGTAGGCCAGGCAGATGGTGTCCTCCTCTCCCTCAAGGCACCCTCCCTTCATGAGACGAGGGCGACAGTGACCTGGTAGACGTGCTACAGAGAACGGAATGCTCTAGTGGAGAAGGACGGGAGGACCCTACCCTGATTTAGGGGGTGCAGGTGGCTTCTAGGAGGAAGTGCTGCCCTCACACTCACCAGAAAGTCTAAAATAAAAGGGACTGACTGCGTTAAATGTTAGGTAGGACATGGAGCAATCAGAACTCTCATGCACTCAGATGGGGAGGTAGAATGTATGCCAGCTGGGAGAACTGTTTGGCAGCATGCGCTGATGCTGAACACACACGTACCCCATGGCACAGCGGTCCTGCCCCGAGGGCTCTACCCAAGAGGGACAAGTACTATGTTCACCAAAGGACATATACGAGAACGTTTATTGGCAGCTTTACTCCCAACAGCCCCAAGCTAAGAAACAACCCAGTGTCCATCTGCAGTAGAACGGTAAGCAAACTGTGGTGTACTCATAGCACATGACACTACCTAACAAAGAAAAGGAGCAAACACTGCTCGACTCAACGACGGGGTGAATCTCCTACACGTAAGGTTGAGCAAAAGAAGCCAAAAACATGCTCTATGATTCCATTTAATGAAGTTCTAGAACAGTCTAGAAAGGAATCCAGGGTGAGAGAAGTCAGCACCTGGTTACCTTTGGGAGCTCTCGACTGAAAGGGAGCCAGGGGGCACCTTCTGGTGTGTACGAAAAGAGCTGGTGGGTACATCGGGTATGCATATGCAAAAATTCATAGAGCTGTATGTGTAATATTTGTGCACTTTACCTCTATACAAAGTCAAAACATGCAACAAACGAAGGAGAAGTACCACCAAAGCTAAGATCTGAAGGATGAGTCAGAGCTAGCCAGCGAGGAGGGGGACAGTATCCTGGAGGAGGAGCCAGCATGTGCAAAGGCCCAGGGGCATGAGTGCTTCTCGTCCTGGCTCTGGGCTCATTGCATGGTGCCCCAGTCCCTCTCTTCTCTACACCTCTTTCCACTCGTGAAGGTTTCCACTAACATCATGGAATAGGTTGGCAGGAATCATTTCAGCAGCTCACCCCTCCAGACAATGTTTGAGGGTCGCACCTTTGAGTTGTTGTGGAAGGAACTACAACCAGAATAGGAGGGACTGGCCTTGAAATTCAAAGCTGGATTCGAAGCTCAACTGTGCCATGAATTCTGTGTCCGTTCACCCCTGTGAGCCTCAGTTTCCCCATCTGTAAGGTCTTCTTAACATATGGAGTTTTAGTGAGAGAGTCAGAGTGGCGATTCCCTGTCATATGGGAACCAGGGAATGAGGCTGGAAAGCAGGGGCCCCACGCCAAAGCCCTGGCTCCCCACAGAGTGATCCGGTGTGGCCCTGAATAGGCCCCTGCAACCCCTGGCCTTGATTTTCTGTCACGCGGAGCTCAAACCACCTCCTAGAACAGTGCCTGGCACATACTAGAGGTTCAAGGGATGTGGGCTCAGGACAGCTAATGCTTGATACACGCCAGGCACTGTTCCAAGTGCTTCACACCCAGGGACTTGTTTGATCCTCACAGCAACCCTGTGAACTACCACCATCCCATTTTACAGAGGGGAAACTGAGGCACAGACAGATTGAGTGACTTGCCCAAGGTCACCCGATGCATAATCGATGGAGGTTGGCAGTGGATCCCCCGTGCCTAACCACACCACCCGCATAGCAAGAACGTACGGCGCCGGCCTTCATGAGGCCTCCTGCCTGGGGAGGCGCAGCCAGGGCTCCCCCAAAGCTGCTGACCGAGATCAGCGCCGTCAGGGAAGCCAGTGGGACACCCTGGCGCCCTGACTTTGGCGAAATCCACACCCTTTTCGAGGAAGACAAACCCACCCAGTATAATTGTTGAGTCGACAAGCAGCGTAAGCCGCCTGTAAGCCCGGAGGTGCCCAGGAAGGATGAGGCCCGGCAACGTGCCACCGCTGCCCAAACGAGCAAGAGTCACCCTTTCTGCCAAGCTTTCTTTTTTTTTTTTTTGCTGTTGTTGTCATTATTGTTTTTTGGGAGGAGAGGTGGTACAGCTCAAGAATTCGCCTGCTTAAGGGATTAATTTTCACCTGCAGCGTCACCTGTGCTCACTGCCACTCCCTTTCCTCTGTGCCGTCATGTTTTACTGTGTTCTCCTCCATTTCACCATGAAGAAACCCGATGGGAATGTTCTAGAAACTGCAGCCTGGGGGTGGGGATGGGGGTGCGGGGTGGGGGAGTTTATTCTACCTGGCAGGACTGAACTTCGGCAGCAGAGAGGGCCACTGGCTGTGGGATTGTGGGAGAGGCCTGTGGTTTTTTTTGCTGTTTTGTTATGCATTTATGGGCTGTCCACATTTGCTTAAACAAAAAAGTGAAAAAATGATGATGATAACAGTTAACATTTATTGAGCATTTATTGAACATGTTGACTTACCATGTGTGAACTCACTTAACACTTACGACCACCCTATGCGGTAGATATTCACAGTAGTCCTATTTCTGGATAAGGAACTAAGTACAGAAAACGAAATAGGCTAGGGAAAAATTCAGACTACGAAAATTTAAAAAGAAATCGTAAATAAAAAGGAACGAACTACTGATACAAGCTACAGTATGGATGAACCTCAAAAACATGCTCAGTGAAAGAAAGACACAAGAGGTCACATAATATCGCAGGATTGGCCGGGCGCGGTGGCTCACGCCTGTAATCCTAGCTCTCTGGGAGGCCGAGGTGGG
>NW_012151152.1:1145735-1163027 GCF_000956105.1 Propithecus coquereli
TAATTGAAATTTGCAAATATAACATTTACTGAGCACCCATTATGCACTTTACTGGGATTTCTCCAGTATGAACAGCTCATTTGTTTGTTTACCTGGACTCATCTTTGTTGAGCACCTATTACGTGCTGGGTACCATGCCAGGATATGAACCAGACCTTGTCCTAATGGAGAGCGAGGTCTAGTGAGTGTCGGAAGGCTGGAGTCAGAGAGAGGCAGGTGCAGACGAGAACGCCGCCAGCAATGACAAGAGAGCGTCCCTGGGGCTGCCGCAGGAAGCACAGTGCTGATGGGGCCTCAGCCGGGACCTCGCGCATGCTGAGAAGGCAGGGAAGGTTCTGTGTGTGAGGCTGGGACCTGAAGGCTGAGGAACAGTTGCTAGGTGAAATGGCTGGGGAGGGGGTGGTGGGAAGAATGAAAGTCATTTGTTCATTCATTTCTTAATTTTTTATTCGTTCATTCAGAAACTGCTCATTGAGAGCCTGCCACGTGTGGCACGTTGACAGGGCAGGCAGGGTGACTGTGAGAGATGAGGCAGGGGTGCAGAAAAGGCCTCGTAGGTGAAGCTGAGCCCATCTCCCTGATGAAGAAATGGAGCCTCAGAGAGGCGAAGTGACTTGCCAAGTTACACGCTGGAGCAGAGACACAAGTCTAAGCCAGTCTCTTGTCTCAGAGGCCCAGCTCTTAACCAGGCAGGTTAGACATATCTCCGTGACTTTGAGGGCCCTGGGGATGTGCCTTGCTGAAAAACCCATGCTCGTCCAGTGGGTGGAGGATGGCATGTCCCCCCGGGGATGTTCCTTTGTCTATTGGAATGACCGCCCACCTGATGAGGAGCCATATTTAGCCCCATTTGGATCTTGAATCAGAGAGCCAACCCAAAGGGTATCTGGGGCTGAGGAGAAGGGGCCACTGAATTCATTGCCCAGCTAGGGGTAGGACCCACCATTGGACAGGGAGTGGGACCAGAATTCTAGACCCGGCTTTGCCACCAACTATTCAGGTGACCTGGGCTAGTCCCTACCTCTCTCTGGCCTTACTTAGTTCTTTCATCCCTAAAAAGGCAGCATTGCGCTTGCTGCATTCGGGCCGGCTGACGTTGGTAGTCAGGACTTCTGGCCTCAGAAGTCTCCAGATGGACATGGGCTGGAGTAGGGTGACCAACTCGTTCTGGTTTGCTTGGGACGTTCCAGGTTTTAGCATTGAAAGTCCTGCATCAAGAGAAACCTCCCCTCGGTCTTGGGCAAATTGGGACGGTTGGCCATCCGAGCTGGAAGGCTGTTAGGTTAAACTTGCCTCTCATCTTACCTACAATGAGCAAGATACACGGCATTTCACTTTTGCTCCTATGTGGCCACAGGACTGTTTTCTAGACATTTTCTTTGTATGAATCATGTTTCTACAACTCTGCTGTAAACCCTTTCCCACTTCCGCCAGTTCCTTTAGATCTTCTGGCCTCTGCTCAATGATCTCCTCTGGGCCAGGCTTCCCTCCTCTGCACCCCACCACCCCACATCTCAGGTTGGTTTTTTTGGGCCCCTGAAGCCCTTTCCTGTGTTTAGTGCAGCATCTGTGCTAAAGCACGTGCTCAATAAATGAGCATGGAATGTCTAGACCTCTTTAGTGCCCGGGACAGGGTTACCTGCCCCCCAGGAGGGTTTCACACCCCCATCCCAGGGCAACTTTGTTGGCAAGACAGATCCTTCCAGGAAGAGGTTGCAGGGAGCCATTCTCCAGGTGTTCTTAACCTCTTCTGTTCCCTGGGTCCCCTTGGGCATCTAGTGAAGCCTGGGGACCCTTCTCAGAACAATTTTTAAAAAATGCATTACGATTACAATGAAAACAATTTTACTAAAATGCAGATGTCAAAGTATTAACAAAACAAATTTGTGATACAGTAACATATGTGCTTCTTTATTAATATACTAAATACGATTTGGTGGTGGGTCTAATATGACCTTAATTTCAGAGTTCTGGTAGCTTACATGGTATCTTGAGATATTTGCTGCCTACATTCACAATCAAAGGAAATGCTAAAAACCGTGGAGAAATTAGTAAAAATAAAGATATAACTTTTATCCATCCCAATGTCATGGAAGCCCCAGAACTCTAGCCTTAGTCTTCTCAGGGTCTGGGAACCCTTACTTTAAAGCAAAGGTGTTTTGCTTCTTTAGGTAAAATAAACAAGAAAATCATCAAGGGATGAGAGAACAAAGAGCAGTGACCACATTGTATTGGGCTAAACCGGGAAAGATTTCAAGACAGGTGAGTTTCAGATCTGGGTATGGTAAGAGGTGAGTCCACTTTGGCAGTGAGCAAGGAGCTGGGATTGAGGGCAGGAAATATGGGGAGGGTCTGCTTTTGTGGCAGAATCAAAAACACAGCAGACTAACATCACTGCCACAGCATCACCGTAGAACCAGCCCCTGTCTCCTTTGTGTCCCTTTTGTCAGCAAGAATACCAAGGCATTGTTCCTGTAAGACTGGGTACCTGCCCTCAAGCTTACAAAGAGACAAAACAAACACAAAAGTTAATAGCAAGACAAAAATTAAATTGCAATTCAAAATATGCAGCCAGAAGAATCTAGAACATGCCACAGATCTGGTTAAGTGCACACAATGCAAGCCACAGGCGTTCGAAGGTGGGGGTCACTTCCCCTGTGAGGTTTGTGGTTTGCAACGATGAAATGTGGAAATGGACGAGAGGCCAGCGCTGTGGAAGGCCGGCTGGAGCGTGGGCTTTGGACTCGTCGGGGCTACTCAGGTCTCAGTAACCTCTGTAAAACGGGGGCAATAGCTAAGTATGAGGCTTGACAGACACTACTATTTGCAAAGGAGACTGGAGAATTTGGCCTTCAGGGTGCTAGGTGTGAAAACATATTTGAATGAATGGGTCCTTGGGTTGGCTCGGTCCTCAGAACCGGTTCCCCCACCCATGCTACCCCCGGCTCTGGGGCAGCCGAACCTCAGCGTGTGAGTGTGAGTGTGCGGTGGCGGGGAGGGGTCAGTCAGGGCTGGGGAGCCAAAGCAGCCCTGAGCAGGCCAGGCCCAGGCCAAGCTTGCGGATGTCATTCCAGGACGGCATTTGATTGACCCCCTGCCCCACGTGGCCCAGCGCCCCCGTAGGTCTGGGGACCAGCGGACTCGGCAGTGCCCAGGCCGATCTCGGGAAGACAAGGCCCGTCGCTAGAGGAGGGGCAAGCGGCCGAGGAGTCCACCTCCGGGTCTGCCGCGTGGGGACGCGCCGGCGGAAACGCTGCCTTATCCGGGGACAGTCGATCTAGGCCACCGGGCTGGCGTGGGGGTAGGGCGCCGCTGCACCTTCAGACGCCGTGATTCCCCAGCCCTTCGAGGCCGCGGTCTCCCGCGTCTGTGGAAACGTGGGGCTGGGGGAGCTGGGGCGGAGAAGACAGACATGTGGCGCCCCTCAGCAGACGACGTGGACAGGCGCGTCCTGAAGAGGGAAGCGAGCGCGGCCGAGGCCGCCGCCCCTTTAAGGGCCGGGCTGGCGCTGCGGCGGCTCCAGCTAACCAGGTCTCTGGTGCAGCTCTGCGGTCCGTGTCCCCGGGCGGAGACTCAGAGCTCGGCGGGGAGGCGGGACCAGACACGGGAGAGGGCGTGGTCCAGCCGCGGACCTGGGCGGGGCTAGAGCTACAGCCGCCGGTCTACGGGGCGGAGAGAGCCAGGCGAGCCCGCGAGTGGGTGGAGCCACGGCCATGTGGGCGTGGCCCGACGCTGCAGACTTTGGGGGGCGGAGCCTCGGGTTCCTGGAGCGCCGCAGAGGGAGGAGGGATGGGCGGGGCTAGTGCGGGGGCGGGGCTAAGGTCTGCAGTGGGCGGGGCCCGCTGCAGAAGGGGCAGTGCCGGCTGAGAGTCCTCTGCGTGCGGCTGCCGCGGCCCATCCACAGCGTCTCTGACAGCGCCGGCGGTGGGACCCGCGACCCTCGCTAGCCTCGCGCAGCCACCGCGGCCTCCACCGTGTCCCGGGGAGCGGCCGAGCCCCATCCCTCGCCGCGGCGCCCACATCCGGGGGGAATCCCGCCCGTCGTCGCTGCGGAGGCCGCATCTGGCGCGCATCTGGAACCGCCCGGCCGGCCGCGCTGGAACCCGCGCCCACCCTGGCCCGGCCGCGCCGGGAGCCCTGCCCGGAGCTGGAGCCGCATCTGGAGCCACGGGCCCGGGGCCCGGAGCCGCGCGGCCGGCGCATGGTGAACTCGCTGCTGTTCGGGGAGATGGCCTTGGCCTTCGGCTGCCCGCCGGGCGGCGGCGGGGGCTGCCCCGGCGGAGGCGGCGGCGGCGGCGGTGCCGGGCCAGGGCCGTCGCCGGTGACGGCGGCGCTGCGGGACGACCTGGGCTCCAACATCCACCTCCTGAAGGGGCTCAACGTGCGCTTCCGCTGCTTCCTGGCCAAGGTGCACGAGCTGGAGCGGCGCAACCGGCTGCTGGAGAAGCAGCTGGAGCAGCAGCAGAGCGAGCGCGAGCGGCGGCTGCGCTACAAGACCTTCTCCCGCGAGCAGGCCGTGCAGACCGGGCCTGAGCTGCTGCGGCCGCCCGCGCCCGGCACCGGGCACTGCAGCGGCGGCGGCGCGGCGGCCGGCGTGAACGCCAACGCCGTGGCCCTGGGCGGCCTGCCCCCCGGCGGCGGCCCGCACCTGCAGCACTACGGCCGCCTGCCCGGGACCATCTGGAGCTACACGCAGGTGCGGCGCACCGGCGGCGGCGGCGTGGAGACCGTGCAGGGCCCCGGCGTGTCGTGGGTGCACCCCGACGGCGTGGGCGTGCAGATCGACACCATCACGCCCGAGATCCGCGCGCTCTACAACGTGCTGGCCAAGGTGAAGCGCGAGCGCGACGAGTACAAGCGGAGGTGAGTGGGGTCGCCCCTCCCCCTGCCGCTCCCAGCCTGGGGCAGCCAGGTCCCGGCAGCCGCGCGGAATGTGCGTGCGGGAGGGTCCCGGCCGGGCAGCTGGTCCTAGCAGGTGGGCTGGAAGCTGTGTTTGCAGAGCGCGTACGCACGCTAGGAAGACTCAGTTATCTCTAGATCCAAGAATGGGGGCGGGTGCTGAGACGGTGGGGGACACCTCAGCGCCCTCGGCGCCGTCACTGGTCAGGCACATTGTTTTCTAGGTGACATAATAACCATCCGTGTTTCATGTGGTCTCACTTTAATCCTCACACGATGCACTGTAGGACAGGCTTGTCCCATTTCGCAGATGAGGAAACTGAGGTGCAGAAATACGGAGTGACTTGTCTAAGGTGGCTTGGCTAATAAGTGGTGAAACCTGAATTTGAACTAGTGGTTTTAACCACCCCTGGCTAGTCTGTCTCCCAGCCTAGGTATTTTCCCGATGATGTAGGAGATAAGCTTCCCTCCCCCAATGGGTAAAAAGAAAAAAAAGTCTTAGCCAGCCCACTGCCTTTTTATTCCTTGAATTAAATGAGATCACCTATTTCAAAACGGCTGGATCTGTCCCTGCCCTCTAGGGCCAGGGTCTGCCGTCTTGCTCCAGCTCTGTAGGGTCCAGCTCTGGGATGGATAACCAGAACCACATCACACTGGCCACGAGCTCTTAAAAATGCCTCTCTTCGTCCCTCTTCTCCCTATTCCGCAAGTCTCATGGTTTATTGAGCCCCCAAAAAACTCATCCCTAAGGGTCCCCGGGAGAAGATAACCTTGGGCTGGAAGACTGGACATTGAATGGATTGAGACCACCATCTGTCTAGAGCTGGGGCAGACCGCCTTGCCCAGCCCAGATTCCCCAGCTGGGAAACTGTCATTGCTTCCTGCCTGCAGCCTGGCAGACAGTACTGTCTGCTTTCCGATAAGAGGAGGGGGTCTGTGTTACATCTCAAGCTAGGGTGGGGGAGGGGCCCCTGGCCCTCGCTGCTGCTGTCCTAGGCATGGGCGACTCTGCATTTGGAGCTGTGGCTCTGAACTCTAGGGCTTGGAGGATGTGCTGAGAAGGACCTTTCCTTCTATCTCTAGAGGTCTGCCCAGAGAGCTGCGCATGGGTCTCCTTCCTTATTCTCCCCCCGGGCAGGCTAGCAACTGGGTAGGATTCAAATGCCAGCTCTGTCACCTGCCAGTGAGATGGTCAAGCCACTCAGAAGGCTGTTTGCTCATCAGAGAAATGGGAATAATAAAATCTGCCCGTAGTTGCTTGAGGGGAGAGTAGGATAGTGGTGCTTTTCGGAAGGTGTAAAATAATCATGCTGATGTTGTTAAAAATGATAAGTACTTTGTCAAACTAACAGGGAGTAGAAATGCCTGGAGTCTTCCAATCTCTCTCATGCAGGGTCTGGCTTTCTGGGGATAGGTCTTCTACTCCACTGCCAGATAAGCTTCTCTCCCGGAGTACCTGTCTCTCTTGAGGACTTGAGAATGGCCCAGTGCCTTGCCACAGGGAGGCCACCTCTCTGTCCCTCGTGGTCAGCCTCGTTGGGGTGGGCTGGGGATGGTGAAACTGCTTTCGATGGTGAAACTGGGAGGGATGGGCCGGGCCCTCCCGCCTGCCACTGTAGATAGTGTCGTCATGCCTCAGGCTTGTGTTGTGTTTGTTTTATTGTGCGTGTGCTTTTTGGACCTGGCTGCTAAGTAGATGGAAAAACCGTGCCCAGTTATAGAGGGAGATGGGTTGGCATTGAGCAATTCTATATTCAAGTTGCACCCAGGGTGTGGGGTGTGATGTCAGCTTCTGGCGCTGGTCTGGAATGAGATGGCACTGCTGAGACAGGTGGAGCGCGGGTGACTCTCTTCTTGCCCTTCTGGGGTCTTGAACACCTTCTCTTCCTCCATTTTTTGGCAAATTGGAAAGACCCATCTTTTCTGAAGTTGATTCAAGACTCACATTGAATTTTTCCAAAGCAAGCATACTCCCTTTCCTGGGCCTCAGTTTCCCTGTTTGTAAAGTGGAATGTATCCATGTAGCATGTATCATGTAGCATGTATCCATAGGATGTCGCTTTTTATTGCTGAATAATATTCCACTGTATGGATAGACCACATTTTGTTTATCCAGTCACCCATGTATTCAATATATTTTAAATTTAAAACGTCACCTGTGTACTGCCTAACATCATCTCATATGCCTTCAGTGATACACAAAACCTGCTTTGCAAACACCAACCCAAACCAGAGCCCCTGGCCTGGGGTGCCTGGATCCTAGCCCTGGTCACCACTGCCTTGGTTTCCCCTTGGCCCAACCAGGTCTTTACCGTATGGGCAACGAATTGTGCTCCTTGAAGCCCCAGGCTTCCTAGAGATGCTTTAGGAGTTCCTTGAATATTTAATAAAAATTATTATGTAAAAGTACATTAAGATGTTAGTTAATACAGTGATGACAGTGTGCTCACTCACTTTTAAGTTCTTAATATTAATTCATTGTATCCACTAACATGCTCACTTGTTCATTTAGAAGAACCTCAAATATAATAAGTATATTTGGGTTTCTTGTAAAAGTTTTCTTTTGGGAAGAGAGTGGACATTCGATCAACATTAAAAAAAGTTTACAAATCACTGGGCTAGATGATCTCAAAGGGTCTTTCCAGACTCGACAGTCTCTTAATCTGGGTTTGAGTGCCCAGCCCACCTCTGATCCTCTGCCCATAAGAGGAGTCATGGTCTGAGGGACCAGACCAAGGTGTTTGCCTGGACTGTTGGCCGCTGAACGCTTTCAATCCTCCTGGGATGTCTATCATGGAACCCCAACCAGTGATGGAAGGAAGGAGCCTGGGCAGGAGAGGAAAGCTTGCAGGCAAGGAAAGCTCTGGTTCACCTGGAAGAACTTGCAGCTCCGGAGACCCCCTACTTGCTTCTCCAAAGGGCAGCCTGTGACGTGTAGCTCAGTGTTCTTCCAGCTAGAGGCCTTTTGAACTCCACCTCCACGATCTATGGCCATACCCAAGTACTACCTGTACTATTACTTATATAAAATATTTTGACTTCATGAACGTACAGTTTGCATATCACAAAAGCCACCCATTTTAAGTGTACAAGTTAAAGATTTTTAGTAAATTCAGAGTTGTGCAATCATCACCGCAATCTAGTTTTAGACCACTTGTATCACCCCCAAAAAGATCCTTCATGCACATTTGCAGAAAATTCCCATGCGTACTCCAGCCCAGGTAATCAATGATCTGCTCTCTGTCTCTATAAATTT
The DNA here is from genome assembly GCF_000956105.1 of Propithecus coquereli. Lineage (NCBI taxonomy): Eukaryota > Metazoa > Chordata > Mammalia > Primates > Indriidae > Propithecus > Propithecus coquereli. The sequence continues at coordinate 1,153,891 of NW_012151152.1, forward strand.
GCCCTTTCTGGACGTTTCATACAAATAGAATCATACAATAGATAGTCTTTTGTGTCTGGCTTCTTTCACTTAGACAGTGTTTCTGAGGTTCATCCGTGTTGAGGCATGTATCCACAGGATATCCCTTTTTATTGCTGAATAATATTCCACTGTATAGTTAGACCACATTTTGTTTGGCCATTCACCTATGTATTTAATATATTTTGAATTTAAAATGTTACCTGCGTACCTCCTAACATCATCTCATGTGCCATCACTGATACACAAAACATGCTTTGAAAACACCAGCCCAAACCAGAACCCCTGGCCTGGGGTGCCTGGATTCTGGCCCTGGTCACCACTGCTTTGGTTTCCCCTTGGCCCAACCAGGTCTTTAACATGTGGGCAATGAGGTCGCTGAAACTGTATCAAGGATGAGGTTGTCAAGCGCTGATTTGGAAACCAAAACAAACATCTCTACTCTGTCACCACCCAGTGCCACTGAAATATCCTGTTCTGACTTTGCAAGCTGGGGGCTTTCCGCCGGGAGGTTCTTGCTGAATCTATCAGAACGAAACAAGTCAGCATCCAAGAGACCTGGACTCTACTGGGTGCTGTGTGACCTCCAGCCGACTGCTGCCCTCTCTGGGCCTCAGGTCCTCAGAACCACCTTTACATGAGGGTGTTCCTTTAGGTGTTCCCCCTCATTTTGCTCTATACTTCAGGTCTGTGACTGGAAGGGGCCTGGGTCTTGACTGATCTTTCTGCCTCCCTAGATGACAGGGCGTTCATTGTGGCCTTTCTTTGTTCTGGGCCTTTCCCTCCCTGTCCTGCCTCTGCCTCAGATGACTAGGGTCCAGGCTCCGGACATGGGGAGTTTCAAGTTTCCTCTCTCTTCATTGGCTCCAGGAGAAAGCAGGAAAGCTTTGAGGTTGTCAAGAAAAAGGTCCCTCTGGCTTGGCAGCTGGGGACAGAGTTGCCATGGATGGTAGAGGAAGTTGCCCGGCACTGGTGGTGGTGGCCAGCTGCCTTTTGGACGGGGAGACTCTTTTGGGAGTCTGGGTGCCCCTGCAGCCCTCCTGCCCTCCTGCCCTCCCCAGGCCCAGTGCGATTTGGAGCTGGCTGGCTTTGTCCCCTCCCTGTGCAGATTGCTGAGTGTGTGCGCCCCTGGTGCCTGGGCTGATTGGAGGGTGGTTTGAAAGCCCAGAGAGACCACTGTGATCATTTAGCCTGGTGGTTTTCAAGTGAGCTCTTCAGAGCCCTGGAGTCCATAGCAGGGTGCCTTAGGGTGACTATTCTGGGGACAGTGGGAGGTGAGCACCTGGGATTTGACGCACGTCAACCGCAGAGCTCCATGCCTGTCTGACTCCCAGACTGACAGCATGAGGAAGATTCATTTTGAGAAAACAGGTTTCTGCTGTTAGAGAGAGAGAGAGAGAGAGAGAGAGAGAGAGAGAGAGAGAGAGAGAAAAGAAACTACGAACTTTCATTTTTGAGATGGGGAAACCAAGGCCCAGAGGGGGCCGACCCACAAAGCCTGGGCAGAACTTCTGTCCGCCATTCAGAGCCCGACGTGATGCCCACATCATCTGCCTGCAGTCGGGACTTGGCAAAGTCCCCTCTACCTCGTGTGTGTCTGTTTTAAGCGATTTTTTAAAAGCTGCTTTCTGGGATGGGAGGGACTTTTGTCACAGCTATTTCTGACTGTGAGCCGGAAGGGGCTGGGCTGTCAGCTGGAATGGAGGTCTCCAAAAAGGGACAGTGGGTGGGTCAGCTGCAGTGTCCCCTGCCTTTTCCCATCACACCCCGGGGAGGCCCTCAAGCAGGTGGGTTCTGGCTCCTTAATGCCCCAAGGCCGGAAGACCCTGGAAAGATGTCAGAGGGCTTTGTCCCCTGCCACGTCCATTGACACTTTCATTATTTCTGAAGCTGCCACTGATGTAGATTCTTTATTTCTCATTTTCCAGTGAGGCAGCCTGGGATAGTAGAAAAAGATTTCCAATCCCAGCTCTGAGACTATCTGTGTGACCATGGGCTAGTTGCTTGGCCTCTCTGAGCTGAGCCCGTGTCCTCTTTTGTCAAAGAGGGATCATATTGTTGCCTCCCAGGGGTCGGTAAGGAACACATGAGCTCTTGTGTTAAGCTGTCTGGGGCTTGGTAGGCTCCGGTATGTCCCCACCCCAGCCCACCTCCTTCCTTGGCAGATTCTGTTCCCTTATTTTATAAGGAGTTCTCGGTTCAGCCTGGGACTACCCAACAAATCCATTTCAGGACACGTCGCCGCTCTCTCGGTCCCATGGAAGGCGCCAGAGATGGTGTTGGGGGCGGAGGGAAAAGGGCTGCTTCTTTGTCCAGCATCTAAGGAGGATGTTTGATCTACTCTTAGCAGTTGATTTGTGCCTCCGGAAACAGCCCTTTCTCCCAACTTCCTTTAAAAGAAACACGCACCCCCTGCCCCCCTTCTAGCTCTTCAGTTCTCTATTACAGAGTCCCTTGGCTGGGTTGGCATTCTCACTGGGGACAAATTTGGGAGAGATTCTCAGAGCCTTAAAAGCTAGAGGGAGGGGAATGAGGTCCCAGAAAAGAAAAGGAAGCAGGGAGACAGCTGACGCTGAAGATTCCTTCTCAGAGGAATGCGGGGCGGGGCTTCGCCTTGGCGCACAGACCGGATGCAGGGCCCTCGGTCCCCCGGTGAGTGTGCACGCTCACACGCTCTCACACTCATGCACATGCACACACACCCGGGCTCTCTCTCCAGCCTGTGCCCCGCATCCCCGTACGTGCCGGTATTTGAAGGACACAGACGGGTAGACCCAGAATTTGAACACTCCCTTTGCTGCAGAGAGATGCGTTGACTTCCAGGAGAATTGATTTAAACCGTGCCGTGTTATCAGTGATACCGGAAGCTGTGGGCTTTGCGTTTGCAGTCCCGGCTTTTGATCGCATCGGGGAGATGAAGCCCGGCTGGCTATTTATTTCCTACGTCGTGGATGGCTGAAGGCTGGGGACAGGGAGGGATGCAGCCTGGCTGTCCCCTTGCCCAGGATTAGAGATGTGTTGCTCTTCCCTGACTTTCTTCCACCAGGCATTCCTGAGCACCCACTACCTGCCGCATCACAGCCCCTCACACCCTGAATCGTAACTGCCAGGGATGTGTCTGCTCCCCCAGCGACTGGAAGATCTGGGGGTGCCACCTACGGGTCTGTCTTCCTCTCCTGCTGGCAGAGCCCCGCCAGGGCCTGGCCAGAGTCCGCACTGAGTAAATATTCGTGCAGTGAGGGAGGCCTCTGTGCCTGGCTGCTGTGTGCTTACTCGTAGGCCTCCAGGGGGTTAGGGACATAAGACAGGTGACACAGACCACATCCAGGGATTTGGCCAATTATGGAGGGAAGGGTCTGGACTTGGAGTCAGATACTGAGGCTCCAGTCCCAACACATCAGTTCAAAAACTTCGAATGATCCCCCCAATCCTGGTACCAGGAGCTGGGGCCCCAGTGCAAGACTTAAAAGCTGAGTGAGTTGGGCTAGTCATTGCCCCGCAAAGCCTCAGTTTCCTCATCTGTCAAATAGGGATGCTGAGCTCTGTGTCCTGAGGTTGAGGGAGGTATAAACGGGCTCACTAGCTACAGCATGGTATACATAAACAGTGAAGTTTCAAAAGAGTTTTGTGGGAGGATTTCACAGGGCAGAGGTCGAGAACCAAGCTGGAGGCTGGGAGAGGGTGGGCCGTGCCCTTAGCTGGCAGCCTCTGTGGGTTGTGCAGCCTTCTGGGCAATGCCAGGCTCGAGGTGCTCAGGGGATTCCAGGCCAGATGGGAGGCTCCGTGGCAGGTTAGTGACGCTGCTGCCACCTGCCCACCAGAGGAGTGCCCTGCCGCCCACAGGGTACTGGGTGCCTGCTTCCTGGGCAGGATGTGGTTTCTCATTCTAGTCCTAGTACAGGAGAGGGTAGTTGTCACCCAAAAGTAAACCTGGCAGACACCTCTGGTTCTCTCGAGGGTCTGTGGCCTGGCTGAGCCCTGTGGTGCCCAGGTCCTGGTCTTGGCCTGTGACGTGGTCTGAGCTTTGGTCCACCCGCCTGGGAATGGGGACAGTGGGAAGGTGGGCTCACCCAGCACCCTGTGAAGCCTGTGTCCTCTCTGTAACTTTAGTGGAGCGGTCTGGATTCTGCACATGCCATTTAATCTCTTGCACCTCAGTTTGTTGCTCTGTAAAATGGGGGTAATGTTTCTTATGAGTTCTGCTTCCCAGGGTTGAGATAAAAATCAATTGCAACAATGGAGTAGGAAAACATTTTCAAAAAGGGTTTAAGAATCAGTCGGTATGACTTAATGCTGCCATTTACAGAGCACCTACTTTGTGCGAGGCACCGTGATGACTTCTTTAAATACGTGGTAACTGTGAGAGCAACTCCAAGAGGTAGGAATTGATTAAGCTCGTTTTACACAAACGAGAGGTTCTGAGAGGTGAAGACATCTGTCCCAGATCTTGCAGTGAGTCCAGTCTGGGTCTCCAGACCCCAAGATCAGTGTTCCTCCCAGGAGGCGGCCTTGTCCCATGTCCCCTGAAGGTTGGCGAAGGCTGACCCAGGTGAGGAGGCAGGCCGAGGTGCGAGGTCTCCCCAGCGCCTGTCACAATATTGCCGCAGCAGGTGGCAGAACAGGAGGCGGCTGCTGTGCTGGGAAGACTCCCTGCTGTCACTTCACAGTAATTATTTCTTGAGAAGCAAATGAATCACTGGCAGTGGCAGGCAGATGAGGCTCCGGGGCCACCGTAGCGGACCTGTCCAGCCCCCCGCTCTTTGGAGAAGGCCCTAATGGGGGCCGGGCCCTGGGCTGGCAGGGGAGCTCCTGGTCAGCCATGGAGGGTGACACACCTAAGCTGGCAGGCTGGCAGGGGGAGGGACGGGGAACAAGGAGTTACCGCTCGGTGCTTTCCACGTGATCTCATTGAAGCCCTGTGGCAGCTCTGCAGGATGGAAACTGAGGCACAGAGAGAAGTCATTTGGCCTCAAGTCACATGGCAAAGTCCCGGCCAGTGGGTCTCAGACTCTAAATTACTGCGCCTTTTATCCTGCCTGGCCCCTAAGTGTCCCCAGGGCAGTGGCCAGAGGTTCCCATCCGCTGATAGCCAGCAGGAGGGAACGCTGGGGCTCTGGTGGCAGTTTGGAAGCTGGCCTCCGCCCGGGGCTGGAGTCTCCCTAACTTTTGCTTTTAGTCAGTGCTGGGAACTTGGCCCGGGTACGGAGAACTTGCTGCAGTCATTTCGAGTCTCTGGTTGGGGAAGATGAGACTGCCGGGTGCAGATGTCTGAGAAGCCACCGTTCTGCTGTTCTCAAGACGGTGGCCGACACCCTCCGCGTGCCAGGCCCTGGGCTGGGCACCAGGGGAGGCAGACCTAGCCCCTGCCCCCGGGAGCTCAGAGTCTGGGGACACAGGCAAACGTGTCATGTCCTGTGAAAATCATGTGACAACGGCATGTGACAAGTGCCTTCTCGAACAGTGCCTGTGCATATTAGGAGCACAGAAAACATGCATTCATTAATTAATTTGTTCAACAAATATTTATGCAGCGTTTACTCTTTGCCGGGCTCCGCTCAAAGCAGTTTACAAACATCTAATTCGTGGACGCTCATGGTAACCCTGTGAGGGGGACTGTTGGCCCATTGCAGAGATGCTGAGCCACAGGGACATTGAGGGCACTGGGCCAGGACAGCCGGGAAGTCAGACTCCAGATCCAACCTCTGTGCGTGCTGCACCCAGACAGGGCCACGCTCATTGCAGGCAGCTCTCCTGCTCTGAGCCTCACTTTTCCCTTCTGTGCAATGGGGGTAATGGAGCTGACCTCACGAAGCTATTGGGGAGACCAACTGAAGTGATGCCTGTGGAAGCACTTTGCAAACTGGTGAGTGCCGCGCCCCTTGGGGACTAACTCCTTGGAAGCCCTGGGCTCTACCCACACTGCTGTTTCTTCTCCACCTTCCCGTGCAGCCCGAAGCTCCGTGAAATGCCTCGTCCCCCCTTGCCCTTGTATTCACGCCTCCCCCAGATCCCGAGACGGCCTGGGATGGGAGGTCGGACAGAAACCTCCCGAATTAGACAGCCCGGAGCAGAGCGTCAGTGCGGAACTCGGAAGCTGGGAAGGGAGGAAGCCGCGGGGCACTTCTGCTGCTTATCAGCCCCGAGACCTTGGGGGAGTCGCGTTGCCTCTCTGAGCCTCTGTTGCCTCATCTGGAAAATGGGATGGTCATAGTGCACGGATTACGTGAGAAAGAGAAAGAGCTGCCGCGGTGATCATTAAAGGGGGCTGGGGGTTCTGGAGAGAAGAGCTGGAAGGGAATTACGTGGCATTGGGCCTTGGCCCTGGCAGAGCCCCTCCACGTGGCTGTGCTGGGGACGCTGTCTCTGTGCCGTCTCGGAGATGCTTGCTCAGCTCTGTCCGGCCTGCATGCTCTGACGTCAGGATGTGCAGGTTCGCACGGCCCCCTGCTCGCCCGCTGCTCCACGGAGAGGCCCCCGCAATGGAGACGTTGCTTTCCACCCTCTTAATTGGCCATTTTTATTACTTGGGTTATTTAAGATGGTTCTTGGCTTGCTGCCACCTGTTTGCCATCTTGGGGGAGGGAAGAGCTGCTGGTCTAAGTGGACCTTGTGACATTCCCTGGCAGACAGGCTCCTCTCTGGGCAGGGTCGGTACTTCTTCCCAGGGCCCACTGGCACCCCAGTTTTGCTCCTGGCCCACTGCGGGCAGATAGGCCATCCTGGGGGTGGTAGTGGAATTAGCTTTAGGGGGAGCTTGTTGAAAAGTCAGGACCAGAGAGCCTCGGAGCTCTGGGTGGGACACTGATGAGACGCTTGGGTGCCTAAAACCCAGGGACTCTGGAAGGCACCTGAGCCAGTTTAGGGCCAGGTAAGGAAGGCTTCCTGGAGGTGACATCACCTGGGTTGTATTTGGAAGGCCCAGTAAGAGTGGAAGAGCAGGAGGAAGGGTGAGCCAGGTGGAGAGAACAGCTTGGGCAGAGGCCTGGAGGTGAGGCTGCCGCGCGGGGCGCAGTCTGGAGAGCCTACCCTCATGCCCAGGCTTGAGTCTGGCCCAGCCAGAACTTGGCCTGCCCCGCACGCACTTCTTCCCGTCTCGTCCTCCTCCCTCCTCGTGGCCTTCTTGGCGCTCGTTGTCTGTCTTGCTCTTTTTTCTCCTCTTTCCTCTTTCCTGTTTGGAGCCCCTGCTCTCTGTGGCCAGCTCTGTCACCCATGTCCTGTCCCTGTCTGAGGCTGGTGCTTTCAGGAGGGGTTTTAAAAACTCCCCGAGGCTGGAGCAGTTGGAGGGAAGAAATATCTGCCAGAGCTGTAACTCGAAGACGCCTCCCCCTTGACCAGACATCCGGGTCCTTGGTGCTGCGGACAAGGCTTTCTCAGCCCGCAAAAGAGACATCCGAGGTTGCCCACGGGGTTTGTCTCCTTACGACAAAAGGCACTTCCCTGGCTTTGGGGTCTTGGGTGCTGACTGACCTACGGTCCCCAACTACCAGCCGTGGGCTTGGCTGTATCGTTCTCTGTGCCTCAGTTTCCCCTTGTATAAAAAGGAATGGTGAGACCAACAGGGCTGTTGATAAGCCTGGCTCAGGGAAGCTGGCCCATCCCCCAGCTCTGGGGTAATAAGCCTTAGAGCTGGAAGGTTGGAGAACTTTGCCTAGAATGTTGGAGTCGGGTGAACCATAAAAGCTGATTCTCCATTCCCCACAAAGACCATGTTTCCAGAGCCTCCGTCTGGGGATGTGGCCTGACAAATAGTACCTTTGGGTTTGTGCACATCTTTGCATGAAAAGTCTTGGTATTACATTGCAGTTGGTTTTACACTTGCCTTTAAAGAAAATACTAGCATCGAAAACATCGGGACTTACCTGACTTGGAGAAACTGAAGGCCTGAGCGCGGCAGACTACGACTGGCAGAGCCGGGATTAACCCGATGCCAAGTTCAGGGGACCCCGCCTTGTAGGTCGTTCTTTTCTGAGCCTTAAGGCACAATTAAATCGTGGGGGAATTAACAAGACATTGCTTTGCTTTCCCTTCCTTCATGTTCCCTGTTGGCCTGTGGTCTGGGCTTACGCTTGGCGGGGGGAGCTCCAGCTCTGGGGTGAGAAGGCCTGGGTTTGCATCCTGCTCTGAGCCTCAGTTCTCCCATCTGGAAAGTGGGGATGACAACCTCAGCTCGTGAGGGTGCAACGAGGATTCAGTGAGATAGTGTGTGCGTGCTTTCCACGTGATCTCATTGAAGCCCTGTGGCAGCTCTGCAGGATGGAAACTGAGGCGCAGAGAGAAGTCATTTGGCCTCAAGTCACATGGCAAAGTCCCGGCCAGTGGGTCTCAGACTCTAAATTACTGCGCCTTTTATCCTGCCTGGCCCCTAAGTGTCCCCAGGGCAGTGGCCAGAGGTTCCCATCCGCTGATAGCCAGCAGGAGGGAACGCTGGGGCTCTGGTGGCAGTTTGGAAGCTGGCCTCCGCCCGGGGCTGGAGTCTCCCTAACTTTTGCTTTTAGTCAGTGCTGGGAACTTGGCCCGGGTACGGAGAACTTGCTGCAGTCATTTCGAGTCTCTGGTTGGGGAAGATGAGACTGCGGGTGCAGATGTCTGAGAAGCCACCGTTCTGCTGTTCTCAAGACGGTGGCCGACACCCTCCGCGTGCCAGGCCCTGGGCTGGGCACCAGGGGAGGCAGACCTAGCCCCTGCCCCCGGGAGCTCAGAGTCTGGGGACACAGGCAAAGGTGTCATGTCCTGTGAAAATATGTGACAACGGCATGTGACAAGTGCCTTCTCGAACAGTGCCTGTGCATATTAGGAGCACAGAAAACATGTATTCATGAATTAATTTGTTCAACAAATATTTATGCAGCGTTTACTCTTTGCCGGGCTCCACTCAAAGCAGTTTACAAACATCTAATTCGTGGACGCTCATGGTAACCCTGTGAGAGGGACTGTTGGCCCATTGCAGAGATGCTGAGCCACAGGGACATTGAGGGCACTGGGCCAGGACAGCCGGGAAGTCAGACTCCAGATCCAGCCTCTGTCCGTGCTGCACCCAGACAGGGCCACGCTCATTGCAGGCAGCTCTCCTGCTCTGAGCCTCACTTTTCCCTTCTGTGCAATGGGGGTAATGGAGCTGA
>NW_012151152.1:1165447-1202898 GCF_000956105.1 Propithecus coquereli
TCCTGCTCTGAGCCTCAGTTCTCCCATCTGGAAAGTGGGGATGACAACCTCAGCTCGTGAGGGTGCAACGAGGATTCAGTGAGATAGTGTGTGCCAAGTGCTAAGCGTGGGGCTGGCGCCTTAGGTGTTACCACTCTGTCCCTTGTGCCCTGGCCTGGCCCTCCCCAGCCCCCAGGCCCCATGCAGTGAGAATGTCTGCTCCTTCCCCCTTCCACTGCAGACTGGCCTTTTGTGTTCCAGGCACTTCCTCTTCCCAGCAAGCAGCCTGCCTGGCCATTGAGGAGGAGGTCACGGCCCCTCTCCTCCCCAGCAGACTGTCAGCGCGGGGTGACTAGGAGGGCAAGACCTGGCCTTCAAGGCTGCGTCTGGTGAAAGGTGTCGTCTGGTGCCTGTGGCTTCTGGAAGGGCTCAGTGGGGCATGGGTGCGAGTGGGGGAGTCTGTCCCTGGCCCCCCGGGGATCACGGAATGTCTCACCTTCCTTGCCGTGTGGATTTGGAAGCAGGGGTACTTCCCGCCACTCTGGCGGGCCCAGTCTGCCAGGCTGAGAAACAGGCCTCATGTTCCTGGCCCCCTTCCTGGGGCTGAGATATGGGGGTTGGAAGACAGGGGTTCAAGTCTTGCCCTGCCCCCAACGGACAGCAAGGCAGATGCTCTTCCTTCTGGCCCTCCGTAGCTTCTGGGTTCTCACAGACGGCTTCTGGGAGCCCTTGTGGGTGAAGGGCTCATTCCCAGACCTTGGCAGGGGAGTGACGTTGAAGGCCGGTTTGGCATTGTTTTTCCAGGGTTGACGTCAGGGCATCTGGTTTAGGGTTTCGTCTGTGAAACAAAGGCTGCTTTGTAGCTTCTGCCCAGTTTAAGTCCGGGCACATCACCCCCCAAGGTGGGAAACAAGATGGAAGGGATCGCAGGGCCCAGACAGAGAAGCCCTGGGAGGCCTGGCTTGCCCTCAGCTCCTCCAGGAAGGATCCAGGATCTCATAATCCCGTAATTCCCATTTTCCCGTCACCGAAGAGCATCCCGCATGCCCCTTGCGGTGCAAAGCTTCAGGGACGTTTGTCTCGTGATCACCACTCCAGAAAGATGGCTGTGGTGTCACGCCCATTGTACAGTTGAGAAAACTGAGTCTTGGCAGGGGAAATGACTTGTTCCTTGTCACAGCTAGAAAGTGGCAGAGCTGGCATGCGAGCCCCGGTCTCTTTGGCTTCCAAGATCACCACTGGGTTCCACCATGACTGAGTCTCACGTCACACACACAGTTGGGAGGGGACTTCCAAAAGCCAAGACACCTTAGGGTCAGGCTGGAGCAAAACTTCATGGCTTTAGGGGATCCGGAGCTTTAATTTCTGTTCTCAGGATTCAGAATTGGGTCGCTGTGCTTGGAGTTTGTGTTGCGTATGTGTCTGCGTACATGCACATGTGTGTACGAGTTAGAGAAGGGGATTGGATGCCGGAGGGTCCGTATCACTGGAAAGTGATTCCAGTGAGGCCTTGTGGGCAGGTGTAAGGAGTCATCCCAGGGGACACCTAGGACCTTCTGCTCTTTTCCAGGATTATCCCACGTGATCATCCATCCCTCTGTCCACCCATCCACCCGTCCATCTACTATTATTTCTGGGCTCCTGTGCTCGGGCCCTATGCTTGGGCTTTGGGATGACGCTGCATGAACAGGGACTTTGCCAAATGACTGTTAAATCGGAGCTGGAACAGATTGTTTAGTCCTCCTCTCCCCCTTTCGTCAGAGAGGGGCAGTGACTCGCCCAAGGTTGCACAGCAGGCTGGTGGCAGAGCTAGGACTAAAAGTCAGGTCTGTGGGCTCCAGCCCCATGGTCCTGCTTCTCTGCAGTGCTGCCGGACAGCTCTAATTCCCGGCCGGCAGCCCCCTTACCCAGGCCTTCCCTCCTCTGCTATTCTGATGTGTGCTCGGGCTTTTCTGGAGTCCTCACGGCCTCTGTTCCGAGAGACACTGGGGATGTCTTCTGGACCAGTACGCGGGCCCCGGGCTGAGCTGAGCTCGGCTGAGCTGCGTCCGGACAGGACACCCTTGCTGGTCTGGAACAGCGGGTTGGCCGAGCGCCCCCTAGAGCAGAGACTCTGAGGCTCTACTTTACCCACTGAACAACTGCTTCTTGTCCCCAGGGGGTCTCCAGAGGTCAACTTTTCCTCTCTGACCTTGGAGCTAGGATCGTTGCAAATCCTGCTTAAAGATTTAACTGCCTAGGAAGAGCATTCCACAGCCTTCTCCAAGACACGCCCTCCGGTGTCCTTGTGGCCCTTTCCATTGGGAAGTGCTTCCTGGTCTCTAGCCATAATCCTGACTGCTGCAGTTCCCCCTTGTGTAGCCTTCTCTGGAGTGGGACTGTGGGTGGACACCAATCGCTGGTAGTTCTCCAGCCAGCACCACTCCCTGCCAAACCCCAGGAGCGCACCCTCTTCCCGCCTAAAATCCCGCTTTCTTCAGCTTCCCGAGAGAGCCCGTGCCTGACTCAGAGGCACGAGCTGGGACGCGCTCTTTGTGCGGAAGGGATGTCGCTGGTCCCTGTAGGATCCTACGAGTTCCTGGGAAGGAGGCGCATTCCTTCTCCAGGACTCATGGGGCCCTCTGAGCTGGAAGTAGCCCTGGAGCCCAGGGCTCCCCCTGGCCCCATCTTTCCTAACGGGGAAACTGAGGCCCAGAGAGGTTGAGCGACATGTCTACAGCCATTCAGCCAGCCTAGCGGGGTTGGATGTTCACCTTCACAGGCGATGCTGTGTCTGTGGTTTGCGTAGGGGGCTGGGTTTTCCAGCCCTATAAAGGGGGCTGGCTGTGGCCCCCTGGCCTGGTGGTCCCTGCCCCAGGTATCCCAGGAGCAGAGCAACCAGCATCCTGTGGCTCCACAGAGCTCCCTGGCCCGGAATCAGTGCCCCTGCCTGCTGGCCCTCTGCGCTGGCAGATTCCCGGTGGTCCAGGGCTGCCCTCACAGCCGAGCACGGGCACCGCCTCCGTTCCACCATCCTGCGGTCCCCTCCCACTCCACAGCCTCCCATGCTCCCTTCACGCCCCAGGGAGGCCCCTCACCTCCGTGGGTAGAGGAGAGGAGGCCTGAGTGTACGTCGGTGATAAGTTGCCCAGGGGACACCAGCACCGGTGGCTGGGGCGCGAAGAGCTTAAGCAGTTTTGCCTGCCGGGCCTGGACTCCCAGCTGGTGTCCTGGCCCCTCGGGCCGACCAGGCCATCTGGCCTGACAGATACCACACTGTGTCCCATCTGTCCCGAGGCAAAGTCACCAGGAGAAGACCGCCTGCTGCCTTTGTGGGATTGCTGGGGTAGGCGTGGACCAGGCTGTCTGGCCCTGGGAGGCCAGGCCAGTTGGGAAAGGGTCTAGCACCGGGCAGGCTGTCCTCTGGCCACTCTCCTCTCTGCCCTGGGTAGCTGGCTTCTAGGGTCTCCCCGAGGTGGGAGGAGGGAGAGTCTGAGCTCCCAGGGGCCATCGGGGCTTCCTTGTGCAGATGGGTCCAGAGAGGTGCAGGGACGGGCCCAGGGTCACACAGCAAGCCAGTGTAGGCAGAGTGGGACTCGCACCCAGGCTCTGCTGGCTGCTGCCCCGCATGGCCCAGCTCACAGGCTCGTTCATCTGGTAAGGACTGGTTGAGGGCCTACTATGTGCTGGGCACCTGGAGACTCTGGGTACCAGACGGCGCCTCGGTGCCAGTGTGGGAGAGAGGGCACCCGGAGTGCAAAGCCTCCCTAGGGGAGAATGGCACATCGCAGCCACGCCCGGGGCCCTGGGCACTGTAACAGGCTTCCCAGCAGCTAGGAGTGGGGCCTGCTCACTGAGGAGCAGACCGATGCCAGGCACTTGGTGTTCAGTCTTATAGAATCCCCACAACCCAAGGAGGTACGTACTGTTGTTACCCATTTTACAGATGAGGAAACTGAGGCTCAGAGGGGAAAAGTCACTTTTACCAGATCCCCACCTGGGGAGTGGCCGAGTTGGGGAAAGGGCAGCGGATGAGTGCAAATGGCCTTCCCCTTCCCCAGGCCGGCTCCTCCTTGTCCCTCTGTCTTGGACTATTTCCTTTTTGACTTTTTACTGAGTCCAGGCCAGGAATTGTGTGGCTGGAGGCCCAAATCTCGGGGGAAATGAGTCTCCAGCCAGGTTTGAGTTGAGAAGAGAAGTGATACTGAGGCTGGTCCTTTGGCATAGCTGGGGCTGGTGACCCTCGACCTCCCCCTGGGCTGGGCACCTGGTGGCATCTGGGCAGTGCTTGGGGGACTCCCCATGGAGGACTGTCGGTCCACCCGAGGGCCCCAGGGCTCTCCGACAGGGGCTGGGGCCAGGCCAATGGGAGCCTTACCCCAGGGGCCACACAGCTAGGGCCACACTGTGCCCCAGCCTGGCAGCCCAGGTGGGGCCTTTAGCACTGCACTCCTGGAGTTTGGGGGTGATGCAACTTGGGGTCCATTCTGATCCCTGGGAGACTGAGGCACATACTCCTTGACCTCTCCCTTCCAATAGGAGGCCACCCGGCACAGAGACACGCGCCCAGGCTTTGGGATCAGACCAGCACCTGCCACTTCACAAGGCGAGCGGAGGAAAGTCTCGTGGCGATGAGCTTGGGCTCTGGAACCCAGGGCTGCCTGGACTCAAGTCCGACCACTTCTGAGCTCTGTGGCCTTGGGCAAGAGCTTCACCTCCCTGGGCCTCAGTTTCCTCATCTTCAAATGGGCACAGTGACAGTACCTCTCTCACAAGGTCGTTGTGAGGATTAAAGGAGTTAATAGTGCCCAGCACATACTAACAATTCATGATGTTAACTGTTGTCATTATGTGACCCTGGACAAGTCACCCACCTCACTGGTGAGCCTCAGTTTCCCCATCGGCAGAATGGGGACGAGGAAATGAGAGGTTTCCATAAGATGCTCTGCCAGGGGCTTTCTTATCACCGAAGTGTCTCTGGGAGACTCTGCTCCGTTTCATTCCCCTCCCATCTCGAGCGGACTGACGTCTCTCTCCCCTGAGAGGAGTGCCCGGTCCCGTGGACAGGTGGGAGGAACACTCTTATGTGCATGGGTTGGTGGGTGCCCTGTGCCCCACCTCCACCCCCCCCCACCCCCCGGCTGGTTCACATCACGTTGAATGGCAGGACCCACCGCGATGACAGCAGGCTGGTATTAAATAATGAGTCGGTCCCCTTGAGCTGTATTTAGTCACTAATCCCTCTCCTGGCCGGGTGGTTGCAGTCTAATTACCTGTCCCAGCTGTGCCCGGAGCCTGCCCCTTCCTGGCCAGTTAGGATAATGATGGCACCAACACACAGGCGGTCCTCGCCACGACCCACCCTCAGTTGCACAACCCCACGAATGATTAGTTTGCCCGGTCCTTGTCACTCTTCCCTTCTTCCTCCTCGGGATTGCCCAGGAACGTTCTCCTCCCCTCACTGGCGGCACGGCGGGAAGCTCACGGTGGGAAGCTCACGGTCTCTGGAGTCGCACTGAGCCAGCCACTGCCCGGCTGTGTGGGACCTTGGGCACAGCACTTCACACTCTGAGCTTCGGGCTTCTCCTTTATGAATGGCCTGGACTTCTGAGCATCCCCCTGGCATCCTGGGATCCCCTGTTCTGTGCTTTTGCCACCCCATGTGGAGCCAGTTTCTGCTTGCCCACCCTCCCTTAATCCAACGGGTCACTCTCACCCATTTTACAGGTGAGGAGACTGAGCCCTAGGGAGGGGACTTGGCTCAGGGCTGCAGAGCCTTGTTTTAAACCCAGGATGGGGGTGTGTGTGACTCCTGTCTGGTGGGTTCTACTCGGCTGCTGGCTCCTCAACTGGCCAGGCTGCGGATGATTAGGGAAACCCGGGATCCCGGGCCCTTGGCCCTTGGCCCCAGGGCTGCTGCCGGTGGGGAGGATGCTGGGCGAGTCTCCGATGGGAGATTACGCTGAGCTGAGACTCACCGTGCCCTGTGTTAACAGGGGCGGCACAGTCGCTTGGAATAAACAATGGAGAGACCCAAAGTACATATTAGGTTTCCAAAATAGCCTTGGGAGTTGCTGTTTTTCTCAAAGCTGTAAACATATCCCTGGGTGGGGCCCCCCACACCCTCCTGGGCACAGACCCCCTCCAGGCCTCCTGCTTCTTGGCCTGGGTACCCAGAGACTTGGTTCCCAGACTCCCTACTGGCTCTGGATTTGGACAGGAGCTGGCGCCCTGGAGGCTGAGAGCCGCTGACACTGGGGTGGGGTGGGGTGCCGGGTCTGGCAGAAGACAGCGTCCCAGGGATGGAGAGCATGGGCACTAACCTTCCCATCGTGTGTCCCAGGTGAGGTAGGCCCAGGCTACGAGGTGGAGGGAAGAGAGTAGCAGAGCTGGCCTGGACTGCGGAGGTTGTCTGGGGAAACAGAGGCTGATGCGGGGGCGGGCAGGGAGGCTATGTCCAAGGCCACAGTGAGTCAGAGCTGGACTGGCTAGATCGGATCTCCCAGGGAAGGCCCTGGAGGTGACATTCAATGGACACTTTTTATCCAAGGAACGTTTATTTGGTGCATACTGTGTACCTGGCTCTGTGCTGGGCACTGGGATCACAGCTGTGATCCAGAGATAGGCCTGATCTTGCAAGAGCTAAGAAGGGAAGACCAGCCAGGGCTCGGTGGCTCACGCCTGTAATCCTGGCATTCTGGGAGGCTGAGGCAGGAGGATCGCTTGAGCTCGGGAGTTTGAGACCAGCCTGAGCAAGAGTGAGACCCCGTCTCTACTAAAAATAGAAAAATTAGCCGGGCGTCGTGGTGCGCACTTGTAGTCCAAGCTATTTGGGAGGCTGAGGCAGGAGGATCACTTGAGCACAGGAGTTAGAGGTTGCAGTGAGCTATGATGATGCCATTGCACTCTACCTGGGGTGACAAAGAGAGACTCTGTATCAAAAAAAAAAAGGAAGGGAAGACAGGCAAGTGTACAGATAACCTCAGTACTCAGTCACGTGGAGCCTTTGCAGTACGGAAGAGTGGCACTTGACCCTGACCAAGGAGTCGGGGAAGGCTTCCTGGAGGAGGAGGTGTATCAGCTGCGTCCTGAAGTCATATTAGATAAGGGAGAAAAAGAGAAATGACAAAGGGGAGAGGGTGTAGACTCCTCTAGGCAGAGAACACGGCAGGTACCTTGGAGGTGTGATGCAGCTTGGAGGTGCTGGGGATGCTGTTTCCTCTCGCCCCGTCCTAGCATGTGGCCACTTGCTCCGGGGCTTATCACCCTCCAGATGAGACCTCTGCCCTTTCGGAGGAGAGGCACTGGGCCCATTTCTCAGTTGAGCCTGATCTCCCAGTCCTTGCTCCTTGGGAAATGCAGAGTGCCACCCATGAGAAAGGGCAGTATTTATGGACGTAGCACTTTGACTGATAGGGAAACCGAGGCACAAAAGTGTTGCTGCAGGAGCTGGGGTAAGGACCTAGGGATCCTGCTTTTCCTTGGCTCCCTGCCAGCTGGGAGCCCATGGCAGGCGATGCTGGGTAGCCCTGCTCCAGGCTCCTGCAGCTGCCGAGTCCCCGACCGTGCAGCCTCGTCACACACAGTGCTTTGCGGCACAGGCCTTTTCTACGTCTGCACACTTGGCCCAGGAACCCACTCCAGGGCGTACCTGGACAGATATGCGGCTATGAGCATACCAAGATGTTCTTCGCAGTGTTGTTTAGATTGCTAGGACTCGGGGGTGACAGTAGGGACCCATTAAATCAGTGGCACACAGCCTTCTGCACCACCTGCTCGGAAGGATGCCACCGTATATTGTTAAGTGGAAAAAGTATGCTCGAAAACCATATATGATCCAATCCCATTTCCTCTTTTTAAAAGTCTCATAAGAAAAAAAAAAAATCTCATAAGAAAAAGTTGGGAAGGACATACAGCCGATGTGAACAGTAATCATCTCAGGGAGGGGGATCTAGGTGGGTTTTAAAATTTTTAGATTTGCCTTGTCTGTTTTTATTCTGTGTCTTTTGTAATCATTGTAAAACGCCCATGCAATTTAAAACAAGGGGAAAATGAGCAGGTCTTTTTGTCTTTTTGAAATGTAAGTGGTTTTGATTTTTTTTGACTAGGTGTACATGACATCACTCAAAATTAAACAGATACAGGCCGGGCGCGGTGGCTCACGCCTGTAATCCTAGCTCTCTGGGAGGCTGAGGTGGGAGGATTGTTTGAGCTCAGGAGTTCGAAACCAGCCTGAGCAAGAGCGAGACCCCGTCTCTACTAAAAATAGAAAAATTAGCCGGGCGTCGTGGTGCGCACTTGTAGTCCAAGCTATTTGGGAGGCTGAGGCAGGAGGATCACTTGAGCACAGGAGTTAGAGGTTGCAGTGAGCTATGATGATGCCCTTGCACTCTACCTGGGGTGGCAAAGAGAGACTCTGTATCAAAAAAAAAAAGGAAGGGAAGACAGGCAAGTGTACAGATAACCTCAGTACTCCGTCACGTGGAGCCTTTGCAGTACGGAAGAGTGGCACTTGACCCTGACCAAGGAGTTGGGGAAGGCTTCCTGGAGGAGGAGGTGTATCAGCTGCGTCCTGAAGTCATATTAGATAAGGGAGAAAAAGAGAAATGACAAAGGGGAGAGGGTGTAGACCCTCCAGGCAGAGAACACGGCACGTGCCTTGGAGGTGTGGTGCAGCTTGGAGGTGCTGGGGATGCTGTTTCCTCTTGCCCCACCCTAGCACGTGGCCACTTGCTCCGGGGCTTATCACCCTCCAGATGAGACCTCTGCCCTTTCGGAGGAGAGGCACTGGGCCCATTTCTCAGATGAGCCTGATCTCCCAGTCCTTGCTCCTTGGGAAATTCAGAGTGCCACCCATGAGAAAGGGCAATATTTATGGAGGTAGCACTTTGACTGATAGGGAAACCGAGGCACAAAACTGTGTTGCTGCAGGAGCTGGGGTAAGGACCCAGGAATCCTGCTTTTCCTTGGCTCCCTGCCAGCTGGGAGCCCATGGCAGGCGATGCTGGGGAGCCCTGCTCCAGGCTCCCGCAGCTGCCGAGTCCCCGACCGTGCAGCCTCGTCACACACAGTGCTTTAGAGGGACACAGAGCCTTTTCTACGTCTGCACACTTGGCCCAGGAACCCACTCCAGGGCGTACCTGGACAGATATGCAGCTATGAGCATACCAAGATGTTCTTTGCAGTGTTGTTTAGATTGCTAGGACTTGGGGGTGACAGCGGGGACCCATTAAATCAGTGGCACACAGCCTTCTGCACCACCTGCTCGGAAGGATGCCACCATATATTGTTAAGTGGAAAAAGTATGCTCGAAAACCATATATGATCCAATCCCATTTCCTCTTTTTAAAAGTCTCATAAGAAAAAAAAAAAAATCTCATAAGAAAAAGTTGGGAAGGACATACAGCCAATGTGAACAGTAATCGTCTCAGGGAGGGGGATCCAGGTGGGTTTTAAAATTTTTAGATTTGCCTTGTCTGTTTTTTTTCTGTGTCTTTTGTAATCATTGTAAAACGCCCATGCAATTTAAAACAAGGGGAAAATGAGCAGGTCTTTTTGTCTTTTTGAAATGTAAGTGGTTTTGATTTTTTTTGACTAGGTGTACATGACATCACTCAAAATTAAACAGATACAGGCCGGGCGCGGTGGCTCACGCCTGTAATCCTAGCTCTCTGGGAGGCTGAGGTGGGAGGATTGTTTGAGCTCAGGAGTTCGAAACCAGCCTGAGCAAGAGCGAGACCCCGTCTCTACTAAAAATAGAAAGAAATTAATCGGACAACTAAAAATATATAGAAAAAAAAAATTAGCCGGGCATGGTGGCGCATGCCTGTAGTCCCAGCTACTCGGGAGGCTGAGGCAGAAGGATTGCTTGAGCCCAGGAGTTTGAGGTTGCTGTGAGCTAGGCCGACGCCACGGCACTCTAGCCCGGGCAACACAGTGAGACTCTGTCTCAAAAAAAAAAAAATACAGAAGAAACAGTGACACATGCTACAGCATGGACGGACCTTGAGGACGTTATGCGAAGTGGA
The DNA here is from genome assembly GCF_000956105.1 of Propithecus coquereli. Taxonomy (NCBI): domain Eukaryota; kingdom Metazoa; phylum Chordata; class Mammalia; order Primates; family Indriidae; genus Propithecus; species Propithecus coquereli. Next base: position 1,175,434 of record NW_012151152.1, read on the forward strand.
ATAAACCGTTTGCATATACCGTCTGGGTCCGTTTGTACGAGGTACCTAGCGCGGTCAGGCCCACAGAGACAGAAAGTAGAATGGTGGTTGCCAGGGGCTGGGAGAAGGGGCACTGGTGAGTCGTTTAATGGGGACAGAATTTTAGTTTCGCAAGGTGAGAAAAGTTCTGGAGATGGATGGTGGTGATGGTTACACAACGTGAATGTTCTTAGTGCCACTGAACTATACACTTAGAAATGGTTAAAACGGTAAATTTTATGTTACGTTTATTTTACCACAATTTTAAAAAAAGATACAGAGGGGATAGAGTGACGAGCCCCCTCCCCACTCCTCACATCCCCCAGTCACCCAGTTTCCTCTCTGGAGGCAGCCGATATTTTCAGTGTGATGGTAAGTGTTTGGTTTCCTCCTGCCCCTGGGCATCAGTGGGCAAGGGCAACATGAATGGGGCCCCTTCACTCGTGGGCAGAGTGAAGATGCCTCCTGCCCCCAAGAGCCCTGGGCGAGCACCCCCTTCCATCCCTGCCTGCAGGGCGCAAGGTGGCCGGCACCCAGATCCCCTCCCCCTTGTTGGGTGGGAGGGATTGAGCTATGGAGCTGGAGGAGCCAGAGGTCCTGCCCTGGAGGGACAGCGCCGGAACTCGCCTCCCCTCTCTCAGTGGGAGGAGAATACACTTAATCCACTTCCGTGTCCCCAGCACTTGGCTCCCAAGTGGGCACTTGGGAAATGTTTGTTGTATCTGTCCTGGGGGAGGAGGATGAAATCTAAGCAGCCGCTCCAAGGCTGCCAGGCCTGGGTGTCTCCAGAAACACCCAACACTCACTCGCTGAGGCTTCCTCGGTGCCCGAGCTCGTGCCAGGCACTGGGACGTGGTGCTGAGTTGGACACAGGGGAGATAAGACGTCCCCCCGTATGCCTTTGGCAGCCCCGCGTGTTGCCAGGCACTGATTGCAGTGGGACTGGTTTGGCACCAGGTGCCCTGCCTGGTGCCCGGGGCCCTGTGCAGTCTACGCAGCGGAGCCCCTCACCACGGCAGGCAGGACAGCATAAAGGCCGTCCTGTTCCGTGACTAATCGTAGCTCCATCTGTTGAACATTTACCAGGAGCTCGGCTCAGTGCTGAGTGTTAACGTGTATTGACTGACTTACGATAACAGCCCCGCAAGGGCACAAGGGAGGTGCTTCCGCTAGCGCCTACTTAAAGTTTGGGGACCTGGAGCACAGGAGGTTAAGTGCCCAAAGGCACACAGCTTAGAAGTGGCAGAGCCTCTGCCCCTCTTGACACCTCCACCTGGTGGGGCCAGGTGTGGGGCCCTGGTGACAAGCAGTAGCCTCCCCGCTCCCCGTGACGTCCACAGCACGGCAGGGCCAGAAGGGAACTGGGACCCTTTTGTAGATGAAGAAACAGACCAGAGAGACAAGGGGGCCATCTCAGACCCCGAAGCGAGCGACAGGGAGGCCGTGGAAGGGATGAGAGCTTCCATTCTTTCAGGGCCTGTGCACACCACCTTTTTCACAAACTGTAGCAGCCCCGAGGGGGAACTTGAACTTCATGACCCCTGTTTCACAGGTGACCAAATGGGGAGGCTCGGGGACTGGAAATTATTTGCTCAGGAGCACGTGGCCAGTAGTGTTGGGATTTGAGCCCAGTTTCACCCAACTCCAAAGCTAGTGGCCTTTTTTTTTTTTATTTCAGCATATTATGGGGGTACAGATGTTTAGGTTACATGTTGCCCTTTTCCCCCTCCCCCCCCAAGTCCGAGCTTCAAGCGCGTCCATCCCCTGGATGGCGCGCATCGCACTCTTTGTGTGTGCATATACCTGTCCCCTCCTCCCCCTCCCCCCTTCCTGACGCTAGTGGCCTTTTTGTTCGGGAGGTGCTGGCCCCAGTTGGCCTTGGCCGGTGGAGGTGGGGCATGCTAAGGCCTTTCTCCACCTGGGTTCTAGGGGCCTGAGAGGTGGGTCCACGGGCAAGCAAATGCCCTGGCTAAGTGGCTCTTTTCCAAATCAGGGACTGCGACCCCAAATGTGTACACTTCTGTGCACCTGCCCCTGGCGTTGTTACCTGGGGGCATTTTCTGAGCATTGTGCTGGGGACATGGGTAGGGGTTTGTGGAGCCGATGAGACACTGTCTGAACATTCAGAGGCTGCTCAGACTTGGGAGTGAGATGGCCCCGGAGTTGACCTTGAGCAAGTCATTTCACCTGAGCCCCAGTGTCTCCCGTGTAAAGTGGGAAGGGTGACACCTGGCTCACAGAGGTGCGGTGAGAATTAGAGGTGGTGGGAGTAAAATGATTAGACTGGCACCTCATAAGCATTTTACAATGGATGCAAATCCTTTCCTCCTAGGAGAGCGGAGTCTGGTGCGAGAGGCGGGGGAGTGAGAATTTACAGCACCCTGCATGCGTGATGAAGGCCTGGGCCCGGGACTGGGAACACCAGCAAAGGTGTAGTGACTCATCCTGGGGAAGTCATGAAGGGCTCCCTGGAGGAGGTGATGAAGGTGTATCCCAGCCGGGCTGGAAGTGGTGCCCCGGAAACCTCACGGTGGCCTGCAGTTTGGGATGCAGATTCCTCCTCACTGCGAGATACTGGTTGAGTCACTTTCCTTCTCAGAGGAGCCTGGTTTGTGCAGGGCAGTGCCCACTGGGTGTGATTTCTAGACAGAAGCACTTAAAAGGCACTGCCCAGCGTGCTGCGCCGGGTTACAAGCAACCACAGGGCTGCAGTTTCTCCGAGGGTGTTTTCGGTAAGCGATACTGAGTGGGAGTGACGCTGGGAACCTGGGCACATACTGATGCCGGGGAATTGGGACAGGTGGCTCATAAAACAGCCGGAGCCTCAGATCGGCACTGGGGTAGGTGACCCAGGGCTTCAGCAGCTGGCCTGGGAGAACACCCTTAAATGCCTGTGCCTGTCGGGAGGTGCCACGAGACCAGCTGGGCTCTCCTGCCCTGGGCTCACCTGCTGCCCCAGCGGCTCTTGTCAAGACAGACCTCGAAGGGCTGAGCACGTGCCCATTAATTCCTGGGGTATGTCTGGGGGGTGTGGGGGGTGGAGGCAGATGATCGCTGGGTTTTGCTGGCAGGGGAATCTGTGGCATTAGCGTCGGGCTTCTTTCCCTCTGCCACCCCATCCCCATGTGCTGCTGGCCACCCAGCCAGGTGACAGTGGCATCTAACTCATTCTCATTCCCGTCAACATGATTGTTCTGGCAGCATAGTGGCTCTGGGGTCAGACAGCCCTGGGTGCAAGTCTGGCCTCGTCACTTACAGTGTGGTCTTGGAGCACTCTCCCAGCCCCTCCCAACCTCTCTGCCTGTCATTGGGAGGTCATGAGGATGAGGCTGATGACACCAACTGCATGCTCAGGGCATGCCAGGCACTGTTCTGGGCACCTTTCATATGTTATCCTTAGGAGCAAAAAACCCTTAGGAGCTGGGTGATAGTACCAAGGCTCAGAGAGGGTCAGTAACTTGCTCAGGGTTGCAGAGCTGCAAGATATATAGCTGGGCTTTGATCCCAGGACCCTCTGGCTCCAGAGCCCCTGCTCCTTTCTCCACTACACCACTGGTTTGAACTCAAGGACTGCTGTCCCAGCTGGCTTTTGAGACTTTGCGGTTTATCGGATGGCTTTGTGGTCAGCGTGGGGTGTTTGTCCAGGGACCACGGAAGTTGTTTTCTGGTGTGGCTGGGTAGGCCCTTAGAATCCATCCAGCTTGACACCATTGCATCACTAACGAGACGGTGGTGCTGGAGGAGGGGAAGGGACACAGCCAGATAGAGGCAGAGGCAGGACCGGATGCAGGACTTCCTGTGCAGCACTGGCTGCCGTGTTACTTGACGGTGTGCTGGGGGGCGGGGGCTTCTCTCCCTCCCGCCTCTCTCACGGCCTGGTGGCTCCCCATGAAGAGCACGGAGACCAGCCAGCTGCCCTGCAAAGGGGCACCCTTGGTCTCCAGGAAACAGGTGGGGAACGTGGATGACTCCGTGCAGCTCATCCCTACTGCCCATCGGCAGGACTCGATTTCACCGCCTTGCGGGGAAAATTCCTTAGCTACCGACTTTCAGTGCCACCTCTCAGTTGCTCTTGGATCCCCAGAGAGTCAGGATAGGATGGAGAAGTGTCCCTGCTTAGGTGGGCCAGGCCTTCACCCACCCATCTGCCCTTCCCACTGCCCCCAGGCCACGCTGCCAGGACAATACTAGCGAGCATGGTCTCCGTCCATCAGGGGCACCTGGGTGTCTCACTGGAGCCCTACAAGGTGGACTGCTATTCCCATTTTACAGAAGTGGAGCCTGAGGTTCCTAGCCAGAGGTGAGCAGGCCTCTGGCCATCACATGGTGGCAGACGGCTTCCTCAATCTGCCGGCCTCCCTGGAGAGGTCTGGAGAGACGCCTACAATCTGTTAACCATGTAGGGCCCGCGTGGCTCGAGGCAAACCCTCAGGAGCTGTTTGTGGATGAATGACAGACCAATGAATGCTTGCTGCCACCCCATCCCTGGCTGGTGAGAGGGCGCTCAGGGGTGTCTGCTGCTGAGGGCAGGCCGCCAGAGGCCTGGCATTACCCAGGGTAACTCTGGATGGCATTGGCGTCCTCGAGGCCGTCGCCTCTTCTGGGCTCCAGGGAAGGGGCTATCCAGGGCTGCAGGTGGCTCTGCAAATATCACATCCAGAGGGATTCTCGGAGGTCGTATTACAGGTGGGGAGACTGAGGCCCAGGGTTGAGCAGGGACCTACCTGGGTTGTGCGGTGAATTAGCGACACAGCCAGGACTTGAACCAGAACCTCCTGCCTCCTAGCCTGGTACGCTCTCCTCCACGAGGACTGTCCCCAAGACATTAGAGCCCCCTGCCTGCCCCCTGGGCGGCTCGCACAGACCTGCGCTGGGATCCCTGGAGCAGGCTGCCGTTTCAGGCTGGAAGCAGCCGTGGGTGGCAGTGTGCTGGGTGGGGGGGGGCATACTTGACACAGTGGCTTCTCCAACCCGGCCCCCGCCCCTGTGCTCGGCCTGCCCGGGCCATTACCGCCCGCCTGTAATGGAATCGGCTGCCCTGGTTAAGTGTTCACATTAAATTAATACCTCCTCCGTGGAGACAATCAGTTGGCATTTAATTTGTGTTTCCTTCCGAGAGCAGCAGAGTACAGCTGGGCAGCCGGGCTCTGATGGGCACATCTGCGAGGCGTCCCTTCCCGGGCTCGGGGCCTCCGTGGAGAGGGGAGCTGCAGAGCCCACAGGCAGGAGGGCGACAGGGAGGCCGTGAGAGGCGGTGCCAGGTGGCCCCGCAGGGCAGGCAGGTGGCTGGAGCTTACTGGCCGTCCATTTTCCGGGGAGAAGAGATGCTCACGGTAGACCAAGTGGAGGAGGAAGTCAGGAGGCGAAGGCCCCACGAGGGCCAACTTGTAGCTGCCAGGGATGAGCCCCGTGGTGGCGGTGGTGGTGGGACTCTACTCGGGTTCCCCAAATCGCACTCCCGCCCCACCCCACTCCCTTTCCCTCATCTGTGTTGTTTTCTGCCACAAACACGAATCGTCTGTGATATTAAAGGGGGGGAGTGTGGAAGGAGGAAGGTGACTCAGTCGTGGTTTCTAGACTTTCTAGAAGGGCCCGGCAAAGCAAGCGGGGGCTCTGGATCCTCACCGGGCCCTGACTCTGCAGGGGTGCCCACGACGGTCTGTGTGACCCGTGGGCTTCTGGGAAGCTGCATCGAAGAAGGGGCCCCTGGGCTGCCTCTGTGCCGCAGCCTGTCCCTCCAGCGCAGATACCATTCTAGAGATGGACCAGTCAGGGCCCCCGGGCTGGGCCCCGCTCAGCTGTGCAGCCGTGGGCAAGGCACTGTCTGTCCACCCAGGGATGCGACAGTGCCCCTGTGCGTCTGCGGGTGGGCCGGCTCAGAGGCCGGGGCAGTGCAGAACCGAGGGGCACCGGTGGGCAAAATCTTCTGTGGTCAGAGCCTTCAGCCTCCAGCACGTCCCTGGCCATCCCCTGGCCAATCCCTGGCAGCCTGCACCCCGCCCTGCTGCCGTGGGGTGGGGTGGGGTCCCCGTGGCCAGGGTGGAGCAGAGAGGGTGCCAGCCCTCCACCCGCCGAGGAGGAAGCTGCTCTCTGCCCCCACCTGCCCTCCGCCAGGGGCCAGGCCCACGCTTGGCCCAGAATGAAGTTTTCCACTGGTGGCTGCGGCCCAGCCTCACCTGAGCTTGCTTCCCACCACCTGAGTGAGTCGGCCTGGGCGTGCCGGCCGCTGCCTTCCCGGCAAGGTGTGGGCCATTCCTGCGGCTCCCTCCCGGCTCTGCCTGGCTGTGGAGCCCGCCCCACGGATCGGATCGGATCGTCTGCCGGCTACCAGGGATGGGGCTGGGTGTTTTCACCCATGCCGTGCCCCTCGTGTAGTTCCCACAGCCGCCCTCGAAAGCAGGTGGCGCGCTTCCCGACTCACAGAGGGCGCAGCTGAGGCCCAGAGAGGGTAATTGACTCGCCCAAAGTCACACAGCTGGGAAGTGGTGGGGCAGGATTAGAACCCTCCCTTGCTGCTCCGGACTCTCTGCCCGGGAGCCCCAGGGCTGTCCCTGAGCCTTAATTGTTTTGCTGGGCCTGCACCCACTTTCCTCCTGAGCCCGGGAGCCTCTTTCTCTGACGGCACAGGAAGTGCAAAGCCTGTGAGTCAGCCGCTCTGCCAGTGACTTCAGCGTGGGTTTCCGCCCCTCTGTTGGCCAGCCTTGCTAGCCCCTTTCCTGCGGGTCTGTGTGTCATCTTGTGTCATCTTGAGCTGCTGGGGCAGGGGAAGGACCAGGCCGAGTGTTGGGTGGGGGTGGGGGCGGGCGACCATGTCCACCCCTCCCCCCAGGGGCCAGCTGAGGCTTCTGGTTGCTCATGCGTCCCAGGGAGGCTCTTCAGGAATGCGGAGAGACCACATCTGGCTGGGCGGTGCTGCCGCCGCCCCCTCCTGGCCACCAGCCTCACGCGAGTGCTTGCTCTGCTAAGATGGTGGCCCAGGCCCGGCTCTCAGCTGCAGAGTCCTTTTGTGCGGTCATTTCCTCTCCCCGCACTCTTTGTCCTGACACCCCTGCCTCGCCTGCCCGCAGGGCTGTGGGAAGTGGGAAAGGGAAGGCTTCTCCTTCTCCCTGCCTGCTTCCTGCCCTGGCCGTCCCTCCCCCTGGCCTGGCGTCCCCTGGGAGAGGCTGTGGAGCCACGTGGACCAGCCGAGAGCAGGGGCTGTGCCGGGAACTGGGAGCCCCCGGGCTGGGACGGTGCAGGCTAAGGACGCCCCAGGGAAAGGGGCTCTGGCTTGGGAGGGGTGAGCAGGGGGCTGGATTCCTTCATCCATCCAATCCATGCGGTAAATGTCCGACTCCTGAGCACAGGGTGGTAATCATAACCGGTTCTCTGGATGGTGGGAGGGCTGAGACCCGGCTCCTCCTTTATGCGCTTACCCACCCGCACCAGGATCTCACCCCTGGTTTCCTCCCTGTCCCTCCTCTTTGCCTGAGACCCCCCGAGCTGGTGCCAGCCCCTGGCGATGGTGGGACAGACAAAGGTGACTGCCTGCGGGAGCCCATCGCTGTCCCTGGCGCTGTGGGGCCGGCTCCTTTGAGTGAGAGCTGTGCGCCATGGGACACCACGGCCGAGCCGCCTGGGAGGACAAGATCAGGGGGCCCTGCGATCTGGGGCCCGACGCCTCAAGCTGGTGGAGCTGGAGGAGGGAAAACAATTGCAGTCGATGCCAGGACTGGGGAAGAGATGCCATTTGAGACAAGCGGGGAGAAGGGATAGAGTTTCAGGAGGCCGAGGAGGGAGGGGAAGGGGAAATGGGCCGCCTGACCTCCGAGCCTCTGCTTCCTCATCTGCAGAATGGAGACCGTCCTTAGGGGAGGAGTCGGTGACATTTTATATACACAGGTGTGGACGCCTCACATGGTGAACAGCCTCGAGAAGGTGACCAACAAGTGTCCTTCTCTCACCCAGCGCTTGAAGGGAGAAGGTCAGGGTGGGCAGGGGAGACGCTCAGTGGTTCAGGCCATCTCCGCTCTGGCTTGAGTCATCCGTAGGCTTTGGGCTTTCATATTCCCACCTGTAAAATGGGTACAGGGTAGCTTCATAGCCCACTGCGTTGAGGCAGTGGGATCGAGCAGATGTATTAATATTTAAAAGGCCTGGGCACCCCACAGAGAGAGTTGGCGTGTGTATGTCACCCCAGTTTCCTCCAGTGACAGACCCTTCAGTATCATGGGGTCCTTTGAACAGGAAAGACCCCTCCCCAGCCAACAGAACAGCCCCTGGACTGCTGGAGAAACACGAGGAAACTGCCTCTGTGCCCCCAAGGTGGTCTCTAAGCTCACCCCAGCCTGCCTTCCCCTTTCAGCCTCACAGGGCCCAGGAGTGGGATTTGGCCAAATCAGGCTCTGCCATTTCCTAGCAGTGGTGACTTTGGGCGAGTCGTGCGCTCGGCTGTGGGCTGGGGCTGAGAGTAGGGACGGCACAGGCCGCGAGGAAACGCCATCCACCAAAGCCTGACCCACAGCAGGTGCACTCGCATCTTGGTGGCAGACGGCTCCTGGCCTGTGCCTTCCTGCTGGCCTCTGTGTGTTTGCCGATCCCTCGGCCCGGAGCTCCCTCCCCACCGAAGTCTTACTCTCGTGGATAGACCCGGGGCAGGGGCTGGGATTGTACGGGGAAGCAGGTAACTGAGCCAGCAGCCTGGTTAACCGGCTTCCAGCCAGGCTGAGCGCTCCCTTGCTCGGGGCTGAATGGCAGCAGGTGCGGGCGTCTTGGGTACCACGAGAAACACGTTGCCCACCTGGCCCTTCGCCCCAGTCAGTCAGAGCGGCTGAAGGGCAGAGCTTTTCTGCTCTGTCAACACTGGAGCCAGCTGAGCCAGGCTTTCCCACTGCCGCTCAGAGGGACGTCAGTGCGGGCAGCGGGCTCTTGTCTGTCAAGCCAGCTGCTGTCCACATGCGGGGCCTGTCCTCGACCCCCGGGACCAGGCGAGCCAGCTGGCCACCCAGCCCGGCTTTGGAAAGAAAAGGCTCGTGAAATCATTTGTGCAAGCTCATCCTCTGGGGTGAGCTTAGGAAACATGATCAAGGTGTGGGGCGGGAGGGGAGGGGGTGAAGGTGGAGGGACTGGACTGTGTGGCCTCCCAGAGCCTGGCCACTCAAAGTGCCATCTGTGACTAGCACCCCCAGGGAGCTGACTGCCCCACCCTAGGCCTGCTGAGTGAAGGTCTGCATGTTAACAAGCCCCCTTCATCTGCAAAGGCGATTCGTGTGCACATTCTAGTTTGAGACTCGCTGCTTTGGAGAGTGCACTAGGTTTGAGTCCCAGGCTCCGTGCTTACTAGCTGTGTGACCTAAGACAAGTTACTTCACCTCTCTGAACCTCAGTTCCCTCATCTACAAAATGGGCTTGGTTAAAAAATCCCCCCCCCCCCACCAGAGGTTTAATAATTCAGGTGAAAGCCGATGGTGTAGGTGTACAAGGCAGTGAGCCCGGTGCGTGGGACCCAGGCTGGGGTGCTGCTGCCATTGCTGTCACTGTGTCTGGAGAGCCAAAGATATGGGCATGTACCCTCAGCCTGGGTGGATTTTGGGCAAGTCACTTGCCCTCCCTGGGCCTCATTTTCTCCGTCTGTACAATGGGACTTTGACCCCTGCCCCGCCTTCCTTGTGAGATGGTTGCTTGAAGAAAAGGTGTGGAGTGTCGTGCCTAGTTCTGGAGAGTGGGGGATGTGTCAGCAAGATGCCCCTGGGTGCCTGAGTCCAAGGGAGAGGATGTGGCTTTCTGCACCCCTCGCTGCCCCTCCTCTGCTGCTCCTGCTGTTAGGACGCGGTGGGGGGCTGGGCCCAGAAGCCAGGCGGAGGCCAGAGCCACGCTGCGCTCTCCTTGCACCCGCTCTGCTCAGTGGCCTTGGAACCGCGTCCCCTTCCCCCTTCAGAGCAGCGTGGCCAGGAGAGATGATTCAGCTCAGGACCTGTGTCCGGGGCCTTTACCTCCCTCGAGGGAGGCCCCAGATGCTCCATGCTGCTGGGTGGGGGCGGGTGGCTGGCACTTCTCCCCACTTAGAATTCCTGTCCCCAGCATTGGGCCCGTCCTCATCGAGAGGTGGCCTGGGGCTGGCCGCTTAGCCTTGCTGCTGATGTACTGGGTCACCTTGGGCTTGTCTACTCTGGGCCTCAGTTTCCCTACCTGTGCAATGACAGGGTTCCAGTGAGATGGCCCTGCCTGGGTCCCTTACACCGTCTGCCTGGCCCTCCTTAGCTCCCTCTGTGTCCGCCAGCCCTGGCAGGAGCCCCACCCCTTGCCCTCGAGGTCCAGACCCTGGAGCCCACGGGCCTGCAGCTAGCATCAGGCTGGTAAAGGCGGAGAGCACTGGGAAGCGAGCACGCCTGTGTCCTCCGGGAACCCTGGCTAGGGCCCTCTCGTCTGGGAGAGGGGAGGAATTTTCCTCTTTGTGTGCAAACAGTATCCGTTTTCTCTTGTTTCCAAAAGCTGGTGATGTAACCTTCTCTTTGTCCCTCCCTCCCCTCTGGCCTATTTTTAGCCAGCCCTGACAGCATCCTAAAAGGCTCCAGACCGCCCTGCTCGGAGGCCATTGGGGGAGGGCAGCAGTGGGGCGAGGAGGGAGAGGAGCTCCTCTGTCTGTCCCAGGGTGGAGGGAGAGAAGGAACCTGCCCCCAGCTTCCTCGGGGGAGGCAGGGACTCTGTGTTGGGGGCGGGGTTGGGGCCTTCAGGCTTTGGTGGTGCCTAGATCCGCGGGGAGCTCCGCAAGGGGATTCCTCGCCGCCATCTCTCTGTCCGGGAGCCTCCCCACCTGGGTTTGAGTCCTGGCTCCGCCTTTCCCCACCCTGACCTTGGGCCTGTGCCTCTGCCTTTCTTTTCCACCTGTACATGGCATATGACAGTACCCACGCCACGAGGTCGTTACGAGGATTGAAGTGCTTCGTGTAGAACAGGCCTGGTACAAAGTCAGCCTCAGTAAAGGTGTTGCTGGTGTTTATCCTTTCCTGCCAAGCTTCAACCAACTCGAGCATGAATGAAACGATACGTGGAAAGCCCCTGGAGTGGGGCCTGGCACCTGATAAATGCTGAAGAAGTGAGAACTGTGTTTTGGAGGATTTCTTTTAATGTAATAAAACAGACCTGGGTTTGAACTTCAACTCCACCCACTGACAAGCTGTGTGTCTTTGGGCAAGCCATTTAAGCTCTCTGAGCCTCAGTTTCCACATCTGTAAAATGGGATGATAACACCTATGTTGGAGATTTCTGTGTTGGTTAGGGTAGGCTGCAGGACAAATAGATTCTAAGATTGCTTAGCACAATAGAGGTTTGTTTCTTGTGAGTGTAAAGAAGAGGCCGAGGGTAGAGCTGGATACAGCCTGGCTCCTAAGGGCCATTTTTGCAAGCACATCTTGCAGCAACAGCAGGAGCAATAGCACTTGCACGGCACTTTGCAGTTCGCACGAAGGCAGGGTAGGGTGGTGGTCCCTCCTGCCTTTGTCTCCCCACAGTGCTGGGCTCATGCCTTGAGTGTGGCACTTGTCACCACCACCTGGTATTCTGGTTATAGGTCAGAGCGGCTGTCCTCTGACACCCCCCCCTGCCAGGTTGGGAGCTCCTGGAGGGCAGGGAGGGATGGATTCACCAGGGCACCTTCCTCTCCCAGCCCAGGGATAGACCCAGGGTGGGTGCTGGCGTTGTGTCTGAGGCCTGGACTGGGGGAGCCCACCGTCTGACCACCTGTCCTTTTGGCTTTTGCAGATGGGAGGAGGAGCTGGCCAAGCGCATGAACCTTCAGACCATGGTGGACACGCTGCAGGAGGTAAGAGCCCGCGGAGGTCCCGACCAGGAGAGCACGTGGGAGAGCCATGTGGTCGAGGGACACAGTCTTCATGGGGCACAGCCCATACTCAAGCAGTGTGACCTGCTGCTGCCTCAGTCTCTCCTCTGTGGAGCCAAGAGGTCTCTTCAGCTTCCTCTGCTTTGAGGCGAGGAACAGACCGGCACAGTGTTGCAGAAAAGCTCAGATTCGGGAGTTGGGAAGCCTGGGTCCAAGTCCTGGAGCTGCCCCCAGCTTGCTGGGCGACCTGGGGCCAGTGACTCCTCCCTCCGGCCTCTGGCTCCCCACTCGAGGCTGGGACTAGTGGGTCTTTAAGCCCCCCATCTTGCAGTGCCCTGAGTTGGGGCTGAATGCCTTGGAGAGGGGGTAGGATGTCACCAAGGGGGCTCCCAGCCCAAGCAGGCTCCCCACGTGGACGCTGAGGACATCCCCCTCGCCGCGCTAGCTGCTGTCTCCGCATTCTGGGCTCTGCTCCTCACCTGCCTGCGGTGTCCCCTGAGTGGCAAACTTTATCTTCTCAGCCTCTATTTTCCTCTCAGTCAAATGGGAACAAGAGCAGCAACTCCATAAGAAGGCATGAAAAGTTCTTTCAAAAATTTTTAAAAATGGCTTTTGGAAAAGCATGAACGTCTCTCCCTTTTTTTTAATAACAGAAGTATTTTTTTTTTTCCTTTTTAAACAAACATAATGTGTTCATGGTCAAATATTTGGAAAATTCAGAAAAACACACAAAAAAATACTTCCAGTGCCATCCTGCCACGGTTGACAAGCTGGTGTGCGGCCGTCCAGTCTTTTCTACGCAGACACACGCCCACAGCCACCGCTGCACTCTCTGGATGCACACGTTAGGCCGGGACACGTGACATTGTCATTTTGAAACCAGAGGTGGTCAGTATTGGCAATTTCACGTAGACCGGCCTAATATCTCAATGGTTGGGACAGCGCGTTGCCTTACCCTGCTCTTTTTCTCTTAACATCTGCCGTGGGTTTTTCCACGCGATAAACCATCCTTTGAAAAGTGTTCTGAGCGTTCATCGGGGCTCAGCGGGAAGCCAGGCTGGGGTGAGGTCCTTGGTGCCCCTCCCCTGGCACGCGGGCACCCAGCCTGGTCGGACGTCGGGTGCCCGGGGCCCTGGACCCAGCCGTCCAGTCCCTTCTTTCCCCGGGGCGCCCCTCTGAAGCCTCCCCATCTCCGTCCCCGCAGGCGGCGCAGGAGGCTGACGCCATCCAGGAGGAAATGAACGAGAAGATCGAGCGGCTTAAGGCCGAGCTGGTGGTGTTTAAGGGGCTCATGAGTGACGTAAGTGCCGCCGCCGCCGCCCGGGCGTCACGATCCCCCACAGCCATCATGCAGAATGCTTCATTCACTCCGAGGCTCTGAGCTGGCTTCTAGTTAGAGTCCTGGCTGGCTGCGTTTGACCGTGAGGATGACAGATGCATCGGAGACCAGGCGCCCCCTCCCGCCCCTCCCCACTCTCGCTTCCTCGGTCTGAGTAGAGATGCATTAATCTGCCGCTTAACCCATCCCGCCCTCCGGGCTCCCCGACGGTCCGTGTGTGTTTGCTCTGACTCCTTCCCAGCTGGCGTGAGGAGGGCAGGCTGCGGTGTGTGTCTGGGCACAGGGGACGCTGGCGGGTCAGGGCCTGTGCGGTCTGGTCAGTGCCGGCCTGAGAGGCGCCCGGGCCCAGCAGCCTTCGGCAGGGTTGCATTGCGAGGTCAGGAAAGGCCAGTGTGCGTGTCCTTTGGACAATCGGGGGCCCCTTGGAGTAAGCGTGGGTGGGGGGAGCTGTTGACAGCAAAGGCCTCCTTGCTGCTGGGGACGCGGGTGTCCTGCCGCCTTCAGGCAGTGGGCAGTGCGACTCCCCACTGCCAGCGTGGCAGGAACCAGGAGAGAGAGCCGCCTTGGCAGGCGCTGCTGCCTGGGGACAGGTGGGGCTGACGGTGGAGAAGGGATGGATGTCTTTCAACAGCAGGGGCTGTCGTTCTTTTTTCTTTGCTCTAACAAAGTGAACTCTGACCCTGTGTCTGCCGGGAGGATGCCTCCTAGCCGTTAGAGAGACCAGCACACACGGTCTCACGTTGTCCACAAGGCAGGCGCCGAAGCCCCGACCCCCAGACCCCCCAGCCCTTCCCCATCCCGAGCAGCGCGGACACAGCCCTCCACTCCCAGGAAAAGCCCGAGGCTCCCTCAGGCTCTGGGGGCCTCCCCCCACTGCTGCCAACACCTAGGGGTCCCCACCTCTCTGCCCCGCCCCCAGGCTTGCTCCGTCCCCTTGCTCACGTAACCCCTGCTGATCTCCCTGCAGCCCATGACAGACCTGGACACAAAGATTCAAGAAAAGGCCATGAAGGTGGACATGGACATCTGCCGCCGAATCGATATCACAGCCAAGCTGTGCGATGTCGCACAGCAGCGGAACTCGGAAGACGTGTCCAAGATCTTCCAGGTGACTAGGGCCACCCTGCTCACCAGCCGCCCCCTTCTCCCCCCTAGAGCAGCCCTGGCCTCCACCCCTGCCTGGCCAGCCCGATTTCCCTCGACATCCCACTCACTCCCCTTCCCCGAGAGGTGGCACTGCCCCCGAGCCTCTGGCCTCCCCAGGAAAGCGTAGAGTCAGGGACTCATGGACTCGTAGGCCTGTCTGACCCCGCCGTCAAGTCCGACCGCTTCCTCCTGTGGCTGCAGGGCCCAGGGCCTGGGGAGGAGCTGCGATGTGCTCAGGAAGGCAGCGGCAGAGCTGGGCCAGAGCTCAGGTCTGACCCGCCAGGGCTGGGTCCACCGGCCACACTGTGTCCACCGCCCCGATTCCTGCCTCTTCCTCTGGGTGCCGGCACTGGGCATCGTCCTCACGGCTGGGGAGCCCTGGCCAGGCTGTGGGGAGAACTGGGGGAGCTGGCCTGAGCCCTGGCAGGTGGGCCTCAAAACCCAGGGGAGGAGCTATTGGCCTTTGACTATTTTTCATTCCCCCCCCAAAGAGGCTCTCGCTACCCCCCCGGCCTAACGTGCAAGTGTGGGTGCCCCCGAGAGACGGCGATCAGGTTAGCGCCAGTGAGGCTGTCCTCCGGAGAGGGCTTGGGAGGTAGTCCGGCTGAATGAGGCACATGTCATTCTCCAAAGGCTGCTTCTTGAGTTCTGGGTCGTGTTTTGGCTTTTGCTTGAGCCCAGGGCAAAACGGTGTGTTGTTGCTTCACGTGTGTGACTTTGGACGTAGCTGGGCCAGGTCTGGGCCTCCGGGGGCTCTCTCCACCTCCATGCCTTCTTGCTGCCCCTGTGCTGGGAAGCAGGGAGACCGACGCAGCCGCCGTTTGCTCGTGTCTTGTCTGCTGGGCGTGGAAGCTTGGTGAACCTTGGGCTGCCCCTCCGTGGCCTTTGCATGTGAGCAGGAGGGCTCTGGGCAGCATGGAGCCATTCTGGCCTTTGTCAGGGGTTCTCCATCTCTCCAGCTGGCTCTGAGACATCCCAGGTGACTCTGTGCCCTAGTCTGGCCTGCTCCTCTCCCCACATCTTGGGGTTGCTTCTCTGGTGAAGGGCGAGCTGCGGGGCCCAAGCACCGGGCCGCCCGGGGCAGGGGAGGGTCCAGGCCGCCCATGTCCTCACCTGCATGTCTCCCACCTCATGCTTCCCGCTAACGCCGCCTGCTTCTTAGAGGACCTGCGCACCTTTCCCGGCAGGGGCTGGCCCCCCCACGCTCATCCATCCCGTGGGATGCCGGCTCCCTCCCAGTCCACGCCTCCCCGCCCTCCCCGCCGAGCCCTCCAGCCACCCTGATTGCTTGCTTTCTGGTTCAGGTGGTCCCCAAAAAGAAAGAGCGCAAGGTGGCTTCAGATGATGACATCTCCGAGCAGGACGGAGAGGCGAACCGGTTCTCGGATGATGAGGTGGGCTCCATGAACATCACAGACGAGATGAAACGCATGTTCAACCAGCTGTGAGTATCCTGGTGGCAAACTGGGGGCCTGGGCTGAGTAGCCAGGAGCACGATGTTCTGGAATAATTTGGATTCATTTTCAACATTTATGATTTGGGAAGTTGCCTATTTTCAGCTTCTCTTGGGCAGGACAGTGGCTGCCGGATCGGAACAGGCTTTCTGTTACCTGTCTACCTTTCTCTTCGCTTTCCTTTGCAAAGAGACCCCAGAACGGGGATGGGAGGAGGGAGTTGCTTCAGCTGGGGAGGGGGCTGTTCTTGCCCATGAGATGCAGGGCCTAGGCTGTCCCCGCCTGGTCACGTGTAGAAGTGTCTGTCTGATAACGTCATCAACCCAGAAAGGGCAGTGACAGTAGGGGTCTTACCCGTGGACTATTCTTGATCAGACCTTAGACAGACCCACCCTCACCAGTGTCCCTTTGGTGGGTGGCAGAGCTGACCATACACGTCATAGGGAAGGCTCCTGCCATTCATACCCGGGGAGTGTCACAAACATCACTTCGCTGACTCCGGTCGCTCACCCTGGGAGTAGGGGGATCACTGCTCTTCTGTAGACGGGGAAACTGAGCTTCTGAGGGGGGAAGTGACTTGGTCAAAGCCACTCAGCTGACACGCTGCCAAGCTGGGGTTCAGAGCCAGGCCCGACTGTCACTGTGAAATGCCGCTGGGGGTAATGGCAGAGTCTGGGCTGGGTGTAGCCAAGTGGTGGCCAGAGCCGGCTGGTAGCAGCTCTCGAAGCTGCTGGTGTGCCTGTCTGCCCACTCCAGGTTCAGCAGCTTAAATTTGCCATTGTAGGAAATGAGCAAATGACCCCAGTCAGAGCTGCCCTCGTGCACCCCTGCAGAGGGCTGGCGTGCCAGTCCCTCGCTGGGTGTAGCTGGCCTGGAGCAGGGATGGCATTATGGCCTCGGCTAGTCAGTGCCATAATCTCCATCCAGATCCATCTTTAATCCACAGTGCCCTACTGTGGGACGGGGAGGGGCGGGGACAGGTGCAGCTGCAGCCACTGGATGACTTGCCTAAGGGCCCTGCGTTGAAGGGCAGGGCCGGGACTTGGTCTCCCGGGTCTGCCTTCTCCTGGCCCACCAGCCCGCTCGCTCTCTCTCGAGTCCCTGGCAGTCGGGCACCTAGACCCTGAGAACTCAGCTTTCCCCGGGACTCCATTCCTCGCGCCCTTCCCCTCCCACCTCACCACACCCCCAGCGCCAGAACCTCAGGCCTGAGCTTTCTTGCTGGTGTCCCTTCCCTGTGGCCTGCGTTTCCAACAGCAAGGCTAGGTTCGAGCTCTTGGCTCTGATGGGCAGTCCCAGAACCTCCCAGAACCCCTCCAGAGAGGGCATGCTCCTTTTAGCAGGTGCCCCTGACATTGTACTTGCTTCAGAAGCTGGGACGCGGGCCCCTCCTAACCATCTTGCAAAGCTCTGAGGCTGGCTCAGTGTCACTTACGCTAGAGATCACTCCACCCAGCCCCTCCGTGCAGATGAGGAAACAGGCTGGGAGAGGGGATGGCAAGGCCTTACTTAGGACAGAGCCAGGCTCCCTGCTCATGGTCCAGGGCTGGGTCCCCTGCACCGGCTGTGCTCGTGCTTGGAAGGAAGTTCCCTCTTCTCCTCCCACGAGGGATGGCAGTTCCTTTGTCTGATACTGCCTAGAACCTGCCATCCCCTGGGAACAGAACTGAGGTGGGGGCTGTATTTTGGGGGTTTGCTATTTGAGGGTGACGAGGAGACCCCTAGACTCTCGATTCATCTTTTGACATTCCCCCCCAAATGTCATATTCTCATCTTTTGCTGACAAGGGGGGCTTTTGAAAAAAAGCAGTGGTTGGGTTTAGGTTTTCTGAAAGTTGCCCTGGGCATTTCTGAGCCTAAGAGAGCATCATATGCACCAGAAACCTCAGGCTGGGTTCTTCTGGTTGCATTAAAGGGCTTATCAGAGAAAATCTCTGTCCCATTTTTATAAACTCCTCAGGGGATCATTAGGCTGACCAGGAAGGGGGTGGGCTACAAAGGGACACATCCCGAGAGCTGAGTGCAGGGAGCTCTACTAGCAAAGGCTGCTGTGTGCAATGTGCAGAAAGAGGATTCAGACCAAAGTCAGGCCAAACATCTGCAGAAACGGGCACCTGAGTGGTGCCAGATCTGAACCGGGTTCAGTATCGAATTAGATCGATCTGGTCGTACAGTTGCCTAAATTCAAAAAAAAAATCCGCTCATCACTTTGATCCCCCCCACCCCATCCTGCAGTTGGGGCGAGGCCACGCGGACCCTACCCTGGTGGGGGCCCTGGCCCTCCCACTGCCATCTCCTTGCCGTGGGCCGGGACGGGAGCCAGCCGCCCCAGGCCAGTTCTAGGAAGTCTTGGCATAATGCCCCCATGTCAGGGCTGTGTTTTGTTTTGATTCAAATCTGCTGCTTGGGCTTCAGACCCAAAGGGAAGACTTTGTTGCTTTCCCTGCCCTGGGCCGGGCTGCCTCCTCAGCCCGCCCTCCAGATTTGTTGGGGTGGGTGGGGGCGTGCCTCTTCCAAGTCCCTTCCCTAGTCCTCTTGCCTTCCTTTCTGGCTTCCTGTCCCTCAGCTGGGGTTCCCTTAGATCCCAGAGCTGGGGAGGAAGTGCGGTCACAGTGGGCGCACAGCACGGCAGGCTGCTCCCGGCCCCAGCGCTGCTCCCTGGACTCGCAAGGCCACCTGCAGGCGCCGGCAGGAACTGCGCCAGGCGGGGCGCCAGGCCGCCTGACTCCAGTGGGTGCTGCCAGGGTCCCCAGCCCAGTCTGTTTTCCAGTGGCTGGGAGCAGTACCCCCGGGCATCCAGGAAGGAGTTGAGGGGAGGAGTGTAGGCAATGGGGAGAGGCCGTGGTGGGAGTTTGGAGACAGGATCCATGCCCGCCCATGCTTCTGTTTCACTGGGCCAAGCGAGTTAATTCCTACAGACTCAGCCTTCCCATTTGCATAATGGGTACGTGGGATGACATGATCTTCAGGTCTCCCCCAGTTGGGGTAACCAGGACATCTTGGGAAACCCTTGGTCCTAGGCATACCTGGATGGTAGGTCACCCTACTTCTAGTTCTAGCCAACAGGGAGGCCCTGAAATCCCACAGGCTATGGGTTCAAATCCAGGTAACAGCATGTATCCATCTAGAAGGCCACCTGATCCCTCTGAGCCTCAGTTTCCTTGCCTGTAAAATCCTCACTTTGTAGGATTGTTTTGAGGGTGGAATTGGTTGCATTTCAGTACACGCTTAGTGCCCAGCACATACGGGGTGCTTGGTGATGTCTCGATGGGGAGGAGAAAGCTGTGGGAAACAGAAAGATCCGGCCCCGTTTCTGCCACATGCTGGCTGTGTGGCTTTGGACAAGTGAGTTATCCTTTCTGAGCTGCAATTTCTTCATCTGTAAAATGGGAATAATAAGACCAACCTTGCTGAGTTGTAGAGAAGTTGATATAAATTGTCTTGCTTAAAGTAGGGGCTCAAGAAATAGCTGTTAAATGAATGAGGGAAATTGCCAAGATTGGAACATGGGAGGAAAATATCCTTAGTCCCCAGTAATGAAAGCCTGGCATCTTTAAAAATGCACCTTTTAAATTGTTCAAATAATGCGTAGATGCATTTTGCATTTTAAAAGAGTTAAACTCTTTTTGGATAAGGTGAATGTCCCCTTTGGCTACCACCCCTGTCTTTTGTGAGGGCAGCCTTGTAGGTGTGTACGCATTGGGCAGCTGCCCCGCTCCGTCCCCTGGATGGGTCCCTGGAGCCTGGCTTCTGTTCCATCGTGCCCTCTGATGTCACCCCCACAGGCGGGAGACCTTTGACTTTGACGACGACTGTGACAGCCTGACGTGGGAAGAGAACGAGGACACGCTGCTGCTCTGGGAGGATTTTACCAACTGCAACCCAACCATCGACCTGCAGGGCGAGGTGAGCCCGGGGGCTGCGGGCCTGGGGGGCACCTCCTTGCAGTGATCTCTTCTCCCCGTTCTTTCCCTGCAGCCCCCACCACCCAGCTAAATTGTCCCCTGTGTTCTGTTTCCCCAGCAAGAGGAAAACTTGGGAAACTTGATCCATGAGACCGAATCCTTCTTCAAGACGAGAGACAAGGAGTACCAGGAAACGATAGGTCAGATCGAGGTGAGCACTCGGGCCGTGAGCCCACGAGTGAGGCTCTCCTGAGGTCTACGCAGTTGAGACCCCCGGAAATCACATGCCCACAAGGGGAGGGGCAGGACTGGGAGTCAGGAGGCCTACCAATTCCCTGCCTGGCACTGGGCGAGCCACATCCTTCTTAGGGCCTCAGTTTCCTAGTCTGTAAAATGCGGGGTGGTGATCCCTGCCTGCCCCAGAGAGTTTTTAAAAAAAAAATTAGCTGAGATGATGACGATCCCATAATAACCACAGATGACATTTGTGTGACACTGAGTGACACTAGGCACTGAGTATACTCTCCTAGTATCCCTACCTCCACCTACGCAGTAGGGACTGTGTGCCCGTTTTACAGAGGGGAGAGGAGGTTAAAAGAGACCGAGTGACCTGCCCGAGGGCTCACAGCCAAGAGGCAGCATTCGAGTCCAGTGCTCTCTGGCCCCAGGGGCCGTGCATGCGACCACTCGTACAGATGAGAGTTAGTTCCTGCTGCCCCACGCAGGAGAAGGGGAAGCCCAGCACCTTCACCGGAGGAAGGATCATTTGACAGAGGAGAGGGTCGGAAACATGGAAGGGACTCGAGGATTTTTCTAATCGAGTCCGTATAAAGGAGCCCAGACGTGCTGCGTGTGGTGGAGTTATCAGAACTGCGAGGTCTGTCAGGGCAGGCTGCCTCTGGGGTTGCTAAGCAGCCATTCCTCTCTGGCCAGAGACAGTTCTAGAGGGTATGCACCAGTGTGCAGAGAGCAGAGGGCGGCCTCGACGGTGCCCCGACTGAGGCATCGGGGAGGGAGGCTGCTGAGGGTTCTGCTGCGCGGATCACCTGCCCTCATCCTCACTGCCCGTCGGTTCCTCCCAGCTGGAGCTGGCCACAGCCAAGAGCGACATGAACCGCCACCTGCACGAGTACATGGAGATGTGCAGCATGAAGCGCGGCCTGGACGTGCAGATGGAGACCTGCCGCCGGCTCATCAAAGGTTCCGCAGACAGGTACCCGGCCCGTCCTCCTTGGAGGGGAACGTCTGGCGCTGCCGCTTGCAGCCTGGCCACGTTTCATCTTCCCAACCCATCTGTCCATCTGTCCATCCATCCATCCATTGACTACTAGCACACCTGCTATGTGCTAGATGACTTACCTATCTAATCTCTTTAACTCCCACCACGACGCTGCCCCCGCGCCCCCAATTCATCAGATATTGCTCTGTGCAAGGTCACGGGGATCTCCTGCCCTCATGGAGCTTACTCCCCACTTTCTGCTGCCCTGAGGGCAAGGAGGGTGGGCAGAGCGCGCCTCCCCACCGCTGCCGACGAGGGCCCCATTTGTCCGTAGGAAGAGATTCCCCTTCCTTTCCCTTCTTGCAACACGTCCCAGGCAAAACACGAACAGACAGGGCCCCTGCCTTCAGGGGACACACAGCCTTGCTGGGGGACAGACACGCTGACAACAAAATGAGATAGTGCACGGAGAATGCTTGGCGCTAAGCACAGATACATGTGTTGGTTGGCACTGCTCTTGTGGTCGGGGCTGCAGGACTGCGCGTGAGGGACGCAGCTCTGTGGGTGGCGGTGCATGGGGCCTCGGCCTGGCCGGTCATCCCTTTAACTCACCTTTAACTCAACCCCCCAGAACTTGCTGTCGACACCTCCCCTATTGGGGTGGAGGAGCAGACGCGTAGGCAGGTTAAACAGCTTGCCCAAGGCCCCCACCCCGGCTCATCCGAGATGCAGAGCGAGAATTCCAACCTGGTGGTGTTCGCCACCCGGCGCGGCCTCCCTCTGAGCGCTGAGTCATGGGGGGTTTTCTGAGCACCCCCTCTGTGTCCAGACCTGTGTTAGGTGATTGGAGGGTCAGAACCAAGCTGGGTCCATGGTCTCTACTCCCCAGGAGCTTTCTGTCTAGCAGAGCCAACACACCCAGACCAATTAGAGGCTGGGGCAGGGGGTCCCAAGAGGCCCGGAGAACCACATTCAACCCGTGAGCCTAAAGGATTCCAAGGGAAGCCGAGCGGGGGAGGGCAGGGTCTCGGGGCAGGACTCCCCACTACCCCCCAGGGTGGCTATGACGGGAGTGGCTCAGCCTTCCCGCTCCTTGGCCCCTCGGGGCTCCGGGCTGTTCTCTGAGTGTCCCCATCCTCCTGTGCCTTCCAGGGACTCACCGTCCCCCAGCTCCGTGGCCAGCAGCGACTCAGGAAGCACAGACGAGATCCAGGATGAGTTCGAGCGGGAGGCAGACGTGGAGCCCATGGTCAGCTGATGACCGAGGCCACGCGCGCCTGGTGGTCTTGGTGATGGGGCCCCTGCCCCTCTCCCCACGGGGCCAGGAGGGCTCCTCGGAGCGGGGCTCCAGTCCTCCCCACACAGACTTCCTACACCCTCCCTTCTCTGGAGGCCCCGAGGGACCGACTGCTGCTTCCTTCCTTCCTTCCACCGCCCACCACCAACCGACCCTTCTCCACCCACCCACCCACCCACCCAGGAATGGTGCTGTCAATTTCTATTGTTCTCCACATCACAAATGCAGACTTCTGTCCGGACGATGCAGTGTTAACGGTGCCTTCTCCCTTAAGCTGAGCCACTTTGAGCTCCAAAGAATTATTCCTAGCAGGTGTTTTTATACAAAACTCTAAGGCGAGGGCCGGGGCCAGGCGAGGTGTGATGCGGTTTTCTACCCTCCCACCTGCTCCTCTGATTGGCGGAGAGCTGTGCCCTCCCTTCCTCTGCGGCCATCGCGGACCGACCTGGGGCTCGGGGTGGTCACCTCCCCCTGGGGAGGGGCTGTTTGCCTCTGCGACCTTTCCAGGCCTGGGTGGGGACGTCCCAAATTTTCTCAGTCTCTGAAAGAGAAGGGTGGAAGGAAGGGAGGGAAGACAAATTTTTATTTTCTTTTTGGATCGAGTGGCAAAGTGGGGGACAAGGCACTGTGAGGGGGAAGGTGGAGCCTCACTGTGTTTAAACTACTATGCAAAAAACAAAACAAAAAAAAGCAGCTTGCCTTATACCATTGTGGAAGGCGGGCCCTCCCCCAGGCTCCCGGTTTCCCTCCAGGCTGGGCGAGGGCCCAGGGTAGGGGGGTCTCTCTTGCAGCTGCGAGGGTGGGCACTGACTGGCGCCTGACTGCTTGTTCTCGTTGGGGCCTCCGTGGGGTGGGGGTGGGGGTCTTTTGTTGCTGCGATGACTCGATGTTCTTCCCTCCAGCTAGCAGTACGGGGGTTCTAGATCTGTAATTTCTCTGTGAGAAAGTCTGAAGGGGCCAGGCCTGGTCTTTGCTCCCTTCTCCTGGCCTCCGGTCAGGGCCGGCCGGGTTCTCCACTGTCCCACTGTCCGGCCACTGGGAGGAACGAGGCATTGGCAAGGGGAGGGGAGGGAGGCAGGAGGGCGCTCGCTTGGGTGGGGACAGTCGCAAGCCTCTCTGCATAATCCACTCGACTGACCAGCTGGGGAGTTAATCTGAGCCAGTATCTCCCCAGGGCTTGAGTGGGCCCAAGTTGCAGGGCGCTGTGTGGAGACCACCCACCAAATCTCAGCTTGGAGCCAGCCGAGCAGGCTTTGCTTTCTTATTAGTTTTTAGATGTTTTGTGCCCACTGCAGTGGGGCCGATGGCTGATTTTCATTTTTTTTTGTTGGCCCAGGAGCTCCCTCTGGTGGTCACAGGAGCAAAATGTGCCCAAGGACCAGAACTCGCTACCCACTGCCTCTTCCCCAGGCAGAGGAAGGGGCCCTGGGTTTGAGTGGGATCGTGGACCTTTAAGGGCCTTCTCTCTCTTCCGTTTCCCCCACCTGTTTTATGGTCTTAAAAATACTGTGCATAATACTCATATATGTATAGTGAGAGAAAGTGAGAATGTGTTAGTGACTGTGCGTGATGTAATTTATCAGAATTTGGTGGCCTTCATCATGAGTTTTTTCCTTTGTTTTGTTTTGCTGGGGGAACGTCCCATTGGTCCCCTGTGGCAATCTGGCTGCGAGGCTTCCATGGTCAGCATCCCTTGTCAGCCAAACAGTCCCTTCTGGCAGGTACTTGGAGGGACGATGGTTTTGGAAGAGAGACAGCTCCTTTCTCTCCTCCTCACCGACCCTTGTTCTAAAGGTTACAGGGTTCAAACGTACCTGATTTTTATTGTTATTGTTGTTTTATTATTTTTATTTGAACCAAAGGTTAACAGAGCCAGTCGGGCTTGGACCTCAGCTGCTGAAAAGGTTTTCCGTTTCCACGAGGGCAGGAGAGTGTCCGCCCCTGTGGGTCCCCCCTGTCCAGGGCTGAAGGCAGCATGGAACTGTGTGTGGTTTGGGAGTTGGGCGGGTGCAGCGGAAGCCGGCCTTGGGTGTTCCTCAAGGTGGCGGGAGGGTGACAGACATATTTTTAGAGTTAGGACAGTGAGGCAGTGCTAAGAGTTTGAAGGTAACTAAGGTTACCATGGTGATTGGTGTCTGGCGGTATTATTTTTGTTTACCCCCTGTATACATAGGTCATTTGTCTTTGGGGATGAGGGTGCTCTGAATTTGCCTGGGGAGTTTGAAAGCGGCAGGAGCCAGAGAGAGACACCGGCTTGAGAGTGCTGGCTTTCAGTAGCCGCCCTCCCCTTGGGAGCAAGGACTTGGGGCAGGCGGTTGGGGCAGGAGAGCACGGGTGCGACCGGCCTGCCCCCTGGGCTGGTTCCTGGGTCTGGCCTGGCTGCCCGTGTCCCCACCGTGTGCTTTTTCCAGTTAGCTGCCAGTGGGCCCTGCTTGTCCCTTTGCCATGAGCCCACAGCTTGCCAAGAAAGACTCCAATGCTTGCTGGGGTAGCACCGGGCCCAGCTGGGACGAATTGGCCCGTCCTCTGTAAAGCTGTAAATACTTGATTTTGATTTTCTATATCTAAGCCCAGTGTCATATTGACATTGGTATTTTAGAATTGTTCTCAGATGGGCCCTCCTGTGCTGTCCTCTCTCACTCTCCTACTTTTGGGGGTTTTATGTAGAGGACTGGGGAGGGGCAGGGAGAGCAGCGTCCTTTTGGCTCCCTGGTTCGTTGTGAAATTCACACATACACTCACTCCTCTGGGACTCTGAACAGGGAAAAATACTATTGGCGAGAAAACATATTTGGTTTTCCTGTGGCAATGTGTCTTGAGGTCTCTGAGGCACCAGACCATCATGGGCTTAGCTCTGTGGTAGAGCTCAGATGGCCTAGGGAGAATCAAACCACTCTGGCTTGGGATGGGAGGAGAGGGGCAGGGTAGGGGATAATATAAGGTGTAACTTAAGCTAAATATAATCTATTTATAAAGCAAGAGACTCTCATCTATTTTTATGAAAGGCAAGGTTTTTTAAATCTATGGTAGGCAGTTGTGGGAGCCCAGCGTTTTTCCACGGACAAGATAGGGTGCATGTTGCCGCAGGATTGAATATAATCGGCACCCTTCCCCCGTCTCGTCTTCCGTCCTCACTTCTGGTCATCCACACCCGTGAGCAGCTTCAGCAGAGCGTGGGTCCCACGTCACCTCATTTCCCTCTCCCCTGACACCTCAGCTCCTTGGAAGTCTTGGAGGGGCACTTGTGGGGGCAGGTGGGCTGTGGGAATTCAGAATTGAGGTGGCCATGGGGAGGGAATGGGGGCATTAGGCAGGGGCGAGCTCTGCTGCGGAGGGTGGGCTCTAATTCGTTACTCTAACTCTGATCTGCCAAGATCCATTTCCAACTCGGCTGTGTTGGGAGAGGGTTGAGAGGCCGCAGAGCGTGGGTGGCAATGGGGCTGTCGGGTCCTCCCCTGTGAGACACCGGACTCTCACTCTAGAGGGATACTCTGCTAGAGTGGGGAGTGTGCAGGTGGCCGGGGGGGTACGTGTAAAGCCAGATTCTCCCTGGAAAAGAATCTTCCATGAGCGGAGGATTCCCGAGCCCAGGGTGGGCTGCGTGTTAGTCTTGGGCAAATCCTTCACCACGCCCCTCCTTCCCAAGCCCTCAAAGAAATGAGGCAAAGCCCTCCTCCCCACAAGACCCCTCTGTGGACATTTTAGCATCTACCTGATTTTTAGCCCCATCCAGGGAGACTTTATATCCCATGGTTCCATCCCACCCTACTGTTGCCGTTTGTCTGCCAGCTGGGTCTAGCATCACCGGGAAGCGGGGTTTATACTCACTGAGACTACTGATCCTACCGGAAACCAACCTGTTTACTGTACTGTTGTAAATATCATGCCCTTTATATCCTGTATATTGGCTTCTTTTAAATAAAGTGAAATGTCTTAGAATTGATGGTATTTGTTTTTTTTTTAATTGAGGATGAACCTGGTGCTGGGGGAGGGGTAAGAGGATTGGGGCCATACAGACACTACAATAAACTCTTTAGCTAATTAGTGATAACATAGGGAAATCTCACATCACCTGTTACATTCGTATCTCACAATAAAATCTTTGGAAGAAGATAAAGCAGGAATTATTACACACATTTGACCGAAGGGGAGGAGAGAGCCATAGAGATCACAAGCTGAGTAACTGGCATAGCCTGGTTTGGAACTCAGGTCCTTAAAACCACAACAAAGCCCCCATTTCCCAAGCCTCTCCACTGCGCCCACAAGAGGCCACCCCCCAGGGCTCTGGGTTTGATACTGTCCAGTGCTCTAGTCTTCTTGTTAATGCCACATTCAGGACAACATTGCCCCAGTGTGAACGGGGCCCACCTGACCAGGGTCTTCTTCAAGGATGAAAACAAACAGCCACAGTAATTCCAGTTTGTGTTTTGCCATTTGTAAGTCTTGCACTTACATAGTTCCCGTTTCCTGTCTTAAGTGGTGTAATCTAGAGGAAAAGGAGTGGCCTGAGATGATGGGGGCATTCTGAGGCGGGTTATTATTACCTCCATTTTACAGATGAGGAAACTGAGGCCTGGAGAAGTTATGTAATGTGCCCAGTGTCCTATGGAGGAACTGGAATCCGCATCAGAACTGCCTCCTGAGCAGGTGCTAGGCTCAGGCTGCTAGAGGAAGTACAAATTAGAACAGAGGGTGAGAAAAACCATAATAGCACTTCGGGAGTAAACTGTGCCCGGAGATCTCATCAGAGAAGACCTAAGAATCCAAGTTTTCAATAACGTTCGCGTGTTCACTAAAGCAAACAACTGCTCGCAGAGAAAACTGAAATTTTCAGACGGGGGGAAAAAAGCTCAGGAACAGCTGGTTTTTCGGCCAGAGGCTTTGAAGGAAAACCAAGCATGGGCGGCTCGCGTTTTAGCTTGTGCTGATGGTAATCAGCCAAGGGGCAGGCCGGGGAGCGGGCCCCGCGCCAGGCCGGGCGGTGAAGGGAGGCTGCCCGGCCAGGAAGGGGCAAGGCAGGCTCGGCCCAGGGCCCGCGGGCCTCGGTGGAAGCGGGGTCGGGGCTGGGCCGCGGTGTGACTTGCGGGGTCGCGGAGCCTGGCAAAGGGCAGGTTTCCAGCCCACCGGTCCCGCAGCCGGGGAGCAGGCAGCCGGGCGTCCGCTGCACCTGGCGCGCCCAGGGCCCTCCCGGCGTTCTCATTGGCTCTTTCGGCCCCTCTCTCTCCGGCCTAGAAAGGCAGCAACCTGACCGTCCCGCTGATTGGCTCAGG
>NW_012151152.1:1203358-1229917 GCF_000956105.1 Propithecus coquereli
CGGGTGGCCGAAGCGTACGTGCATCTGCCGGCTAGGGAGCCAGGGGGTCGCTGGGCGCCGCACTCCCTCCCTGCGCAACCCCCGGGCTGCTCCGGTCCCCGCCGGGTTCCCCAGGGGCGCCCCCCCGCCCGGGGTCGCTTCCTCTAGTGCCCCCCGCCCTTCACCCAGACCTTTCTCCCACCGAGATCTCCTAGCACCTCCCGCCCCGTCTCCCTCGGAAGTCTCCTTCCTTTAGCGAGGGGAACCCTCCTTCCGACTCCTGCGACCGGGTGGGGTGCTTCGGGCGCTGCTGGGTCCCACGCCCGGAAAGCAGCCTTCGTGTTCACTCTTCTCCTCCTGATACTGGGCCGTCGAAGTTGGCTGGCTTCCCCTGAGGGGCACCTGTTTTTAGCACGCCACACCTCGCCTTCCAGCCCTCGTCTTACGTGCAGGACCTCCGCCCGGAATTCCCCGAGTCTTCTTCTCCTTCTACTGGGATTTTTACCTCTTTTCCTTTTTTTTTTTTTTAAGTTAAATGTTGGGCAGAAAAGAGAGACTCCTTTTTTCTGGTAGGTGGGATAATAATATTTATGGGTTGCTTATACTGCGCCAAATGCTGTGCTTGGCTCTTGGCATGCGTCTTACCGTGAGGATTAAATGAGTTAATACATGAAAAGCACACTGAACAGCGCCTAGCACACAGGCAGTGAGTGTCCAGTTATTATTATTGTCATGATCATCATTCTCGCTTTTATTTAAACTTCTCAGTCCTGTGAGGTAGGTATTATTCCAAATAATGAAGAAAACGAGGAGCAGTTCCCAGGTGGAGCTGCCCTTCAGACTCAGGTTTGCAAATCCTGACACCGTGAAGCTGGGTTCCTGGACCCTTGCCCACTCAATGACCCGTGTTTTCAGAGCCCCTCCTGCTCTGGGCTAGGTGGGGGAGGAACACAGGACACAGACCCTGCCCTGGAGGGGCTCACAGTCTGGTGGGGCAGCCCTCAGTGTTCATATTAGCCTCCCTTTCAGAGCTGCCACCCCCCCCACCTCCCTGCAAGTGTGAGGGGTCCACCCCCCACCCGATACTTTTGAATTTTGTTTGTCTGACCCTTGTAAGGCTGTGAACTGGTATGTCTCCCCTGCTGAACTGTTCCCTTTCTGAGTTAATCAGTGTCTCTCTCCAACCCTCGCCACCCTCCCCTGCCAGGGATGGCACAGGGGTGCCCTGAGCACAGGTGAATTTCAACACTGCTCTATGTTCTCTTAGCGGGAGTGGGGAGGAAAGGGCAGAGGAAGAGGACATGGGACAGGAGCGTTCCTCTTCCCAGGCTGAGATCAGGGGCTACCTTGCCACACATTCAGTATAATTGCATTTGCAGGCATCTCCCTGCACTCTGAGACCACCTTTCTCAGACCCCGGATGCAAGCCCCAGGGAGGTGGGGCCACTTTGTAGATTGACATCTTTACTGAGTACCTACCATGAGCTGGTGCTCTGCTAAACACACTGAAGGTGAGGGATACCCAGGGAATTGACATGTAGGTGGGGCCTTTGGGGAGTTTTCAGCTTACTGGGGGAGGACAAATGCTTAGACATAAAAAACTAATATCTGATAGAAAGCAATCCGTATTCTAAACGAAAAGCCCATAGTAACAATAATTACCAAGCAATCAAGTGTCCTGGAGCCAACACCGTGCTGATAAACACTATATTATTATCCCCGTTTTACAGATGGGAATCTATGTGCCAGTTGAGGCACACATAGGACTAAAATTACAGTTGATCTAACTCCACATTCATGCTTTTAATAATGAGGCCTCCTGAGTTGAGACAGGAGAGAGAGCACTTTGTAACCCGTTCCCGGGCTCAGGTTACCTCTTGTGATGCAGCAGCTGGCCCGATGCCTTGGACAGGATTTCTCAACCTCAGCACGATTAACATGTGGGGCCAGGTTGTTGTTGTGGGGTCTGCCCTGTGTATTGTAGGGTGTTTAGCAGCATCCCTTTATCCACCTTTATCCACCAGATGCCAGTAGCACCCCAAGTCATGACAATTAAAAAATGCCTCCAGATATTGCTGGGTGTCACTTGGGGCCAAAATTAACGTGCCCTGCCCCACCAGTTGAGAGTCATTGCTCTAGGTCCAGGAGAACAGCTTTGCTATTTGGTATTTGATCACTTGTTCATTTATTTGACAAACATTTAAGACACGCCTGTGGCGTGCCATGTCTGCATTTGTGGAGCAACAGTTGTAGGGCATTTGTAGTAATATCTCTCAGTGTTCTACGTGTCAGACTGGTGCCAAGAAAAACTGCTTCTTTTGAGGAACCACATGGGTATGTTCCTTAGCATTTGCTTTTTGGCCTGGAGTGCCAGGAATCTCAACCTATTTTTTAAAATACCCTTGATGGTGTGTTTTATTTTTAATAAATGAATACATGTCCGTTGTAAAAGGTACAGATAAAGCAAAACAATGCAAAAGTCACCTGTAATTTCACCACGCGGAGGTAACCACGGTCAATGTTTTGATTTTGATTTCCTTTTAACTTTCCATGGATATATGTGCTTTAAAAAAGCGACGTAAAAACAGGCTTGTCTGCAAATGCCTTTTTGTAGCTTGTTTTTTCCCATCATGGACTTGTCTGCCTTATTTTATGTCCCCAGGACCTAGAACTGTGTCTGACACCTGGTAAGCCCTTGGCAAACCTTTGGTGCATGAATGAACTTAGCATGTGAGCCTTTCCTTGTCAACAGGTGTTTTTCACTGGTTGCAGTCTCCAGACAGTCACCACAAACGTGGCCTTCCTGGATGGGCCCAGGGATGGTGGCTGGCGACAATGGCTACCGTTTGCCTTTTATCCAGATTATTTTACTTAGCTACACAGCAACCTATGATGTAGGTGTTACTCTCCCCGTTTCACAGATTAAACAACTGAGCCCCATGGAAATTAAGGGAAACTAATCCAAGACCTCAAGCTAGTGAAGACCAGGCTTCCCAACTGGCTGGCTCCTTCCTCCTTCAACCCTGACTTGCTGCTCTTTTGTCTACTAACGTCACCATCTGTGTCCTCACTTACACCTCTCTGCAAGTTCTCTTTGGAAACAGACAGGATACAGATTTGTATGTAAATTTAATAATAAACAAGCGATCCTAGGCACATAGTAGGCCTATAATAAATGTTCATTTCTGTCCCTTCCTTGTCCTCATGCTAAACCCTGAGATGACTCCTACTCGGCCCACCTGACATCAGAGGGCGTGTGGGCTGGAACTGGCCACTGCCCTGTGCCCTGCGGTTATCCTTGGTGATTTTGGACTCTTCTCTATTTAAATCTGCCTGTTTAATTTTCTTTTCTTTTCTTTTTTTTTTTGAGACAGTGTCTCGCTCTATTGCCCAGGCTGGAGTTCAGTGGCACGATCACAGCTCACTGCACCCTTAAACTCCTGGCCTCGAGTGATCCTCCTGACTCAGTCTCCTGAGTAGCTGGGACTACAGGCACGGCCACCATGCCCAACTAACTTCTATTTTTTGTAGAGATGAGGTTTTGCTATGGTGCCCACGCTGTTTTGGAACTCCTGGCCTCAAGTGATGCTCCTGCCTTGGCCTCCTAAGGTGCTGGGGTAACAGGTGTGAGCCACTGCACCCAGCCTGTTTAATTTTCAAAATATCAAAACCACTCAGTGCTTTTCCCAGCCTGCCCAGCCCTTGGATGGGCACAGGTTGCCTTGGGCAGGGAGCTGGCACTTCGTACTATTCTGTGGACATACTCTGGTCTCAGACTCCTCCAAGCAGAGATGGGACAGTGTCTTTGGCCTGGAATGCCCTCCTTCCGGCCACCTCAGTGAACCCATACTCAGCCAGCGCTTTGTGGCCTTGGTGAGGCCACTCTGCTTTGGCACTTCGACGTCCTCATCTGCAAAATGGGGTGATCATGTCAACAGCCATGTAGCAGGTGGTTGCAAGGGTTAGTGATCAGGTGACCAATGGCTTGAGGGGTGCCTGGCTCCTAATGTGTGCTCTCTCAGTATGTGAGAGGAAGAATAAATAGAATGTACAATTATCCTAATACTTCTAACATTGTTACCCCACTGAGGCAGCATTTGGCGCTAGAACCCTTGGGAGCGCTCTGCCTCCTGTACTGTCACCTGGCCTGACACACAGTGGGTGTTGAATGGTTGCTGTTGGAATGGCCCAGAACACAGCACGGCTTAGGTCCTGGCTCCACCTCTTGGCAGCTCTGTGGCCCTGGGCAGGTTACGCACCCTCTCTGTGCTGTCTCATGTTCTCATTTTGAAAATAAAGATGACAATAGTAGTCACCGCATAGGGTTGTCTTGGGGATTAAACGATTTCATACACGAAAAGCACTTTAAAGTGTGCGTGGCACCTGGAATGCTCAGTAAGTGTTGCTGTCACTATTATCATGGTCCCCTCCCACCGGTGGGCTGCCCTGAGCGATCAGGAATATCAAGACAAGAGGGTCCCAGCAGCAAGGATGGTGGCAGGGCAGGAGGTATGGACCTCACACGTCCTCGGTCCCTTCCCTTTATTCTAATTAGTTACCCCAGATGCAAAACTCCTCTGTTGGGGCTGAGCCCGCTCACTCCAGGGGATGGGGGAGACTCCTGCCCTTCTTAGGGGCTCCTTACCCCTCAGACCTTTCCTGGCAGAGGCCAGGGCCTGGAATGGAAAGACCCCTGGGCTGGGCCGCGGTGCCAGCGGGCAGCCGAGTGACCTTGGGTAGGTCACTGCCCATCTTGGGGCAGCCCCTTTGCCCTGGTGGGAACTGAGGTTCTGGCTGTATGGTGAGGAGGACTGGCCTGTCCCGTCAGCCCTGTCTGATCGTGAGTCTCTGAGATGTTCCAGGTACTTCAGCTAGAGTGTGTGTGTGTCCTGCATAAGGAAGACCTGGGCTCAAATCCTGCCCTGTCACCTGTGAGCTGTGACCCTGAGCCACGAGCGAGTACCGAAGTCTCTCTGAACCTCCTCTGTAAAATAGCTGTTGTATTAC
Organism: Propithecus coquereli; assembly: GCF_000956105.1. Taxonomy (NCBI): domain Eukaryota; kingdom Metazoa; phylum Chordata; class Mammalia; order Primates; family Indriidae; genus Propithecus; species Propithecus coquereli. The sequence continues at coordinate 1,208,345 of NW_012151152.1, forward strand.
AGGTTGAGTGTCTCTTATCCAAGGTGCTTGGGCCAGAAGTATTTAGGATTTTTTCGGATTTTGGAACATTTGCAGATCCAGTTGAGCATCGCTAATTTCAAATCCTGAAATCCAGAATGCTCCGGTGAGCACGTCCGTGCTCACAAGGGGCAGTGACCGAAGCAGCTCATCCTGGGCTTCAGGCCTTTCCTCACCTCCTGACGGTGCCTGGGACCTGCACTTTCTCTGCTCCCCTGCCGTGGTTGCCCTTATCTCAGTGATAAGGCGCATTAGCCTTATCGGGCCTCAGATAACAGCAGGAAGCCCAGGAGGCTGAGCGAAGCAAGGTAATTTCCTTCCTATTTCTCCTCCCTTGGCCTTGGCCTTGGCCACCCAGCCAATGGGGAACCCGAGGAAACTGTGTCCAGCCCCAGGAGTTAGCAGAAGACCACTGGCCTCAGAGTCCAGCCTTGGGGGCCTGGTGTCACCTCTTACATGGCTTGTGCCTCGATTTTTTTCAAACGTGTTTCTCGAGTGCTTACTGCGAGCCGGGCAGCGTGTTGGGCGCGGGTGTCCGGTGGTGAATGCAGCAGACGGGCGCGCTGCGTGGCGCTTGTGCCGCCTGGCAGGCGCATAGATGGCCAGTCAGAGCTCTGTGACGAGGACTTACACCGGTGCTTCAAGAAAAGTATGGGACTACGAGCTGATCTGATAGGAGCCCCATTCAGGGTATGCGAGGTTAGCAGAGGAGACCCCAGAAAAGACCAGGGTGGCTGGGTTGCAGCAGATGGGATGGGGTGATGGGGAATGAGGCCGGAAGCCTCATTAAGGATTCTGATTTTTTATTTTAGAAGAAATGAGAAACCACTGAGTAGTTTTGAGCTGAGCACTCTTGCACTCTCCGATGATCAGATTTGCATGTTAAAATATAACTTTGGTTGCAGTGTGGGCATGAGTGGCTTGGAGACGGGGGCAGGACTGGTGTTGCAATAACCAGGTGAAAGTGACCAGTACCTTGGACGGGACGGAGGCCGAGGGCGTGACCTGGGAGGATTACTGAGGTGTTCCCATCTGTAGATGACTGGGTTGGGTTGGCTGGCCCACAGCTCTGTGCAGCCCTGGCACTGCCCACTGCAGGAGGTAAAACGGTGCGTGGCCTTCGTGGCCCAGATCCCAGTTCTTGCAGGAACTGACTGCATGAATGGGTGAGCAATGCGGTCCTGCCTAGAAGGTCCTCGTAGGTCCTCACAGAGGCCCTAAATCCTGTGAGTGGTTTATCCTGAGTTATTCCGAGCCAGTGGAAGGGTACTCATGTTAACCCAAAATTGTCCACAAGCAAAAAAACATTTGACCAAAAAAGTTGGACTGCAGTCCCGGGTTATTCTTGGCTGCAGTTGACTCAGGCTGAACTTTGAACTGGTCTCTGTGCCCCACACGTGGACGGATGAGTGGACAGTTGGGTCAGGAATAGAGAAAATCACGGGGGCATGTGATCCTGAGGCCACGTGGGCCTCTGTCCTTTGCAAGGTACAAGGGGGTCTGCAGCGTTCCTGCCTCCGACTTTTCCTGGGGGGAACAGGGAGAGGAGAGCTGGTGGTTACTACAGTTTAAGCTGGGGGTGGAATTTGGTGCTAAGAGAATGTGCTCCTTGCGGGCATCTGGGAGCCTGTTTGCCTCTGAAAGCCCGGCCTAGTGGAATAGATCCTGGGACCCCTTTACAGTTTTCTCAGAAAAGCCCAGGAACAGGAGGGCCAGGAAAGGCCGGCACTTTTAATCCTCCCAGTCACCTTGCGAGGGACGTAGCGTCAACCTTAAATAATGAGATTCAGAAAATGTGCTTGTAAGTGTGGAGTTTATTCCACTCGGAGCTTGAGGTGACCACCTGGAAATGTAGATTCCTGTTGCCCAGAATGTACACTCCCATTGGCCCCCATTACAGGTGGGTTTTTAAGGAAAAAGAAGAGGCAGTTCCTAAAGTGTTTACCAATATTTTACATGAAAATAACATAAACTATTGATTGCTTACACATTGTTCTTCCTATCACAGATTCCTGGGATGTGACAGTAATGGGGGAGGCAGCTAGTGAGGAACAAAAATGCCTTTGAACAGTCGCCCTGGGCGTGGGCGTGTGGGCTGTGACTACAGTCTCCCGGGCCTGATGAATTTTGCAAACCTCTTGTAGCTCAGACTGCTCCATTTTTCTTTTTTAATCACACGCCTCCCCCTCCCCCCAAAGCCCAACTTGCTTTGGGCTCCTTTTATGTTCTGAAGCTGAGCCAGGAAGGCTCGTTCCTGGGTGCTCCTGTTCCACGCAGGGGTGGGGAGGGTACATCTCAGCGAGGAATTGTAAGAGCCCCAAAAGCCAAACTGGATGGCATCACAGGGTGGCAGAAATGAGACCCCGGTCAAGTCCCTGGTTTATACAGCTGCTCTTGCTTGTTGAATCATTTCTAGTCTTCAGAATACCACGAGTTTAGTTTTCTCAGAAGGAGTAAAACGAGAGAGACGTAGCAGAAATATAACGTACGTACAGATGCTAATCAAAAGGAGCATTTGTGTGGCAGAGCAGAAAAACCCTGTTCCACGGGGGAGTCAACGAAAAACATCACGAGGAAAATTAAAACCTGGTCCTTCTTTAGAGACTTGTTTTAGCCAAGAAATAATTCAGGATTCAGTCCAAATTGTAGAAAAATTAAATGCTAAAAACTCTAAAACAATGGTCGGGGCTGGAATCTAATAACAGGTATACTATAGTTTTCTTCTGGGACATCATGTTTCTCCCTCCAGTTCCCCATTTCTGCCAAAGACAAATCTTACTAGGACCAATTAACTTGCAAAATACGTTTTAGTCTTATTATGCTTGGCCTGATGATTTGCATAAAGCGTAGCAAGAATAGCGACGGGCCATCTAGGCTCTTTTTAAGTTGGCTTTGCTGGAACTTTTTCCCAAGGAATTTCGGATTAGGCTTTTAAAAGCCCCTCAAAGCTAAGAAGCCAAGCCAAGGATTCAACATCAGATCGTGGCTGTAATACCTGTACAAACTGGGTGAATTCCTCTCTTCTCAAAGTCCCCAAAATATCTTGAGTTTCCTTGGCCTGACAGAAACTGACATTCTTTACTGACCTCAAGGTCAAGAACCTTGTAAGGAGACTGTGTAGACAAAGTACCAGGCTATTCTTTCCAGGGGGATTTTTATCAGCTTCATAAGGTCAGCATCAGTTCCGCAGAGCAGTCTGGTTTACCTGAAAATATATTATTGCAGTCAAAGCCTTGGAAAAATTACCAGTGTCTCCAGTGTGTCCTGTTACAAAAAAAAAAATATGCTTATTAAACTTATGCAGATAACTGTATTGCCATAAAATAAGAGTACTCACAAATTGTTTCAAAATTTTGGAGAAATCAGGTAGAGAGAAAGGTAAATGTGTCAGTTTTGCTTACAAAAGTATGCTTCACCCAATTGCTGTAAGCTCTAAATAGCTGAAAAAGAAAAAGAAGTTTCTTGACTCTGGGAAACAGAATATATTAATAAAAAGAGTCAGCAATGTTGCAAACAAAAAAGTCATAAAAGTCATTTCAGTCCTCTGTGATTTCAGTCCCATGCAGTTAATCTTTGTTCTGTTTGATGCTGGGTTAGCAACCTTCACGAATGCATCCATTTTTTTATTAGAGTTCTGGAAGTTTTTATTTAGTTTAGTGATATGATTTTTCAAGTTTTCAGAAATCTGTTCTCAAGAGTACTTGTCAGGGTCCTTTTCCATGAATTTCCTTGAAGAAGCAGCAAATTTTGACCTGCAGCTGATTATAAACCACTTTCCAAGAAGAATCAAAATAAAACAATAATTATGGATGACAAAAGACTTAGAGTAGCCATGGTTAAAGACACAATTGAGAAGGAAATGTGGTTATATCTGTGGCATATAGCAGTATAACATAATAATCATAATTATTACTGATAACATATACCAAGACAGCAGAATTTTGGGAATCTCATATTTTTTGGAACACATTATTAACACATTTATATAAATATAACTCAAAGAAAGTTAAACTATTTCTTATTTGACAATGCTTCCCGTATGATTTTAGTGCACATTAAGCCTAACATGTCTCTCTTGGATTTCCAGGGGCCCTAATATCCAGAAAGTTAGTTTGAGGTCAAAGAGACTGAATTTAGAATTTGCAATTTGTTTTTACAAATGTTTAAAGGTTTAAAACACTTGATATTAAATTAAGAAGGAGCCAGCTATCCAGGTGTGGTGGTACACACCTGTAGTCCCAGCTACTTGGGAGCCTGAGGCAGGAGAATTGCTGAATCCCAGGAGTTTGAGATTTGCAGTGAGCTATGATGACGACACTGTACTCTAGCCTGGGTGACAGTGTAAGACTCTGTCTCATAAATAAATAAATAAATTCATTAAATAAAATAAGAAAGATTTAAAACACATGATCAAAATAGAATCACAAGTCACTGCAAAATAATAGTCATTCATTTAGCCAAATTGATAATTCAAAGATTTCAAAAAGCAAAAACTTTCTGATAGAGTGTAGACTGTTTTCCAATGAACAGACCTAATAAAGACAGGGGGAGGCAAACTCTCCCCTACCCCCTTTTATTGCAGTTTACCGAAAAGGTAAACAAATCTTTTACTATCTCTTATTGATAGAACAGGATATTCTTGTTCAAACGAGAAAACCAAATTTTACTTTTATATTAGTGTCTTATCAAGACTAAAGCTAATTTTAATAAAGCTGTGTGAACAAATCCATCCAATCTCAGTGAGCTTTCACTACACGGGATAAGATTTCCATAAGCCTTGTATAACCTCTTCCAGTTTTCTATTAAAGAGCAGATCGACGCTTCGAGGAAACCCCGTTCTGACACAGGGGCCCGGATTTGGCCTCGCATCACTGTGCTTTTGATATTAATGTTCAAGTTTTAGAAAAACTTATAAATAATTCCCTTCTAATTTGAGCTAACTTGTTCACACATAAGATTCCTTTCATGAGATTAATCTTCCGCAAACCTTCTACCACTTGCTAGTTTCTATTTTTCTGATAAAATATTTGGTTTAAGTGCCTTTTCTTGAACCAATTAATTAGAGCTTTCTTATATTTTGGTAGTGAAATATCGCATACATGTGACACACGTGAATATACAAACATACAACACACAGAAGCAGGTTTTGTAGCTTTCTAAGGTTCTCCATTTGCTAGTTTTCAAATACTTTCTCTCTCCCCTTTTAGACTGTCAAGTCCTGAATAATTGTTAGCTGGGCAACCCTAAATTTGCACTTCCAAACACATGACACTGCCCTCCCCCTTCCTGAGGGACCAGTGACCTCCATTCTTTCCATGACAGTAAGTGGAAGGAGGAAGTGTGGACTTTAGTTTATTGGGTGCGTCTATGGCTTTATATCCATATAAAATCTCCATGGTAACCCATAAGATGGAACTCACCATTTGACACAGGGAAACCAGCACCAAGACAAGTGACCTGCCCAAGGTCACACGGCTAGTGGGAGGCAGAGCTAGATTGGAGCCCAGGTCTACCCTGGTCCTGCTTTTCTTCGTTTGGTTGGGGGAAGGGCGGGCAAGGGTGTGGAGGGGTGGAGTGGGGTGGGGGAAGAGGGGAAGGTCCCACGTGCTTACTTGGCCCATCAGAGTGTTGCGTGGCCCAGCCTCCTCTCTCTCTGCTCTTCCCTCTGTCTGGGTTGCTCTGCCCATCGCCTCTTGAGCCTTCTTCGAATCTCAGTCAGAGGTCACCTCCTCGGAGAGGCCCTCCCTGATTGCCCTTCCCCTTAGTCACTCATCTTCAGAGTTACCATGTGTCATTATCGTGCTTATTTCCCAGCCATGGCAGCACTGGAGGTGAGCAGCTGCAGCTGAGGCCTTGTTGTCTTGGTCACTGCTGCATCTCCAGGGTCTAGGAAGGCATCAGAGATGCAGCAGATTCTTGGTCACCCTTGTAGAAAGAGCGAAGGGCCTGCCTCCAGGGCCCCTGATTTTGTGTCCTTCCTCTAGCCTCCCAGGCTGAGTCTTTGAGCCCCCAGCCTCCTCTGGCCCCCGACATGCACAACCAGCCCATTCTGTTCTCCTGTGGGGCACAAACAAGCTCGCAGAACACCAGCCTCGAACTGCGTCACTCTTGAGACCCTGATAAGACGAGACATAATGAGTCCCTTTCATAATTTTGTCTACGCACAGACAAAAAGCAAGGTCACTGTGCCACCCACAAAGTACCAGATACCCCTTCTCTGGCTGAATGAGGAACTGCTAGTTTTGCTCAGTCACGAATTGCTCCCACTTTCAGACAGCATCCAATGCAGGGCAAACCGCAGCGCCACAACCCTCCCCAACCCACCCGGCCAAAGCCCGAGTCCTGTAATATGTTTTGTCCAACAGCATTCTGCCGGGATGCTCTGTGGGTCCTGATGATCCTTGTTCTCCCTCACCACAGCGACCTGTGAACCGACTCGTCCGGTTCCGCCTGTGTTCCTGGCAGTCTCGGGCTGGGGCCGCTGATGCCAGAGGGAGACGGTATCTGGGTTTTTCTGGACTCAATTAGGCAGATTTCTCCTCATCTTGATCTCAAACTAGTCATTCTCCTTTTAGGACCCAAATGAGCTATTTCTCTAAAGGGGCGGCTATGGAGGCCCATCCTATGCCATGGTGGGCAATAGGTAGTCTTTGTCATCGTTACTGCCCTCATTTACAGAGGGGGAAACTGAGGCCTGGAGGGGAAGTCCCACAGCTGGGAGGTGGCAGAGTTGGGGCTCTGACCCACCTGTCCTCCCACCCGAGAACCCCAGATGTGGTGGGGGGTGGTGGTCACTAGTCGTTGCGATCACAGGATTCAAGCAAAGAGTTCTTGAAACTCAGTGCCCTGGAGTCAGACTCCGAACCCCCAGAGCAGCCCTCGCTGTTGCTGTGAGCTGAGCTCAGGACAATCTTCCAAGTCCACGATCCACGTCTTGGACATTCTTGCCCACCCGGAGCCCCCGGCGCTTTGTGCCAGGGGACTCCCATGCTGAGGAGACTCGGCTCTGGAATGTGCTGCTTGGAGAAAGAGGCAACCTGGATCTGTTGGGGATGAAGGCTGCACCGTGGGGAGAGGAAGGGAGGGTAACCCTCTGCGTGCACGACACAGTAATACTCAAACATGGCTGTGCATCTGTGCACTTCGCCTTCAAACAACCGTGTGAGTTTGGTGGTGGTTCTCACTTAATAGAGCTATAAACGGGCTCAGAGGAGGCAAGTCACAGGTCCAAGGACGTGGTGGCATCACTGGGACCTGAACCTTGGGTTTTGGACCCTAGGCCAGATTTTGCCCCCAGCTCTATAGTTGCTCTGGATTTCAGACTCCGAGCCCCTGTGGGAGACGGAGGGGCTGGGGCCCCGCAGTTGGGGGCCGCTGCTGACCTGTCTGCCTCTGTTCCCTGCCCTTGTGCCCAGGCTGCGGTGGAAGCACACCTCCTCCCTGAAGGTGGCCAACGAACCCATCTTAGCATTCGCGCAGGGCAGCCCCGAGCGAGATGCGCTGCAAAAGGTAACAGGAGGGTGGGGGGCACCCCATAGGTGCAGGGCACGGAGTGGAGACAGCCCCCAGCAGTGCCCGAGACAGCTCTCCGTGCCTGTGGCTGGCACCCGCTCCTGCCCCCGCTCCCAGCCTTGGGAGAAAAAGTGGGGTCTGGGGACGGCTGTGGGACTGGAGGGTGGGAGAAGCTGGGAGCAGCAGGGTGGCGGCCTGGGGCCACTTAGGGGCTTCTGAGGCCAGGTCAGAGGTCATAAGCCCGGATGTTTCATGCTTTTAAAAAGCGTTTTCCAATTAGTCGCCAGTATTTTAAAGCTTGTGAGATTTCACATAGATTTCCGATGCAGTGTTTTATCTGTTGGTACTAAGTAGACCTGGCGACACTGGCCTCAGCTTCCTGCAGGTGATAGTGGCTGGAGCCAAGTTCTCCTGCCACCCAGGGAAGCACACACTCTCCGTGACCGCAGGCCTGGCCCCCCTCTTGTTTGTGTTCCTGCCTGGTCACCTCCGACTGCTGACTCGTCAGGGGCTTAGGTGGGAGGAGGAGAGGAAGGAAGTGTCCATCCACGCTCTTGCCCCTCTCCCCAGGCCTTGAAGGACTTGAAGGGCCGGACGGAAGCCATCCCGTGCGTGGTGGGGGATGAGGAGGTGTGGACGTCGGACGTGCAGTATCAGGTGTCGGTACGTCCAGCGCGTGGGTGGGCAGGATTCGGCCCCTCCCCTGAATCTGCTGTCTCCCTCCCTGACAGCTCGTAAGCACGTAACGTGTGGGCTCCGGCATCAAGGGCTTTACAGTGCTCTCCCGTATTTTGAATTCCGTGGCCAGTAAAACTTCCAAAAGCAAAGGGCTATGCCCACACTGCACCTAGTCCCTAACCGAGTCCTGTCCACAGGCAAGAAAGACCATGAAGGCTGGGTACGGAGGGTCTCACCAGTAATCCCTGCACTTTGGGAGGCTGTGGTGAGAGGATCACCTGAGGCCAGGAGTTTGAGACCAGCCTGGGCAACATAGCAAGACCCCATCTCTACAAGAAATAAAAACTTAGCTGGGCATGATGATATGCACCTGTAGTTCCAGCTACTCTGAAGGCTGAGGCAGGAGGATCGCTTGAGCCCAGGGGTTTGCGGCTACAGTGAGCTATGATGATGCCACTGCACCACTCCAGCCTGGGCAACAGAGCTAGACCCTTGTCTCCAAAAACAAAAAGACCATGAGGAATCCACATGGCATCTTCTGTTATTCCTGATGGATTTCTCCACAAGGGCATTTGGAAACTACTGGCAGAAGGCTGGTCCCTAAGCCCCATGCTCCTCAGATGGCATTGGGCTGGCACCCCACCTACTTGGAATTTATCCGTCCAGAAACCTGCCTACACTTTAGGTGGGCCAGGAAACTCATGGGTCTGTAATTTGGGAGAGAGTAAGGCATTTTGCAAACAGGATCAGTGCATTCTGGCTCTGTCCAAGTGGAACCCTGAGTAGGGACCTAGGCTCCCACTCTGAGGGTTCCAAGGACAGTCTGGGGCAGGAGCTGTCCACAGAGGTGTCTGGAGCCCCTGCCACTGGGCCATTACTGAGCCGCAGACTCGTGCCGGGCTGGGTTTGGAATAATTCTCATCCGTGATCCCGTTCGGTCCTCCTCTCCATGCTAGGAGAGGGGTGCGCAATCCCCACTTCCCAGATGAGGAGACTTGAGGAGGGAAGGGACCTTACCCCAGGCCCCACAGCCAGCAGGTGGCAGAGCTGGGATTCAAACCTGTGTCACTCTGACCACAAAAGTCCATGCTTTCCTTAAAAGACCCTGTGGTTTATGCCTTTCTCCCGGACCACGAACCTTCCAGAACAGGAGCCACGCCTCACCAGTCACACAACACGTACTCCGTAACCCTCAGGAGGAGAGAGTGTGGGCTGGTGGCTGGAGACGGCTTCGTGGGCAGTGAGGGAGAGAGCAGGCGTGCCCGGGCCCTCCCCACCTGTCCTGGCACCTCTCTCTTGAGCAGTGACCTCACCCTTCTCTTCTCTTAGCCCTTTAACCACGGACACAAGGTGGCCAAGTTCTGTTATGCAGACAAGGTGAGTCCTGGTGACCTTGGGGTTGGGGTTGGGGTTGCTGCCCTGCCCTGCCAGCTGCTGATGTGGGCTGAGTGTCAGTTGCTGCTTTGTTCTTTGGCAACGGGGGGTGGGTGGGTGGGGGGCGGCTGGCACAGACGAAGTCCCTGGGCGATGTCTTTCACAGGGCCAGGCATGCAGAGGTTAACCTGGGCCAAACGAGAGCTACCTGGGCCAGGGCCGAGACGTCCCCGGACATGCCTGTTGCAGTGGGGCAGACCTGGGACTGGGGAGGAAGTAGATCTGGAAGGCTGAGTCAGGGCAACTGGAGACATCGTAGGTGGAAGGCGAGGCAGGGAATTGGCATCAGGGCAGGCCAGCGGCGGGTAGGGGGTGACCCATGGCCAGGGGTCTAGGAGCTGGCGTCTGGGATGCCAGCCGCGGGTGTCCGTCTCAGACTGCGGTTCTGACCTGAAGGGCTGGAGGCTCTGGCCGGTGGGTTTAGGGGCACCAGGTCCTAAGAATAAAGTGAGGCCTTGATTAGACCGTGAGAGAAAGTGGAGCCAGTTTAACAGCTGGGGGACTCGGTGCCCAGGCCTTGGCATGCGACCAGCCTGGCAGGTCTGTTCAGACTGGCAGCAGGACAGACTCCCAGCCTAGCGGTGGCCCTGCCGGTGATGAGACAAAGTGTCTGCAGCTGTGGGGATGGGGTCTGAGGGCCAAGGAAGCCAGGCGTCTTCCCCGGGGACAAGGTGGCCTTCCAGATCTCTCCCTTGCCTGCTTCCCTGGGGCCCTTCCTGCTGCAGGAGGCAGCCCCCAACCTGTCCCTCTCTCCTAGGACCTGCTCAACAAAGCCATTGAGGCTGCCTTGGCTGCCAGGAAAGAGTGGGACCTGAAGCCTGTCGCAGACCGAGCCCAGATCTTCCTGAAGGCGGCAGATATGCTGAGCGGGCCGCGCAGGGCTGAGGTCCTCGCCAAGACCATGGTGGGACAGGTGAGGTGCTGGGGGGCCTGGGTGGGGCGGAGCGGGAGGCATTCGTGCCCATCCGTGTCAGTGGACACCGGCTGAATAGCTTCTGGGTGCCACGCCCATGGGAGACCCAGAGATGTCCTCGAGGGACAAGACCTAGGAGTCAGGATGGACGAACATAAAGTATTAGACAAGGCAGACTGTGCTGAGCCTGTGTGTGCTACCGTGGAAATGTCCCCTCCCTCCGTCTCCATCCTCGCTCCTAGGCCTTTGCCACTCTTTGCCTGGCTGGCGGTGCCCTACCCTCCCTGCTGGGTAAAGCCCCCCCACACCTGCAGCAGGTCACTCCTGGCTTGCGAACCCCCAAGACCTCTCCATCACCAAGAGCAAGTGCCGAGTCCTGAGCCCCGTACCCAGGGCCGGTCTGTCCAGCCTGCCCTTCCCGGCCAGGCCATCCTGCCCGTGGCGTAGCCCGTTTGGACTTAGTAAGGCTCCCGGGACACTGTGGGTGTCCTCTCTGCCTCTGCCCAGAGTGTCCCCTGCCTGGAGCGCTTGCTCTCTTCTCTGCCAGTGAACTCTAACCTCCTGGTCCAGTCCGGATATCACCTCCTCCAGGAGGCTTCCCGAACCTTCTCCACCCTCTCCCATAGCGTGCTGTTCCTTCGTCACTTACAGCTCACGTCCATTGGGGCGTATTGAGTTCCTTGTGTGTTCACTGCCCCGTGACAAGCTTTCTGGACGTAGCAATCACGGCTTGACACAGTGTCTTCAAGGGGTCGTCGCGAGCTCCCGGCGGATGGTTCTTGAGTGGCTGCACGCTGAGCGAGGAGTGGCCGTGGCAGGCAGGGTGTGCTAGGGGCGGGCGCCGAGGGAGGACGGGTAATTTTGCCATCAGGGACTGCGCCTTCGGGGTGCCAGCTAAGCCGGGTTCCTGAAGGGTAAATTACAGAAGCCAGAACCCAGGCTGCCTTTTGCTCAGCCCGTTGCTCCTGTGGGCTCACCCGTCCCCGTGGTGAGGGCCCCCTCTGCTGCCCGGGGCTGGCACGACGGCCCCACACCCTGTCAGTGCCTCCTTTGGTCCCCTCTGGGGGGTGTGTCAGGCCCCAGGTGTTCCCACTGAGCTGCACATGGGCAAGAAGGAAGACACACACACGCACGCACACACACACACACTCACTCTCTCTCTCTCTCCGATCACATTAGCTTCCTCTTTATTTGGCGTAAGATTCGGGAGCTTCTAGGAGGCACGGCTCACATCCGAGTGCAGCTTCCTCCGCTCTGCGCCTGCCACTCACCTTGCTGCCCAGAGTCCGCTCCCCTCGGGTCACGTTCGGTCAGGAAGAGCGGACGGTTTTAGGGAATTGCCGTCACCAGCCCTGGTCCTTGGCCCCGACTAACCAGCGACCTGTCCTCAATCCCAGGGGAGGGGCCGTCGCGTCCTGCACACAATGTCTCTGCCCTGGGTGTCTGTGCCCGTGTGCCCTTCTGTCTGGAAGGCTCCCATCCCGGATTTGACCTGAGGATCACGATCCCAGATCATTCCCTGCTGCCACCATTCAGAGTTGCTGTGAAACTAGGAAGGCGCATCTGAAACACCCAGTCTAGGGCGGGGGGCGAGGGTGTCAGTAAATGCCGCCAATCCTGATTCAGCCCATGGGGCCATGTGCCCACTGCGCAAGGTGGTGGCTCAGGGTCTTGAGACACGGATCCCTTCCCTCCCCAGGCCCTGGACGGGGCTGGTCAGCCTTTTGAAGGTTTCTCCAGCCCTGCTGGGGCCCAGCTCGAGGCTCACTGTGGACACAGGGTCGGATGGGGGAAGAGGCTGGGGGGAGGCTGTCCACCGCCCTGACCCCCGTCCGCCCTCCTTGCAGGGCAAGACGGTGATCCAAGCGGAGGTGGACGCTGCGGCTGAGCTCATCGACTTCTTCCGGTTCAATGCCAAGTTCGCTATGGAGCTGGAGGGGGAGCAGCCCGCCAGCGTGCCGCCCAGCACCAACAGCGTGGTGTACCGCGGGCTGGAGGTACCCGCAGGTGGGCGGGCGGGCAGGGGTGCCGGACAGCTCGGGGCTGGTCTCACCGCCTCCGCCTTCCCCAGGGCTTCGTGGCGGCCATCTCCCCCTTCAACTTCACTGCGATCGGCGGCAACCTGGCGGGGACGCCGGCCCTGATGGTGAGCTCTGGGCGCAGGTGGCGACAGCGACAGTTAGTTGTCCTCTTTGCCCCAACAGGCCACCCTGAGCCCCTTGGGTCCCAGGCCTGCTCGGGAGAAGTGCAGAAGGTGGAGGCAGCATGGGGCTGGGGGAGGCTTTGGGGTCAGAGACTCAGGTCGCATCCCAGCTCTGCCCCTCTCTGTCTGGGGCACCCCAGCAAAGCCATGAACTTCTGAGGGGCAGTTTCCTCATCTGCAAAGTGGAAATTGTAGGAAAGCCTCCGTGACGGGTTCGTGAGGATCAAATGGGACGCATCTAACAGCAGGCAGGTCTGGCCCAGAGTCGGCTTAGTGTTGGTGACTGTTTATGGTGACAGTTACTGCTCACTCTGAGTGCTTACCGCGTATCCGCCACTGCCGAGCACCTAAGATGATCCCATTCATTCTCCTGTCAGCTCGGAGAGGGGAGTCTGTGATACGCCTTTTCACCACCCGGCTAAACTGAGACAGAGGTGACTTGCTTGTCAAGGCCGGATGACTAGTAAAAGACAGGACAGAGAAGGATGTAGACTTCGTCTGTCTCAGGGCTGGTGGTCTTAAAGTCACCGGGCTCCTCTGCCATTATCAGAGTGGAGGTGGCTGTCACTGCATGAGGTCCCAGCCGATGGGGGACGCCCAGCCCAGCCCTCAGACAGCCTGGGCAGGAGAGGGTCGACACAGTCGTTGGGGGCCCCGGGCCCCAGATAAGGTGGCTAGCTGCTGACGCCCAGTGTGGGCTGGGTGCGTGCACGGGGACGTCCTCGTGCACCTGTGCACGGACAGATGTGGCACACACCCAGGCGCTGCACGTGCGGAGAGAACACGTGCGGAGGGGGCCGTGCGTACTTGTCCGGCCACGCCCAGTGAGCACCCAGTGACTCCGAAACACCCAGAACAGACTGCTCGGGGCCGATGGCAGGACCTGTCAGTGCAGGCTTCTGGGGAATGGGAGCCTTGGCCCGAGTGTGGGCCAGACGGGGCTGGGCCATGGCCTCGTTGGCAAGGGCTTTTGGGGCACAGTGCCAGACACTCGGAGGAGTGGAGTTGGGCAGGGGACATCCTGGTCAACACGGGGGCCTGGTGGTTCAAGGCGAGGGCCGACCCTGCTGTGGGGCGGGGCGGGGTGGGGGTCGGGGCCTGCTGACCTCAGCCTCATGAGTCATTGTCACACCTCCCGGGCAGGGCAACGTGGTCCTGTGGAAGCCCAGTGACACTGCCATGCTGGCCAGCTATGCCGTCTACCGGGTCCTCCGGGAGGCCGGCCTGCCCCCCAACATCATCCAGTTTGTGCCAGCTGACGGGCCCACATTTGGGGACACCATCACCAGCTCAGAGCACCTCTGCGGCATCAACTTCACAGGCAGTGTGCCGTAGGTCCCTGGGGCGGGGTGGGGTGGCCAGGGGAAGTTCACAGGCCGGGGCTGCAAACCCAGGGGTCACGCCCCGACTGTACCCACTTACTGGCTGTGTGGCTGTGGGGTAGCCACTTCACCTCTCTGAGCCCCCATTTCTTCGCCTGCACGATGGGAGCGATGATCCCTTGCAGAACAATCTCGAGGATTAAACGCTCTGTCTGTTAGCAGACAGGAAAGGGCTTTGCAGCTGGAAGGGCGGCCTGCAGATGTTGGCGATACTGATTTCAGACCACCTCTGCTACCAGGAAGGGCACGAGGGCACATGGAATGGATTGGAGGGGGAGTCAGAAGGGCTTCTTGGAGGAGGTGGCATCTAAGCAGAGGAGTTGGCCAGGCAAAGAGGAGGGGGCAGGGGAAGAGTGTTCTAGGAGAGGGAATAGCACGTGCGGAGCCCTTGAGGCAGAAACACATGTGCTGTAGGGTGTGGCAGGGTCCCGTGTGGCTGGGCCGTGAGGTTTGGGGGCCACAGGGCAAGAGGTTAGGGGCAAGCGTGGTTTGAGATGAGGCAGGGGAGGCGGCGGCTGCCTGATCTGCACCATTGACTCGCTCACCCACCAACCAGGTGTTTACGAAGCCCTCGCTGGCCTCCGTGCTCACGCGAGGCTTGGTCGCGAGTGAGCAGCAGAGACGAGGTCTGGGCTCTCAAGCGTGGGGGTGGGGTTTAGCCCAGTGACTGTAAGATTCTTCTGAGTCTGCGAAGGTGTCTGGACTTCATCCTGAAGGTGATGGGAGCCGTGGAAGGTTTTAAGCAGGGAGAGTGGCTGCATCAGAGTTCTGTTTCAGACGCAGATTGCAAATGGTGGCCCTCAGACTAGGCCTGGCAAGTGGCTCTGTTTTCTTTGACTCCTAATAGTGATGGCCCGACCTTGTATAACTGGGGCGATTTCATACAAAAGTCCAAATGCTGGCTTCTCTTGGTCACCTGGACTGGATGCTCCGCCCCCGCTCCCCGGGCCTGCATTTCCCGTGGTACCGCTGGCTCGAGGTGGCTGGGCGGCCCCTCCAGGCCCCTGCGTGTGCACCGTCTATCTCAGGTGACAGCTCTGTGGCTTGGAGTGGCAGGCTGGCTGGGATCTGTCACCCTCCAGGGAGGGAGAGACGATGGCCTGAGCCAGGGTGGAGAGAGTGGGCTTTGGAGAAGTGGGCAGGTTCCAGTGAGAAGGTGGCAGGGAGGCACAGTGGCTGTCACCTGTCCGTGGGGTCAGAGGGCATGTCCCAGCTTTGGGCAGAAGGGGAGGGGATCGCCACGGTGGACACAGGGAGGCAAGTGGGCTTGGGGCAGACGAATCACGCGGTGGTCACTTGCGGTGCCCGAGGGTCGTCTGGGTGGAGGTGTCTGGAGGCAGCCGGGTGTCTGGGCCTGCAGACGGAGCCCTTGCCGATGGCTTTTCACCTCCTCTGCCGGGCTTCGGGCTCTGCCACCCTCTGTCCTGCCAAGGTGTGCCGGGTGACGATGGCAGCGTTCGAATTGCTGAGGAGGCCCGTTCTGCAGCAGGCCTGCCCTGCCAGCCGCGGGCCGCGCGGGGCCCTGCCTGTTAGCGGGCGGAGCGGGCCTGGCCCCATTTACCACGCTCTGCTGAGCAGCGGCATAAAGGTAGGAGAGTCATAAATTAGTATTAGCTACTGTGTCGCTGGCTCCCGGGTGATTAGCATTTTTATTGTTTTGTGGTGCTGAGGTTGGTCACACTCAGCCTGGGGAGGAGGAGAGGACCTCTAGGGCGGCAGCTTGGGGCGAGGGCCTGAGCTCCCTCTCCCAGGACCCTCCTTGGTTCGGCCTCTCAGGCCAGGGCGCTGGGCTGGGGGTGCAGGCAGTGTGTGTCCCCATCGGGCACCCGGAGCGTGCTCAGCACGGTCTTAAGCGCCTGACATTTGAGCTAATCACAAACAGCCCTGCCAGGTGGGGATGATTCTCTCCAGTTCCCAGATAAGGTGCAGAATTCGAGGCTCAGAGAGGTTAAGTAATGAGCCCAAGATCACACAGCCCTGAGTGTCTGAGTCAGGGCTGGAACCAGCACTTCCTGGCTGCAAAGCCTGGACATTGTCCACACGGTCTTGCCACTCAGCCTCCCTTTGTGCCCTCCCCGGAGACCTGGAATGCAGCTGCCACCACCCCCTTGGTGCCCCCTACCACCACTGTGACCCTGCCCACCTCCTGCGGGGCTGCTTCCTGGGCTCTCCTCCCTGGGCTTTTCTACCCCGTCCTTCTGGTGGGGCCTGCTCCCCACGCCCCAGGACCCTTACCCTCCTAGGTGCCCAAGCCTGGCTCCCTGATCCCCGCCTTGTCCTCCTCTGGTTCCAGCACCTTCAAACGCCTGTGGAAGCAGGTGGCCCAGAACCTGGACCGGTTCCGCACTTTCCCACGCCTGGCCGGAGGTAAGGGCCCCTCTCCCTGCCCCCTCCTCCCCTGCGGCCCCAGGGACACCTCCACTGGCCATCACAAAAGAGGAGGCGGCGGTGATGCGGCCACAGGTCGGGGGGATGAAGTATCTCAGGCGCTGGCACCGTCCAAGGGGACTTTCCGCAGTGATGGAAGCGTTCCCTGTCCGCGCTCTAGTGCAGCAGCCACCAGCCACACGCCATCGAGCACTTGGCAGGTGGCCCATGTGACCGAGGAACTGAATACTTAGTATTCTTTAATTTTAATTAAGTTAAATTTCAATAGCCGTGTGGGGCTGGTGGCTACTGTGTCAGGTCCAAGCAGAGGAGAGTGTGAGAGCCACACCAGCCACAAGGTGGGACTGAACTTGTATTTGAAGAAGTGAAACTAGGCCAGTGTAGCTGGAGTAGGGAGGGAAGAGGGTTGCTAGGAGCTGGGGCCGAGAGGTCGGCAGGCCGGATCTTGTTGGCATATTAAAATTTTCCGACAAAGAAACAGTTTCATGGTCAAGGAGATTTGGCATGCGCTATGTGTGTTAAAGCAAAATGAATTCCTCTCCTGCAGGACTTCTCAGAGCCTTTAATGCTCTAATATGCATTGCACGTCTTCAAAGGCAAGGTCTGCCATGCAGTGTTTCCCAAACGCACTGGGCCACAGAACCCCATTTTTGCAGAGGCCCCATGGATCAAGTGCTTCGTGGAACACACTTTGGGACAGTGCCGAGACTGTAGAGGGGAAAGGCCACCGGGGCCACGCAGCACGTTAATGGCACAGCCGGGGTTGGTGGTTCCAGGGCAGAGTGCAGCCCATGGAGGGGGGTCTGGACCCCATTCCTGAGTGATGGGAGCTTCGATGGGGGTGTCAGGGAAGACGAGCCCTCCTCGGGGTCAGCTGGGGCAGCTCCGCCTTCCAGCCACCCCTGCACCCCAGTCCCACGCTTATGAGATAGACAGCGAGCCCTTCCCTGGGGCCGCGCATGGCTTTCTGCTCTGTGTCCTCCCCACACCCCTGAGGGCGAGAGACCACGGTTTCCCACTTCCCAGCCTGCAGCTCGTGACGTCATCTCTCTGTGCCTCAGTTTTCTGGTCTTTAAATTGGGAATAGCAACGGGAGGTTGCGGTGAGGCCTCAGTCAGACGGAGCACAGCGTGCTTTCTCTGGAGTCTGGCAGGAAGTCGGTGCTGTCAGCTGCCGTTAGCTGGTGTTTCCCACGAGTGGGGAAGTGGCAGTCAGGAGGGTGAAGTGACCTGCCTGGAGGGGACACTGGAGTGAGGTCCCCCCCTGGGTGGGGTGGGGGCGCTCAGCCCTGGCAGTCGAGGAGGGTGACTCTCGGGTGTCAGGGGAAGCCTCAAAGGAAGCTGTGCCCACTTCTGGGAAGGGACGGGCTCCTGGGAGCCTTGGGTTCTGGTCCTTCCTCTGCCTTTATGTTGGGCAGTCTCAGTTTTCTCGTCTGTGTGATGGGGGAGTTGGGCCTGATGACCTCTGGTGCCCTTCATCCTTCTCCGGGCCTCAGTTCCCTCGTCTGTGGAGTGGGAGAGCAGGCCTGGCTTGTTGGTCTATGGGATGTTGGCCGCCGGCTGCTCAGGGCACGTGCTGGTCACGCCCCAGGGACGGGTGTAGGCGGTGCTTTGGGCCCCTGGCAGCTGGGGAAGCCAGCTCCCCCGGTCACATCCCCACACCTGTCCCTGTAGAATGTGGCGGAAAGAACTTCCACTTCGTGCACCGCTCGGCCGACGTGGACAGCGTGGTGAGCGGGACCCTGCGCTCAGCCTTCGAGTACGGCGGCCAGAAGTGCTCCGCCTGCTCGCGCCTCTACGTGCCTCAGTCGCTGTGGCCGCAGATCAAAGGGCGGCTGCTGGAGGAGCACGGCCGGATCAAAGTGGGCGACGTGAGTGCCGCCGCGGCCCTGCGGGGGGCTGATGGGATTGGGTCCCCGGGAGGCGCCCGTGCAGCGGGGGCTGGGGTGTGCAGGGAGGGGCTCCCTTTGTCTCGGCCTGCGGGGACTCATCTCTACCGGCGTCTCCCTTGCCTCCAGCCTGCAGAGGATTTTGGGACCTTCTTCTCGGCGGTGATTGATGCCAAGGTACGGGGCAGGAAACAGGGCGTTCCGGGGGTGCCGAGCCCTGGGCTTGGAGAGGGGAGGTATTCGGGGCTCCGACCCAGGAGCGACCCAGCCCCCTGCTTTGATCATGGCAGCTCGGCAGCCGCACGCACACCCCCAGCTTCGGAAGGGGCAGCAGCAGGCCTAACCAGAAAAGAGCTCATTTCCCACACGCCCTGGAACCAGGCTTGCAAGGCCCTCGTAAGTGCACATGCGTGTGTGCTGGCGGGCCCACGTATGTGCATGCGTAAACCCAAGAACACATGTGCATGCGTATCCATGAACACGTTCACATCGATCTCTGTGTAGTCACATGCAGGTCTATCCACATAGACACGTACATATCCACGTACACATAAACACGTCCGTGTCTTCGTAAACATGTCCACCCTCGCGCAGGCACATGTATAAGGCATACAGACGCCTACGTGCTTAAACATAAAGATACGTCGCCATGCATATGCCTGTCTATACATTATCTATGTGTGTGTATGATTATATTGAGAGCCCCTGTGGTTCTGCCACATGTACACACACATACACACACACACATGAGCCCTTGTCTCTGCTGTGGCTCAGCCAGACCCTGGCTTTTTTTTTTAATTTTTTTTTTGGTGTGTGTACAGATGGGGTCTTGCTGTGTTGGCCAGCACGGTCTTGAACTCCTGGCCTTAAGCCATCCTCCCGCCTCCCAAAGTGCTGGGATTACAGGCAGGGGCCACTGCACCCCAGACCCTGGCTTTTGCCCTTGGGGTCCCCCCACCCCAACCCACCCCCCATTTTAGAAGTTGGGCTCTTCAGGTGCAGGTGTTTTGGGGTGAGTGTGTTGGGGGGCTGCTGTTGGGAATGACCTCCCAGCCTGCCTTTGACCACCTCCTCCCTGCCCACCCCAGTCTTTTGGCCGCATCAAGAAGTGGCTGGAGCACGCTCGCGCCTCGCCCAGCCTCAGAGTCCTGGCCGGCGGCAAGTGCGACGACTCCGTGGGCTACTTCGTGGATCCCTGCATCGTGGAGAGCGAGGACCCGCGGGAGCCCATCATGAAGGAGGTGCCTGGGACGGGCAGCCTGGGCTGAGATGAGGACGGTCTCACCTGAGTGCAGCACATGCACGAGGCACTTGCACGGTGTTTTCTTCTTGAGACATTACCCCATTTCACAGATGAGGAAGGTGGGGCCCTAAAAGAAAACATCTCAACCTGGAGAGAGCAGAACCAGGTCTTGAGCTCAGGCCTCCTGACTCCAGATCCAGTGCTCTGTCCTTGACCCTGGCCAGGGTCCTAGCACTTCCACGGCCCACAGCCACATGGCCACCACAGCGATTGTAACAGCAACAGCTGACATCACGGACTCGTGTGGGTGGGCCGTGGCTGGGCACTTGGCCGAGATGAGGTGGGTGTTACTGGTTCCATTTTATAGATGAGAAACAGAGGCTCCGGAGATCCAGGCACTTGCCCAGGTTGGCAGTACAGGGCGGGGGTGAGGGTGCCATAGACCAGAGAACGAGGTCTTCCCCCAGCCCTTTGGTGGCGGAGGGGACCACGAACCCTCCTGCAGGAAGGGGTATCACTGAGTGATTCTCATGCCAGCTGCTTGCCAGAAACCTCCCGTTTTCAAGGGCTTGGCCCCTTTGTTCTCCAGGTGTGGGTCTGGCAGGGAGGGCCGGAAAGTTGTTGGGTCTTTTGCCAGGTTGCGGTGGGGTGGGCAGGCAGCTGGGCATATGGCTGTCCTGGGGGGGTCCCAGGAGCAGGCAGAACCTGGCCCCTTGCAGGCACTGGAGGGCGGGGGGCAGAGCAGGGATGCCGGGGGCACTCAGGGCAGCAGCCTGACCCGAGGCCTGTCTCCCAGGAGATCTTCGGGCCTGTGCTTACCGTGTACGTGTACCCGGATGACAAGTACAAGGAGACGCTGCAGCTGGTCGACAGCACCACCAGCTACGGCCTCACGGGGGCAGTGTTCGCCCAGGATAAGTGAGTGGCTGGCTGCGGCCCCGAGCACCGGAGTCCTGCTGTCCTGTCCCTGCCACTCTCGGCCCCATCCCCACCTCCTGCACGTGGTTCCTAGTAATGATGCTGCCCTGCAGCCCCCATCCCCTCCCTGTGCCCCTGACAGGCCCACACCAACAGCAGGTCTTTGTCACAAACCCAGGTGCCGACGCCCCACTGGGGACTGCCGAGTCTGAACCTCAGTGGGGCAGGCGGGGAGAGCCTGGGAATCGGTGCTTTGTCCCACCGAGCCAGGTGGTAGCCCCACGCTGCGGAGCTGAAGTAAGGCAGGGGCTCACTGCTGATCTCGCGGAGGCGGGATTGGAACCTGGGTCCCTCCTGTGATGCTAAACCGGAAGCTCTACATTTTCCTTACTCCACGGCACTAACTGCCTCCACGAGAGAGTGGACGTGGGCTTGGAGCCTGGGAGGAAGGGTGGGGGTCTGGCAGTGCCCCCAGCTCCCGAAAGGCAGGAAAATTGGACCAGGAGGGCCACACCTCAGGTATGGCCTGACCCTCTGTCCTCACGTGTGACGTGCCAGCCCCTCTCCGGAGGAGGTACCTGAGGCTCAGAGACTGAGGAACCTGTCCGAGAGCCCACAGCTGGCAGCTGGCCAGCGCCCCTGTCCCAGGCTGGTC
Source organism: Propithecus coquereli (assembly GCF_000956105.1). NCBI lineage: Eukaryota > Metazoa > Chordata > Mammalia > Primates > Indriidae > Propithecus > Propithecus coquereli. The sequence continues at coordinate 1,229,577 of NW_012151152.1, forward strand.
TCGTGCTTAACCTGGAGGGCCAGCGTGGGCTGGGGCAGGGATGCCGGGGGTCGGATCCGGGGCTAGAGGCGGGGACAGGCTGGCTGCCCTCTTACCACCGCCCTGCCTTTAACAGGGAGGTCATCCAGGAGGCCACGAAGATGCTGAGGAACGCTGCCGGCAACTTCTACGTCAACGACAAGTCCACCGGCGCGGTGGTGGGCCAGCAGCCCTTTGGGGGGTCGCGAGCCTCTGGTGAGTGGGTCCTTCTTCCCACCCTTCCCATAGGGGAGCCGTGTTCCTGGTGGGAGACCCTAGAGCCTTCATCTTGAGGGCGTTAAGAGTAACAGGAACAGCCGGGC
>NW_012151152.1:1230312-1241569 GCF_000956105.1 Propithecus coquereli
CCATTTTACAGAGGGGGAAACCGAGGCACAGGGGCAGTGACTTGCTCAAGGCCACGTGGCTGGGAGGTGGTGGGGTTGCGATTTTGTCTCCAGCCCCGGCACTTCCCACCGTCATGCCCAGCGTCACATAAGTCCAGTGCCTTCCACTTCACAAGGGGAAACTGAGGCTTGGAAGGGGGCAGCGACTCACCAGAAGCTGTACTCCCGAGTGGGAGAGCCGGGGCTGCGCCAACCAATTCTTCAGTTCTCTTGCAGACACCAACTAGGTGTCCTACGATTTAACTCGATTCTGACAGACCTGGGGGCGGTGCAGACCCCACAGGTTAAGGACTCAGTCCTGCAAGGTTGCCCCCATCTCAGACGCCAAGCGCACGTGGCGGGTCCCCAGTCCACCCACGACTTCTGTCCAGCTTGGCTACAAATCGGAGGTTCCACAGGACCCCTCCTCAGGTTGGATGATTTGTTAGGACGGCTCGCGGAACCCAAGGCAATTTTACTCATCCTCACGGGTTTGTTACGAGGGGCGTCTCGAAGGGAACAGATGAGCCGCCAGGTGAGGAGAAACCCAGGGCAAAGTCTGGACGAGTCCCAAGCACGGGAGCTTCTGTCCCCTTGGAGTTTGGGGTGCCCCCCTCCTGGCACGTGCACGTATCACCGACGGGGAGGCTCTCCAAACCCTGTCCTTTGGGGTTTTTATGGCGGCCTCACTACGCAGGCGAGGCTGATGAAATCACTGGCCGTTGGCGATCAGCTCGACCTCCAGCCCCTCTGCCCTCCCTGGTGCTGAGAGTTCCAGCCGTCTAACGACGGGGTTGGTTCCTCTGCCAACTAGCCCCGTCCTGAAACAGCCACCGCATTGGCATAAACTCGGGTGTGGTTGGAAGGGGCTTCTCCTGAGCGGCAGAAGATGCCCCCTCACCCCCACTGCTCAGGAAACCCCAAGAGCTTTAGGAGCTCTGGCCGGGAACCAGGGGCGAAGACAGGTGTGCGTTTCTTAGGTATCCCCGTGTCACGCAGGTCTCCGACCCCCAGTCCAGTGCCTTCGCCAGGTGGCACCTGCCTCCCAGACACCCTTGCTGGGGGGCGCCCAGCCCCTCTCACCCAGCGGCCTGGGGGCAGGTCTCCTGTCCGTCCCTCCGACTCTAACGTGTGCCCAACTCTAACGCTACGCCGGGCACCTCTGTGGGGCACCCTGTCTATTCCGTCAGCTCCTCCCCTGCCTCCTGCCAGACTGCTACATCTCCCCAGAGGAAAACAGAACTGTCTTTTCCACAGGAACCAACGACAAGCCAGGGGGCCCCCACTACATCCTGCGCTGGACATCGCCCCAGGTCATCAAGGAGACCCACGAGCCCCTGGGGGATTGGCGCTACTCGTACATGCAGTGAACCCCGCGGTGCCTCCGCTGTCCAGCTGTCTGTCCGTCCAGATGACTGACCTCACTGCCGTGCCCCCAGCCCCTCCTCCATTCCTCTCTAGAGCCAGCTCCACGCCCTCCCCGCCACTGTCCTGTGTTCTGGCCTGTCCCGCCCCTCGGTGTCAGATGCCCGCACTCTGGCTTGAGAGCACGTTGGGGAGGAGCAGGGCTGCGACCCCTCATCCCATTGGTCAGTCCAGAAACTCCGCCTGGGAGGTAGGGCCTCGGGGCCTGGCAGGTCCTCCCGCTCCCCTCCGCTGGGGCCCTGTGGCTCCGGGACCTTGGGAGGGTGGAGACCGAGCAGCTCTTGAGATCCTTTGGGGAAAAGGAGGCAACTCTGGGCCCCTTGGCAAACCTCGCCACTCACAGAGGCTCCTGGCCTTGGCCCCGGCTGCTCCAGGTGTCCAGGGTGAAGTGTGACCCAGCGTGGCCCACGGGACACAGGCAGCACCTTACCTGTGCCCAACCATCCGCCTTGGCAGGTTCCTGTGCCCAGCCGTCTGCCTTAGACACCTGCATGCCTTTCTCCAGGGTGCTGTGTTCACCTGAGGCCCACGTGATTCCTGGCCTGCTCCACATGGCACAGGGGACCTCCTCAAGGACAGCTGGACAGGGCCCCCACGGAGCTGGTGTGGCTGTTCCCCAAGTGCCACCGTTTCATACTATGGCCCATGGTTGGGGGCGGGTGCCAATGCCGTCTGGGCCAGGTGTGGGTTCTGCACTGTGAGGTGGCAGCGGGATTCACCCTGGTGCCAGCCAATAAAATCCGTGTTACTTAGTCAAAGTCGGTGGTCTTTCTGGTGTGGGTGGTGGGGGACAGCTGATGTCATCTCAGTCTGTTGGCATTGCCTGTGGGTTGTTAGGTAGCGGGGTACAGCACCCTCAACATGATGGAAGGAGGGGTGGGCACTGATGTTTGGGAGTCCCTGCTGGAGGCGGCAGGAGCTCTGGAGCCAGATGGGCTGGGTTCAAACCCTGGCCCACTGCCTCTCAGCTGGGTGATCTCCAAAACGTTATGCCTGACCTTCTGTCTCTTCATCTGTAAAATAGAGATAATCCCCTCTGCCACTCACACATACAGGTTATAATGAGAATTGAATGAATTAATTCATATAAGGGCTTAGAATAGTGCCAGACATAATTATTCAAAAATGGTACCCATTTATTGTAACAACCATCATCATGTTCTGTGATGGTTAATTTTATGTGTCAACTTGGGTGAGCAGGGTACCCAGATATTTGGTCAAACATTCTGGATGTTTCTGTGAAGGTGTTTTTGGAGGAGATTAACATTGAAATCAGTGGACTTTAAAAAGTAAAGCAGATGAGCCTTCACGGTGTGTGTGGGCCTCGTCCAATCAGTTGAAGGCCTTAACAGAGTGAAGAGTGAGCTTCCCAAAGCAGGAAGGAATTCTGTGCCCCAGTCTGCCCTTGGACTTGAACTGCAGCTCTTCCCTGGGTCTCCAGCCTACTATGCAGATTTGGGACATAATAAGCCTCCACAATGGCATGAACCGGTTCCTTCCGATCTCTCGCTCTCGCTCTCTGCAACGCACCCTATTCCGTTTCTCTGGAGAACCCCGCCTAACACGTGTGCCAAGGACTCTGCATGCTTCCTCACTCACAACAGCCTTATGAAGTAAGTACTGCCGTGCTCCCATTTTGCAGACGAGGAAACTGAGGTACAAAGAGGTTAAGGGACTTCCCAAGGTGTGGTATTGCCGGGATGTAAACCCAGGTCTGTCTGATTCCAAGAACCAGCCTCTCCTTCACCCAGACATCCACACCTGTCCCAAACTGCCGCGGGGAGGCCTGTTCAGCCATCCAGGTGACCTGGAGGGGAGCCACTGGCCAGCTAGCTTGAGCCAAGAATCGAGCCCAAGCCCATGCAGGCCAGCTAACACAGAGGGAGAAACAATGTGTGTCCTGGCCTGTCTCCGCCTGCAGATAACGTGGAAGGGCTGTTCCCTAAGCCACACCGGCACCCCCAGGCACCGAGGGCAGCACCCAGGATGCCGCAGGCTGGAGCCCACAGAAGGGAAGGGGGCACCTGCGTTTGTAGCCGAGGGACCTGCAGGCTCTGTTCATGTGTTCGAGTGAATGGTGTGACGCACGTTAGCAGAGTTGACGACTGGCTAAGTGCTTCACCCACCTAGTTTCAGAGAACTTGGCAGTGACCTTACCGGGTCACTATGGCTCCTGGAGGTCGGAGGTGGAATGACTAGCCCAAGGCCGTGCAGCTGGTTAGCAGGAAGGCCGGGGTTTGCACCCGGGTCTGTGGGTGCCCACGGCCTGTGCTCCTCGGCACCTGCTCTGCTGGGTCCTCGACTTCCTGCCCTCTCCCAACCTGCCTCCTTGGCCTCCTTTTTCGCGAGGGCCGGGGTGACTCACAGCCGCTGCTCACTCTCCCCCCTCTGCTCTCGCTTGTCCCGCACTCTCGAGGGCCCCGTGCCTGCTTGGGGACCCGAGGCCTCTTTGCACAGTCACCACAGTCAGTCCCCGTGTCTGCGGCAGGCCAAGGGGCCCCTGCATTTCCCTGCGGTGGCGGGGGCCCAGCCACAGCCCGGGGCTGGGAGCGTGAACCATTTGACTGAGGCCGGACGTCCCCGCCGGTGCTGTCCGCGGGCTGCCAGCCGAGCGTGCTCGCTAAGGAAATGAGGGGCCACCTGTGCCGGATCCCGGCCACCAGGCTGACCTGGAGTCCCTGAGGGGCCGGAGGGAGTGGCAGGGTGCAGACCACCCTCTTCGGGGAGCCGCCTCTTCATTCGCACTAGTTCATCCACCCCCCATTCATCGCCATCCCCGCGTGCTCTGAAGTGGTAACGGCCCCCGGCGCTGGCACACAGGCCACGTGCCAGGCTTTGTGCCAAATGCTGCGGACATCACAGCCTCGGATCCTCATAGCGCCCCCTAGTTTACAGATGAGGAAACTGAGGCACTGAGAGGTCGAGTAACGGGTACAGCCGTAGAACATGAGTGAACTGGGTTTCTGTCCTGCGTCTCTGACCGCCAAGCCTTGGGCTGTAACCACCCCCGCACAGCCCGGAGCCAGACAGGCCTGGGCTCCATCCCCTGCCTGCCCTCCGCCCCAGCCTCCGCCTGCTCCGGGAGCGGAGGGCCAAATGAAGTGTCTCCAAACAGAGTGCCGTGTCCCGCATCCTGCCACAGTGAGGTGCACAGTAAATGTTAACTTTTTGTTTTCAGTCTTAACACTGCTTCGTGCCGGCTGCGTGCGCGCCCCGGGAAGAAAGGCTGCAGCTAACCTGTTCACGGGCCAGGCGTTCCCGCTGATCACCGTGGAGCCCACCAGCCTGGGAGGGAGATGATGTTTTACTCCCATTTCACGGATGAGGAACTGAGGCTCGGGGAGGTGGAGAGAGACCTGCCCAGGAAGGGGCAGGGCAAGAGCAGAACTTGTCCCTGACGGCCGCACCGGCACCCCCGGTCCTGGATCCTCGCAGGAGTCCAGCGGCCTCCTGGGTGCCTGTGGTGGGTGGGTGGGAGGGGGGACTGCCGATGCTGTGGTTCCAAACCCGACCAGCCAGGCTTGTCCCCCCTGCCCAGGTTGCTGACAGCCACCCTGGGTGGTAGAGCAGGTGCCACATGACCCTCCGGCGCCCCAGGGACAGCAGAAGGCTGTTCCAGGCCTGTGCCGTGCCTGCCTTCAGCCCTCGGCGCCCAGGTGCCGGAGGGAGCTGGCGTTGCGCTGGGCGCCTGCTCCAGGACGGGCGCGGGGCAGGCGCTGGGAGCACAGCGAGGCTCCGGGAGGGAGACGCCTGGGCGAGGCCTCACAGCAAGTGGCAGAGCCTGGACGGGAACCCTGCTAGGTCAGACCAGAGAGTCCAGAGTCACGCAGAGTCCTAGAGCCCAGGCGTTTACTGGGGCTGAAACTGGGGGTCCCCCGCCCGTGCCACGCGAGGAAGCCAGCGGCACTGCAGTGCAATCTCTGCTGTCATTTATCCAGCAGGCGCTCGACACGTTGTCCTCGTTTAATCACTGTTTGAGGCTGGCTGTGGCCACCTTACAGGCGAGGAAACCAGGAGCAGTCGAAGCCTGCTGGTTGGCCCCCGTCCACTGGGCCAGGCTGGGCCCCCCGGAGCCCCACAGAACCGGACCACTCCCTGTCCCCATCTCAGCCCTTTGCACCCCCAGCAAGGGCTCCTTGAACCTCTTCCTCCCCAGGCTGAGCACCCCACTTCCTGCAGCTGCTCCCTCCCCAGTTTGCAGATCTTTGTCCACCTGTGACCTTCTGCTGGTCCCAAGGAATGCAGTCTAGAGTCGTCCTAAACTGGGATTCCGGCTGTGTGACCTTGGCTGAATCACATCACTTCTCTGAGCCTCATTCTCTTGTGTGAAATGGGGATATAATGATAGTACTCATCCCTGCAGTTGTGAGGAGGACTGAATGCTCTAAAACATGAAAATGAACTTAGCACTGAGCCTGGTGGCCAGGAAGAGGTCAGTCAACATGAGCCATTACATTTACAGCCCACCTCCCAAGTGAGGTCTGATCACCACATCTCATGGCAGGACTATCGCCTCCCTTGTGCTGGACAGTCTGCTCCTTTTGATATAACCTTAAATTTAAGATGGCTTATACTAATGCAATGGAATGAACTCTGGAGTGCAACAAAACTGGATCCAAATCCCAGTGACCTTGGGCAAGTCATTTAACCTCCTGAGCCCTGGTTTCCTCATCTGTACAATGGGGATAAAAATCCTTCACAGAACTCTAATGAGCAGTTTCAGAGATGTTTGAAAGCATTATAGAAGCTCCATAAAGGTTGCTTCCTTTCGTTTAGGCTTTAGTGACTATCACCCTTTTGGCTCTTCACTTGTGGTCATTTGAAACCCCCAGATCTTTTTCTGGAGACTCAACCTGTTCAACATCACCTAGCAAAGTTTGGTGAGGAGGCTTGAGTGGGCCTCTGGGCTCAAGAGGGTGTCCCAACCCCAGCAGAGTCCCTTCCTCAGGCCTTAGCTGGCCCCTGGGTTCCCAGCTGCTGGGAGGGCCGATGAGGTGTAGGGGCTGCCCCTCTCCCAGACCTTCCCGGGGGAGGCCCTGCTTGCCCATCCCCCCGCCCTAAGCCAGATTGGAGGTCTGTTTCCAGCAGCCCAGTGTTGTCCCCAGTGGAGAGCGCTGGTGGGAGAGAGGGAGGGCATGGGGGGCAGAGAAGTGAATGGGAGATGAGCAAGTGGGCAGAGAGACAGGTCAGAGGGTGGGGCGGGGAAGAGGAGCCGATGCAGCCCCCAGTCCCCAGGGCAGCCCCCGCAGCTGACATGCCCGTTTGCTTCTGTGAGCACCGGGGCAGGCAGATGCCAAGGCAAATGGGTGGCTTCTGGGCTTGCCGCTTCCACGGCTCTCCCCTCTCCCCCTCACCCACGTACTTTGCATGTCTGTCACGCTGTCCGTCACCTCGGCAACTGGTGGCCACACAGGTACGAGCACGGGGGCCTCAGGCTCAGGACCGGGCCATGAGGGTGACGGGCCTGTCGGGCCTGGGCTGTGCTTGGCCACCCTGGGGCACGTGCTGTGTGCGTGGCACTGAAGGAGAATCACAGCGACGCGGTGTTCCCCGGCATTTGTCCTCAGGGTGGCATCCGTGTGCCCCTCCTAGGAAATCCGCATTGATCACCGCAGCCCAGGGCTCTCTGTTGAGCTCCACACGCTGGCAACATCTTGGATTCGCACACACGGCTGCATTTGTTGAGCGTGTGTTAGTGCGCGGGGCTTGTGTTAGAATCTCAAAACGGCCCTTGCCCCACCAATGTTGAGAAGCACTGAGTCCATTTTACAGATGGGGAGACTGAGGCCCAGAGAATGGAAGTGACCCGCTCAAGGGCAGCCTGCAAGTTGGGGCAGGGCTGGGCCAGACGCCAGGACCTCGACCCTCTATCTAATGCTGCTTCTTCAGATTTTGCTCTTCAGCGAGATCGCCCGTCCACACTGACAGCCCACACTGAGAAGCTCGCCCTGTCAGTGCGACAGCTTCGTATAGCAGCCGCTGAAGGCAGAACACACCCACGTCGTACAGCACGGGGGTTAAGAGCTTGGGCAGCCTGGGTTTAAGTTCTGGCATCACTACCTGTTAGCTGTGTGACTTCTGACAAGTTGCTTAGCCTCTCTGAGCCTCGTCTTTAAAATGGGAGCAAAAATGACTACTTTGCAGAGTAGCTGTAAGGACTAAATGATATAATGCGTGTAAAATGCTTGGCACTGTGCCTGGCATTTAATGCACTCTGGAAAATGTGCTATTTATTGTTATTATAACTCTTTGTAACCCCCTCGGTGTCTGGCAGGGCAGGCCACTGGGGTCCTGGAGGCCTCTAGAATGTCACCCCAGAATATCCTGCAGGGTCTCCCATCCCAGCAGGCCAGCGTGGCTGTGGTTTGGGGCACCTGATACAAGAGACTGCAGGCTGCAAAGGCTGGAAACGGCAGATGAGTGAGCCGGGGCCGGGCTAGGGAGGCCTTGAATGCCGGGACCAGGAGTTCAGACTTGACCCCGCAGGTGACGGGGAGCCCCGGGAGGTGTCAGAGCAGAGGAGTGACAGGCCAAGAGCTGTGTTTGGGGGATTTAAACAGCACAGGGCAGATGGAGAGGTCCAGAAAGGAGGTGATGAGGGTGTGGGGGGGTGGTGTGGAAAATGGTGTGTGTGGTGTGTGGGGGGGTGGTGTGGAAAACGGGGAGTCTGGCGGGAATCGTAGGGCAGAGGTGAGTCAGCACCGGGCTTTGGGCCAACTCACGTGGACGGGGAGAAGCGCAGTGCGAAGAGGACCCCCATTGTACAGAGGAGGAAACTGAGACCCGGAGCGCAGAGTCAGGCCCAGAACCCACACCTCCAGACACCCCACGCAGGCGCTTCCTTGTGTTTAGGGGTCTCCCCCTCCCACCCACTGGTTTACAAAGGCCCAGAGAGGGGCAGAGACAGACCCGAGGTCACGCAGCAAATCCTGAGTCTTTCTGCAGCACCAGGAGGTGCTGTTTTAAAGGTCCGTGGGATGACCTCATCGCAGGAGAAGTTGGGGCAAGGGGGGGGGTGCTCCCCCGGCGCTGGAGCTGCTGAAGACATCCAGCACCCTTCAGGGCGACTTCGAGAAGCTTTTGGGCACAGAGCCGGTGGTGCCCTGTGACAGGTCATCGCATTCCAAGAAGGGACAACCTCGCGCTTTGGCAAACTCACCTTCCTCCAGGGTCTGCTCTGCACCCCGCATTTCACACGAGCCGTTTTATTTGATCCCCACACCAAACCCATGTGGCTGGAGTTATCACCCCTCTTTCTCAGACGGGGCCTCGAAGGAGGAGCTGGGCCCGGCTGGGGTGTTGCACTGGAAGTCTCTGCCCATCAGAGCCCCAGAACCCAACAGCCGTGACGCGCCTGGAACAGACCCACCTGCGCCCTGCATCATATGCGGGGTCCCCAGGGCTCCCGCTAGGACACACTTTGTCAGGGCTGGAAAGGAGCGAAACAGCGTACGTGGCCAAGGGTCTCTGATCCAAGTGGGTCCCTAATTCACTGGCGCCGTCTCCCTCCCTCCGACTGCTCAGGGGTGGTCACCTTTGACTTTAGGAGTTTTCAGCTTTGCATTTTGCCGACATTCCTGCCCCTTGGCCTGGGGTCTGAGGAAGGCGCACCCAGAGGGGACTCACTCCGCAGAGCTGACTGACACGTTGACAGGATGACAGATGGCAACATCAGAGGGAGCGAGACCACGTCCCCACCCCCATTCTCTCTGCCGCTGCTGTTCGCCGAAAGCACTAACGTCACGTGGCGTAACACGGCGTGGCGATGAGGTGCCAGCCCCAGAGTCAGACTGTGTGGTTTGAATCCCAGCTCTGCTAGCTGTGCAACCTAGAGTGGGTTTCTTAACTTTTCAGTGCCTCAGTGTCGTCATCTGTGAAATGGGGTAATAGTCCCAGTTATTGGGAGCATTAAACGAGATGATGGATGCCAGCACTCAGTGTGACGCCCGGTTTTCACTCACGATGGCCACTACTTTTTGAATACCTAATGGCTCCGGTGCCACGTGTACGTCACCACACGCCGGGCACAACGTGGCTGGGCTCAAAAGCTTGGGCTCTTTTTGCCACCCTTTTCTGTCTCCTGAGAGCACCTCTGTCCTTTACTCTGGAAATGTTTGAAACATCAGGGAGATGAGATCTGTCCTCAAACAAGTGGCAGAAGGCTGAGGTGTGGGCGAGTTACCAGGACGTTCTATCTCCCTCCAAATAGGGTTCTCCTAGAGCACCCAGGCCCCACTGTGCTCTAAGAGAGGATTATCCTAATTCCTGCCTCCCTTCCTGCCCCCAGAGCCCTCAAACCTCTCCACCTGTCCCAGGGGCCCCACGGTCAGTGGCAGGACCATTGCTATGTAAATGTCTGTGCAAATGTCCTGGTGTCAACCAGCCAGATCTCCAGTGAGGCAGGGCCACCTCCTGAGACCAACACTTCCTAGCCATGGGGCGCTGGGCACGGATGATCTGCTCCCTGTTCCTCCTGCTGCAGGTCCTGGTTGAGCCGGCTGAGAACTCGGACTTCTACCTGACTGGAGATTACCTCCTGGGTGGCCTCTTCAGCCTCCACGCCAACGTGAAGGGCACTGTCCACCTCAACTACCTGCAGGTGCCCAAGTGCAAGGAGTGAGTCTCCAGTGTGAGGCTGGAAATGGTGGTTGGGGTGGGGTGGGAGGCCAGGGTGGTCCTGTGGTCCTCGGGGGCCAGGCCAGGACTGAGGGCTCAGATCACTCCTCCCCATTCTTTGCCAAATCCCCTATTCTGGATCCACCCCACTGGTCCCCAGGGATGACCCACACAATCCACTCTACCAAAACCTTTGGCAATTGTGTTCCGACACACAGACCTGGCTTGTCCCAACGTCACATTTCTTTATAAAGAGTTACAGGATGTTAGAGACTTGAGGGGTCTTAGAGACCATCAAAACCACCCCACCCACTTTGGCAACTGGGGGACTCCCGATGAGTCTGTGCCAAGGCCTGGTCTAAAAGTCTGTGGGAGGCAGAAAGTGGTTTTTCTGTAGGAGGTTCTCAGACTGGAAGGGGAGGCTTGCATTTCCCAAGGGCTGGGGTTGGGTGGGTAGGGGTGCTCGCAGGACTGGAGGGGATTTCCTCACCTCCTCGGTGAGCCCATCGGGACGGCAGCATCACTTGGAGATTGGATGGGTCATCCTCATGCAAGGCTGAAGGCAGGGACATGGAGCCAGCCTGGGACTATAGAATAGTGACTTCATTCAGAGAGGGTGAAGGTATTCCGGGAGACGGGGACAAGGGAAGGAGAGCGCAAAAGCTGATCAAGGGTTGACTATAAGAAATGCACCGTCTATGACACTGGGGAGGATTATATGCTGGTTTAAGGATGCTGAGGGTAGTGGTGCCAGTGATGCTGCAGAGCATGGTGTTGTATTTCCTGAGCCTGTGATAGTGGCGGGGAGTATAATGACGGTGACGGTGGTGATGAAAGTGGTGGTGCTGATAATGTTGATAACAGTAATACTGTTATCATGAAACATTGGTGATCGTGAAAATGGTGAAGAATATGGTGGTGATGATGGTGGTGATGGTGATGATAGAGATGATGGTGATGATGATGGTGGTGGTGGTGGTGATGATGGTGGTGATGGTGGTGATGATAGAGATGATGGTGGTGGTGGTGATGGTGATGGTGATGGTGGTGATGATGGTGGTGGTGGTGATGATGGTGGTGGTGGTGATGATGGTGGTGGTGGTGATGACAGAGATGATGGTGATGACGATGGCGGTGGTGGTGGTGATGATGGTGGTGATGGTGGTAATAATGATGGTTGTGGTGGTCATGGTGATGA
>NW_012151152.1:1241619-1268274 GCF_000956105.1 Propithecus coquereli
TGGTGGTGATGATGGTGGTGATGGTGGTGATGATAGAGATAATGGTGGTGGTGGTGATGGTGATGGTGATGGTGGTGATGATGGTGGTGGTGGTGGTGATGATGGTGGTGATGGTGGTAATAATGATGGTTGTGGTGGTCATGGTGATGATGGTGGTGGTGGTGGTGGTAATAATGATGGTTGTGGTGGTCATGGTGATGATGGTGGTGATGGTGGTGATGATGGTGGTGGTGGTGGTGATGATAGAGATGATGGTGATGATGATGGTGGTGGTGGTGGTGATGATGGTGGTGATGGCGGTCACAAAGATGTGGTGTCAGTGAGGGCAGTGGCAGTGATACTGGTAACAGGGACAGGGTGATGATGGTGACGGTGGTGATGGTGGTTTGGAGGTTACAGTGGGTGACGGTTACAGTGTGGTTACGCCAGTGGACATCAGTAGAGTGGTGATGGAGGTTACAGGGATGGTAGTGAAGGTGGTCACATGGATCATGGTGTCAGTGGTGGCCATAGGGATGATGGTGACCCTAGAGATGTGGCATGGTGACAATGATGTGGTAAAAATGCCAGAACCTTCTGGAGTGGCTCCTTCTCGGTCAATGCCTTGGCTTTCCTGTGGCAGGGAGGAGGAGCAGGCTGGTTCTCCCACCCCCTTCCCTCCTCACTCTGGACCTGCTTCCGCCTCACCCCTCTGCGGCCCCTCTAGGTATGAGATGAAGGTGCTGGGCTACAACCTCATGCAGGCCATGCGCTTCGCGGTGGAGGAGATCAACAACCACAGCAGCCTGCTGCCCGGCGTGCTGCTGGGCTACGAGATGGTGGACGTGTGTTACATCTCCAACAACGTGCAGCCAGTGCTCTACTTCCTGGCGCAGAAGGACTACTTCCTGCCCATCCAGGAGGACTACAGCAGCTATGTGCCCCGGGTAGTGGCTGTCATCGGCCCTGACAACTCTGAGTCCGTCGTAACTGTGGCCAACTTTCTCTCCCTCTTTCTGCTTCCACAGGTGAGGTCCCTGGGCCCCAGAGAAGGGGCTGGGGAGGGGCCTGAGGGGTGGTTGTCCAGAGGGCTCAGTAGCCCCTTCCTCCAGCAATCATGGGGAGTGGTAGGGTGAGAAGCAGGGCCAGGACATCAACCCCAATCTTGGGAAGGCAGCCCAGCCTATGGGGTAAGAGCTTAGGCTTGGGAGGCAGACCGACCTGGGTGTGCATCTTGGCACTGAGTCTTGGCCACTGTGAAGCCTTTGGTGAATCTCTTAACTCTTTTGAGCCTCAGTTTTCCCACCTATAAAGTGAGATGATAAGAGTTCCATCCCAGGACTGTCGAAAGGTTAGAGCGTTCAACCTGGGTACGAGTCTCTAGCACACAATAGTCAATAGCAATAGCAACATAGCGCTAGCATGTAAAGCATTTTGCACAGGAGATAAAAAACTCAAAAAGTTCAATGTTATTCTGTATGATTGCCTAGCACAGGGTCTGCCTTGCTGTAGTAGGTCCTCACCAAAGAGCCATTAGTATTACTACTATTATTCTAACTATTCTCACCATCATGATTGAAAGCACTTAGTCCAGTACTGGTATTGAGTATCTGTTAGTTAAAAGAACAGCTAGCATAAGACTTGGCACACAGTAGGTAGTCACAAATACTGCAATTGTTGCTATAGTTTTATTATGCAAAGCACCTACTGCAGGGTCTGACACATAGTAGGTACTCAATAAATGTTAATATGTTGACACGAAAGAACGAGTCAAGGACTGAATTCATTTTTTCAGTCATGTAACAAACATTTATTGAGCACCTACTGTGTGCCATGTACTGTTGTGGGTGCTGGGATACAGCTGGCAACAAAACAAAGACCACTGTCCTCATGGAGCTTCTCTTCTGGTAGGGAGAGAGCTAGTAAGTGTAAATAAATGAGCGATGTAGGATGTTAGAAGGTGAGAAGTGCAATGGATAAAAGCAAAAGTGGAGCAGGGTAGAGGCAATCGAGTGTGTCGGTGGTGGGAATGGGGAGATTGCAGTTTTCAACAGTGTGGTCAGGTGGGACTTACTGACACCTGGACAAAGACTTGAGGGAGGAGAAGGAAGGAGGGAGCTACATAGGATCTAGGAGAAGAGCATTCCAGGAAGAGGGTTAGCAGGTGCAAAGGCTGGGAGGTGCCTGGTTTGTCTGTGGGACTAGGTGAGCAGAACAGAGGGCAGAGGGAGAGGGGGAGGAGACGAAATCAGAGAGGTGAGGGCTGGGCAAACAACGGAGCCCCTTAAGGGGCCAGTGAAGGACTCTGGCTTTTCCCAGGTGATATTCAGAGCCGTGGAAGGGTCCTGAGCAGAGGAGTAGTGTGACTTGCCATGTGCGAAAGCAGCATCACCTGGCTGCCACATTAAGCACAGACAGGAGGAGGAAAGGTGGGAGGATAATGTCGCAGTGCAGGCACAGAAGAGGGTGGCTGGACCAGGAGGGAGCGGGAAGGCGGCAGGTACCCGATGATCACACTTTGAAGGGAGATCGGGTGGGATTTGCCGATGGACCAAATGTGGCATGTGCGAGAGAGGAGTCAAGGATGACTCCAGAGTTTTTGGCCTGAGTAACTGGAAGGATGGAGTCACCACCCACCGAGATGGGGAAGGGTGCGGGTGGAACAGGCTCAGAGGAGAACAGGCGTTCAGTTTTGGGTGTGCGAAGTTTGAGATGTCAGGCAGGTAGCTGCAAACATGAGTCTGAAGTTCAGGGGAGAGGTCCAGGCCAGGGCTATATACTGGGAGCTGTCAGCATAGGCAGGATGAGATCACCAAGGGAGGGACAATAGCTGGAGAAGAGACGATGACCCAAGGCTGAGCCCTCCAAGGGTAAGAGGTCATGGAGAAGAGAAGGAACCAGCAAAGGAGATAAAACATCCAGTGAAAACCAAGAGTGGGGCAACCTGGGGGCAGAGGGAAGAAATGTGGCTAGTCGATGAGCCCAATGGTGACGGTGATGAGGAAAGCTCTATGCTCGGGGACACACAGTAGGTGCTCACTAAATGTTACCAAATGACGGGAATGATAACGACGCCAGCCACCTGGACCGGGGCTGGTTCTCACTAAATGCTACTGTGCTGGTGATCGCAGTGTACATCACTCGGCCCAGGGCATGGAACACAGTAGGTGCTCAAAACCATGATGATGCACAGGTAAGGCACCTAGCCTAGGGCCGGGCACACAGTAGGTTCTTATTGTACGTTGCTCCCTTGTGACCGTGATGACGATGGTGTAAACCCCCTAGCCCTGGGCGTAGCTCGCACTAGGTGCCCCCCAAATAGCCCCAGGATGACGGTGGCGCTCGCTCATGCCGCGGCCCCGCCCCTCCCCCGCAGATCACCTACAGCGCCATCAGCGACCAGCTGCGCAACAAGCATCGCTTCCCGGCTTTGCTGCGCACCATGCCCAGCGCCGACCACCACGTGGAGGCCATAGCGCAGCTGATGCTGCACTTCCGCTGGAACTGGATCGTCGTGCTGGTGAGCAGCGACGACTACGGCCGCGACAACGGCCAGCGGCTCAGCGAGCGCCTGACCGGCCGCGACATCTGCATCGCCTTCCAGGAGTCGCTGCCCGCGCCGCAGCCCAACCAGGTCGCGACGCCCGAGGAGCACAGTCGCCTGGGGGCCATCGTGGACAAGCTGCAGCAGAGCACGGCGCGCGTCGTGGTCGTGTTCTCGCCAGACCTGGCCCTGCACAACTTCTTCCGCGAGGTGCTGCGCCGGAACTTCACGGGCGTCGTGTGGATCGCCTCCGAGTCCTGGGCCATCGACCCGGTCCTGCACAGCTTTACCGAGCTGCGCCACGCGGGCACCTTCCTGGCCGTCACCACCCAGAGCGTGCCCATCCCGGGCTTCAGCGAGTTCCGCGTGCGCCGCTGGCAGGCCGGGCCGCCGTCCGGCAGGAACAGCCAGGGGTCCACCTGCAACCAGGAGTGCGACGAGTGTTTCAACACCACCAAGTCCTTCAACACCATTCTCACGCTCTCGGGAGAGCGCGTTGTCTACGGCGTGTACTCGGCCGTCTACGCCGTGGCGCACGCCCTGCACAGCCTCCTGGGCTGCGGGGAGACCAACTGCACCAAGGAGGTCGTCTATCCGTGGCAGGTGAGGCCGGGTCTGAGCCAAGCCTAAGCCAGCGCAGACTCCGCGGTTGCCATGGAGACCGCAGGGCCACCCCGTCCCCCAAGCTCTGCTCTAGCCTGCACCTCCCTTTTCTGGGCAAACGGGTGCGCCAGAGGCCATGGGGCATCCCGCCTTCCTCCAGACACATAGCACCAGAAGTCCTTCTGGGTGCCAAACAAAATTCCTTTTTTTTTTAATTAATTAATTAATTAATTAATTTATTATTCCAGGGTTTTGTGAGGGTACAAACATTATAGTTTGTACTTCATGTCTTTGCCTCACCCAAATGCGGGTTAAAGGCATGCCCTTCCCTCCCTTTAGTGCTCCCCGTGTCCTTTAGTTGTAGATTCCTTTTTAAATTAAAGTAACCCTCACCATCCAAGACAGTCTGTCCTCACAGATTCAGGTGGAATTCGCCGGAAGGAGGTCCCACAGGCAGTGAGGGCCCCAGTTCTTTGTTCTTAAATATCATAGTTCCTTGCCTTTTCACAGTTGGGGGCCAGCCTCCCCCGCCTACTGCTCAGCCACACCCCCAAACCCTACCCACCTGCTCTCTTTGTTCTCCTCTTCCTCCCTTTCCTAGATCCCTCTCCCCAAGGAACTGTTCACTTCCTTAACAGAGCAATTTAGTAGCTCTCTAAAAATTCTCTCTCTCATTCTATTAAATTGTACCTCTCATCCCATAATCTCAGAGCCTGACCTTGCATCCCTAAACACATCTTTTTTTAAAAAAACTAGTTATTCATTAAAAGGAATTCTGATGCCAGTTGGTAAAACACAAGAAGCCAATTTACAGTTGGGGTGGGGAGCCCAGCCCAGCCCAGCCTGTGCAGGCTTCACCCGGCATCTCCACTGGCGTGAACAGTGTCATTGCGAATTAGAAAGTGATGCCCCTTTGTGCAGACCAGTGAGACCAAGATGCCCTTTGCTCTGGATGGACTCAGCCTTTCGGGGTGCACAGCTTGGTGACCTGAGTGGGCGGGACTGCAGCTGTTCCCCCCAATTGCCCTAACTGGACCCACTTGTGCACGGTGCAACCTGCATGTGGTGTCCTGATACTCCCTCACCCCAATGCTGGGTCCCACCAACACCCTGTTTATTTTTGTCATAACACATACCCCAAGTTGTTACTGTGTTTATTTGCTTTTTGTTAATTGTCAATTTCCCAGCCCATGCCCGCCCCCCCCTCCCCCGGGTGTAAGCCTGTGCGAGCAGGGACCTTATCAACCCTGTTCAATGCTGCATCCCAAGTTGCTGACACTGGGCTGGCTCAGTGAACATTTATTGAATGAATGAATGAATGAATGAATGGATGGGCGCTTACCATGCCCAGCGCTGTGCTTACCCTTTTATATGAATTATCATCCATCCCCAGACACTCTGTGAGTAGACACCCTTACTATACTGCTGCTTTCCCATATGCAGATGAAGCTGAGGTTCCAAGAGGTGACAGTCACCCAGCTAGGGAGTGACCGGGGGTGGTGGTTGGGGATGGTGATGAAATAGTGCAGGGCGGTGGGGACGGGCACCCATGGGAGGTGAGGCAGAGGGGTGGTGAGACGACTTGGGGATGGTGCTGGGGGCATGTGCTGCCCATGGGTGGTTGGATGGGGGGGATAAACCCAAGCTGGCAAACTGAGGAGTCCTGTGCTCATCCAAGTGACAATATTCAGTAGGTTATCGAATCATAGAGGGTCAGAGTTGTGAGATCTTCTCAGGATTTTCTGGTCCAATCCCTTTGTTTCACAAGTGGGGGAAATGGGGCCCTTGGGACCCTGATGGGGACCCTCATCGGGACCTTGCAGTCAGCCGGCCTGCCGTGGAGCCAGGACCACAGCCTGGTGCATTTGCTGCCCGCTTGCCGTCCGCTCTAGCTCTTCACCCTACCCTTCCCTCCACCTCTGTGTGCCCCTCAGGCGTCTCAGGTATGGCCCACCTGTCCGTACTGTGGGAGGCGGTGGTGGTGAGCTGGGCGGAGCTTTGCAGTCAGACAGACCTGGATTGGACTCCCAGCTCTGCCACCGCTAGCGTGCAAACTTGGGCAAGTTATTTAATATCTCTGAGCCTTGGTTTTCTCATCTGTTAAACAGCAGGCATATGTACCCTGCTGGGTTATTGAGAGGATTAGCAATAACCTGTGCAGATTACCTGGCGCAGAGTAGAGGCCCAAGGTACTCCTCCTCTTCCTCTTCTTCCTCATTCATTTCTGACACCAGGTGCCCGGCCCCAGGAGACAGTGCGGGCTGGAGAGGTGCATGGGTCTCCCAGTGCCGGGGTGGGGGTGGGACTGGGTGAGGAAGGGGAAACAGGACTCAGACCCAAGGGGGCAGCCCCAAGATGCCCAGGTCTCTGCCAATACCAGTCCAGGTCCCACCTACTCAGGAGAGCTACGCAGTGATGCGCTCTGACCCCTTGGGGGTCATATCTTAGATCCCTCAAATCCCAGGTCCCAAACTCCCTTGGTTATCTGTCTGTCTGTCTGTCAGTCCCTGAGCTGAGGTAAGCTCTTGAGGTGTAGCCCAGTGGACCCTCCCGTTTATGGAGGGAAAATCTAGGAGCCAGACTGATGGAATATCTGAGCTGGAAGCCCTTTCAGGGTCAGCCCAGCAAGGTTCAGTGATTTGCCCAAAGTCACACAGCAGATTGAGACAGAGCTAGGACTGGAATTCAGGCCGGAGGACGCCAAGTGCAAAGCATGCTCTAGGTGGTACCATCTCGGCATACGGAGGGTATGGAGGGGTTGGGAGAGATTGGAATGAGAGCTGGCCCTGAGGTGTGGGGAGACAGCAAGGACACAGGGAGCAGGGGGAGATTCCAGCTGACCTTTGCAGGTGAGAGAGACAGTGGGCTCTGGACCTCACGTTTTGAGTCCCAGAGGGATGACCGAGGTGACTTCCAGGAAAAGGAATAATAACAGCACCCCAGTAGGAAGTGGGTACTTACCATTCCTCAGGCACTGTTCTAAGCCCCTAATGAACCCCTTCACTGCTTCAGAGCCCCGAAGATAGGGTTGTTATTGCTCCCACTTTGCCGAAGAGGAAACTGGGGTTCAGAGAGGTTAAGCAACAGGTCCAAGCCCTCACAGTAAGTGGCAGAGCTGGGGCCTAAACCCAGATGCATCTGATTCCAGAGCAGAGCTCTCAGCTACCGCCTCCCAAACTGCCACCTTTCTGAAGACTTCTTGCCCCCATTTCACAGAGGTGGTTCACAGAGGTGGAAATCAAGGCTAGGGGGACGGTAGACTCTCTCCCAGGTCTAGCTCTGACTCTGATGCCAGCTCCACTTCCCTTCCTTCCAACCCCCCAGCTACTTAAGGAGATCTGGAAGGTCAACTTCACCCTCCTGGGCCACCAGATCATCTTCGACCACGAGGGGGACATGGCTATGCCCCTGGACATCATCCAGTGGCAATGGAACATGAGCCAGAGTCCTTTCCAGAGCATCGCGTCTTACTACCCCGCGCAGCGGCAGCTGAAGAACATCAGCTACATCTCCTGGCACACCCCCAACAACACGGTTGGCTCACGGGGACTGGTGGGGGGGGACGGGTGGAGGGGCGGGCCCTGGGGGCTCATGCTGGTGTGGCCCTTTTCATCAAGGAAGGTGTCTAGGGAGTCTTTATCTATAGCTGGTGGGACCTCTCTTCACAGGTGTGTAGCCCGGGGTCCTGTTCTTTTCCCGTTGATTGAGAACTATGGCTGTTCTACGCTTTCCAGCTCCCTGGGACAGAGGGGCCCAGGGGGCCTCTGCAAAGCAAACATTCACTGAACATGTGTGTTCCAGGACCTGTGCTAAGGACTTCAATTCTCTCTCTCTCTCTCTCTTTTTTTTTTTTGACAGAGAGGGAGTGCCTGGGTAGAGTGCCGTGGCATCATCATAGCTCACTGCAGCCTCAAACTCCTGGGCTCAAGTGATCCTCCTGCCTCAGCCTCCCGATTAGCTGGGACTACAGGCGTGTGCCATGACACTCAGCTACTTTTTCTATTTTTAGTAGAGACAGGGTCTCGCTCTTGCTCAGGCTGGTCTCGAACTCCTGACCTCAAGCAATCCTCCCACCTCGGCCTCCCAGAGTGCTAGGATTACAGGTGTGAGCCACCGCGCCCGGCCAGGACTTCAATTCTCATATCAGCCCCAGGGGATAGATACCACCGTTCTCTTCACGTTATGGATTAGGAAACTGAAGGCACAGAGTGGTTGCATGACCTGTCTGAGGCCACACAGCTTGTCCGTGGTGGAGGTTCTCTATGTACGGCACTTCGGCTACATCCTGCCATTTAATACTCATGTTTTTGGTACGGTAGCTGTGCCCTCAACTGTGTCTGACATCTGCCAATTTAAAGAGCCTTTGTTTTGCCCTCTTTAGGCAACAGACCATCAGAATCCTGCTGGAGCGCGGAGGGATAGAGACCAGCCCTTACCCCCGGGGAGGGGACGTAGGGATCTGAAAGCTTCTCAAAGAGCCTTCGGCACTGTCCCTTGACAATGCCCCGTACCTGCTTCCGCCCACCCCGCACAGCCCGCTTTATCCCCAGTCCCGGAGGCACCTGTTGCTGGTAACCTGAGCGTCTCAGGGCTTGGTGGAGTAGCTGGGTTGGTGTCTTCATTAGTTTCCTGGGGCTGCCGTAACAAACTGCCACACACTGGGAGGCTTAAACCACAGAAGTGTATTGTCTCACAGTCCCGAGGGCTGGAAGTCCAAAATCAAGGTGTTGGCAGGGCTGGTTCCTTCTGAGAGCTGGGTGGGGGGGAGGATCTGTTCCAGCCTCTGCCCCATCTTCTGGTGGTTGCTGGTGGTCTCTGGTGTTCCCTGAGTGGGGACACGCCAGCCCGATCTCTGGCTTCACCTTCGCCTGGGTTCTCCCTGTGTGTGTGTCTGTCTCCACATTTACTCCTTTAATAAGGACACCGGTCATACCAGATTAGGGACCCACTCTTACTCCAGTATGACCTCATCTTAACTAATTACAACCACAATGACCCTATTTCCAGCTAAGGCCACATTCTAAGGTCCTGAGGGTTAGGACGTCAAGGGGGACACGATTCGAACCATACTAGTGTCTTTGCCTGGGTTGCCTCCAGAAAGCAGAGCCTGAGACGAGGGTTTATGTGCAGATAACTTATTGCAGGGCGTGATGCCTGGACATGAGCGGAAGTGGGATGAGGGGAGTTCCACAGGGAAGAGGGAAAGTCAGTCCAAGAGGACGTTCTCAAGCCAGACACTGCTGTGAGCAACGGGCGCTCAGTCTCACTGGAACCTCCTGAAGAGCCACCTTAGAATTGACTCGGGTCCACTGGTGGCCAGGGGCCACCCTGTGCGGTGCTAGCACCCTCGCGCTCCAGGTTGCATGTGTGTGAGTGCCCCGCAGCTTCCCGCGGGCATCTCGCCCTGCAGCCCCAGGGCAGCCTGCAAGAGAGCCCTGTAGCAGAGGCCCGGCACCGACAGGTGCCACCTGCTTGAAATGAGTGGCTGCAGCAGCAGCTAGAATAAAAGGTGGGCCAAGAAAATATGAGGGAAGGGAGGCCACGGAAATGTCAACTCCTTGTTCCACTCGATGCGTGTGTGTCCTTCACGGAGCCTGGTGAGTCGCGGGATTTTAGGGCAGCAGCCAGCCCAATCTCTACCAAAGGGGAGTTTGGTGGATGCAGCCACAGGCCCAGGGCTGTCACTGATATCCATCCTCTCTCCTTCCACCGTCCCCTGTGGACTCCTTCACCCTCAGCCAGGATTCGGCTGCCCTCGGTCACCGACCTGGCAGGACAATCCACACCTCCACCCCCACGGCAGCTGAGCCGCAGTTGCTTTGCCTTTGCTGGGCTGGACCCGCAGCAGCTCTGTGTGGGCAGTTATCTCTGGGGCAGAAGCACCAAGGCTTGCCCCGGAGACGTCCGGGATTCCAGACCCACTCCTTCCTACCCGCCTGCCCAGCAGCAACCCTGGCCCCCCATGCCAATCCCGGTCAGTTACCTCCACCTTTCTTGGCTTCTCATTCCCTGGCACGAGGACCTCCGAAGGCCCGGGTGGTAATCACAGAGCCCTGTTGTCTCTGCTGGTGGAAGGAGTCCCCCTCTGGGGACCAGAGCCTCTAGTGTAGCAGAGTCTAAGATGTAGGGAGGAGAAGTACCACTTCTAGGATACAGTGGGCCCCTGAGAATAATGGTGAATGTGGCCGATCTTTCTCTTACCTTGTGGTTGCTGGACCCACATATTCTAGCTGTTGAGGTCACAGCACGATACGCCAGCCATTCATTCAACGTCAATACCTCATCCTAAACATATTTATCCTAAAGGGCAGTGTCCCCACCCCACAAGGTGTGGTCTCCAAGATGGTACCTTAGCCAAGCTTTTAGTATGCCATCCCATTATTTTTTTTTCTTTTTTTTTTTTGAGATAAGAGTCTCACTCTGTTGCCCAGGCTCGAGTGAGTGCCATGGCGTCAGCCTAGCTCAGAGCAACCTCAGACTCCTGGGCTCAAGCGATCCTCCTGCCTCAGCCTCCCGAGTAGCTGGGACTATAGGCATGAGCCACCATGCCCGGCTGATTTTTTCTATATAGATATTTTTAGTTGTCCAGATCATTTCTTTCTATTTTTTAGTAGAGACAGGGTCTCGCTCTTGGTTAGGGTGGTCTCGAACTCCTGACCTTGAGCGATCCTCCCGCCTTGGCCTCCCAGAGTGCTAGGATTACAGGCGTGAGCCACCGCGCCCGGGCTCATCCACATTTTTTACAACTCCCAATTTTGTATCTTCAGACTGGACTTCTCCCCTCAACTTCAACTTAAATATCCATCCGCCTACTCAAACCTGCTCCCCTGGGGTCTTCCCGTCTCAGCAGAAGGCAGCATCATTGTTCAGACCCCAAGCACTGGAGTTATTCTTGAACCTTTCTTTCTCAGTCAATCTGCGGGGACACGCTGTCCAGTCTGCCTCCAGAATACGTCCAGGATGTGACCCTTCTCACCTGCTCCGCTACCTCTCTGGTCAGAACCACAGTCATTTCGCACCTGGACTGTTGCACTAACATCTTACCTGGTCTCTCGCTTCTGCCCTTGCCCCCACAATCCATACTCAACACAGAAAACTGGGAATGCTGTCGAAAAGAAGTCAGATCCTGTCACTTCTCTGCGCGGAATCCTCTGGTAGCTTCTCATCTCAGAGTAAAAGCCCAAGTATTTTGACTCCACCTCCATGAGCTGACCTGCCCCTTCTCTCTTGCCCGCTCATCCCAAGCCACGCTGGCCTGGCTGTTCCTCCACTGTGCCACGTCTCTGCTACCACAGGGCCTTTGCACATGCTCTTCCCTCCGCCTGGAGCAGGTGTCTTCACAATGCACTCCCCCCACCCCCAGCCTTTAGGTCTCTGCTCCAATGTCACCTGCTCGGTGAAAACTTTCCTGCACACCCCATTTGAAATTGCAGTCTGCGCCCCTGAATTCTCCACCTCCCTGTACTGCTTTGGTTTTCATCACGGTATTTCTTACCGTCTATCACATTACATATTTCTGTATTTGTTGTCCTCTCTTACCCCGTGAAAATACTAATTCCTTTAGAAAAGGGACTTTGACTCATTTAGGTCACTGCTGTATTCCCAGTGCCTGGCATCCGTGTGTGCCCAGTAACTTTTTCAATGAATGAATGAATGAATAGCAGGGTGCGATTCCGGGGATACGAGGTGGGATTAATCTGATTATTTAGGAGATAGTGAAGAGATGACTTTGGAAGTGGGGAGAGGATACCTGGCAAGGGAGTGGTGGGGTGTAGTCTGAATAAGGGGCGTGTGTGCGCGTGTGTGTTGGTGTGTACATACATGCACGTGTGTGCGGTCACGTGCAAGGCAGAGAAAGCCATGGAGGGCTTCAAAAGCCTGGCAGGGGATCAGATGTTTTATTTTGGCTGATGGAGGGTCACCGAGGTTCTTCCACAAAGACGTTTCAGAGAGGAGAGTGGGCCATCTGGAAATGTCGTCTGACAGCTGTGGCCGGGAGGGCAGAGCAGGAAAGCAGGGGACCTCGGAGGGGCCGGAAGAGAGGGGCTCGGGGGCTGTGTTCCTCGGTGGCTCCCCTCGTCTGGGCCCTTCTTGTGTGAGCTTTCGCAGCGCTCTCCTCATGCAACCCAGATCTTACCCACTGGCCCACTCAGGAGCCGTGGCTGCTTCCCACTGCCCTGTGTTGTCGGTGTGCCACGGACGGGCCTTTGGAGCGCGGCTGCCCACCCTCCGCACCCTCTCCCCACGCATCCTGACTGCAGCCAGGCCGGGTGATCGCACCACCCTCGACCCCGCGGCACTTCCCGCTGCCTCTACGTGCAATCACTGGGGTTTAACAAGCTGTGACCGGCGGCCTCCGTGCTGGGTGCTCTTCTGGGTTCTGGAAATGTGGCAGTAAAAACAGTAGGCGGGTCCCTGCCCACCTGCTCTCGGGCACCTGGAAAACCTCCGAAAGGCCATGTTCACTAGGAGCCTGGGCATGAGTGCCAGGAAGTGCAGCGAGCAGCCATCACTACGAGCAATGATCAGCAGAGTTGACTTACTGCCTCACAGGACTGAAGACTCCAGAGGGAGACCGTGAGGCTTCAGGCGGGTGTGGGTCCAGGGTTTCACTCCGTCTCGCAGACCCTCCTTGGGCACGTTGGCCTCTTCGTGACAACACGTGCCAGCAGCCCCCGGGGGCTGCGTCCCGTCCTCCCAGAACCTCGGAGAGCCTGTCTCGACCGTCGGGTGCCTTCAGCATACCGGAGGAAGGTGGATTCGGTCTCGGGCAGGCAAAACTAAGAAGGTCCCTAAAAGGCGATTCCAGCATCCCCTCCCCTCCCAGGCAGCGACCCGGCTTCCCTCCCCGGAGCATCCTGCTAGTCGGGGAGAGGTGGAGCCCCAGAGTGTGGGAAGAGACGGCTCAGGGTCTCTTTCCCTCCTCCCTCCAGGTCCCCGTGTCCATGTGTTCCAAGAGTTGCCAGCCTGGGCAAAGGAAGAAGCCTGTGGGCACCCACTCCTGCTGCTTCGAGTGCATCGACTGCCTCCCCGGTACCTTCCTCAACCAGACCGCAGGTACGGCTCGCAGGCCCCGCCCCTGCCCCGCCCCCATCCCGCCCCGCCCCTGTCTCTCCAGGGCGCTTCCCCTTGGCGGGGCCTCTGGGGTCTCCCCCAGGGCATATAAGTGTCCAAATGTCAGGGACATGTCTGGTTCCTCTTGTATCTCCCAGTACCTGGTGTGGAGCAGAATCCCCTGGTTCGGGGGGGAGGAAGAAGGGACAATACCCCCCGCGGCAGGACAGGAGCTGAGCCCCACTCCACACACGGCCCAGGGTGCAGGGCTGTCAGGCAGGGGAATAGCCGCTGGAGGGTGAATAACGGCTCTGCCAGTAGCAGGACAGTTTCTGGCGGGCAGGGACGGTGCGTGCTTTATCTCTCTGGCCTCCCGAGTGCTTAGTGTAGTTCAGAGCATGTAAGTGCTCAGTGAATGTTTGTCGAATGACTTCCTTGATTAGGAGATCGAACGTTTCTCCCCATGGAACATAAACGCGAGGCAGGTGCAGACAGCGTCAGCACTGGGTCCACATCAGAGTCCAGTACAATTCAGAGTTAGGGCTCAGACATTTGTTTCACGGCCGCATGAATGTAAGCTAAGTGGATGATTCCGTCTACCAAAACAGCACTCACTGTGTGCCTGGCAGAGAACAGGGCGCTGAGTAGGTGCCGGACAAAAGTTTGTTGATTGATTTCCCTGGCCTTCCTCTGACGGCTGGCCAGGAGCCTGGAGGCATGGGCCGGTGCATGCATCACTCTGGGCCTTCCCCCCAGTCCCCAGCACCGTGGGTGGTGCTCAAACAAACATTTGCTGCATAAACTATTTGAATAAGTGGTTTCGTGCCTCTCGCACAGAGAGCGAGGTCTTAGAAGGCAGGAACTATATAGTTGGTAGGCTCTGAGTCAAGGAGACCCCAGTTTGAATCCTGCCTCTGTAACTTCCTGGCTCCGTGACTTAGGGCAAATTCCTTAACCTTGTGAAGCCTCAGTTTCCTCGTCTGTGAAATGGGGCTGCTGTGAGGATTTGTTGAGCCAGCGCGTGTAAGGGACTCAGGGGAGGCTGGCTGTGAACGCAGGGCTTGCCCCAGTGCGGGGCCTGCGGGACGTCGGTGCTCAGAAGGTGGGAGTGGCTGAGGGAAGTTGCTTTTGCAGATGAATACGACTGCCAGTCGTGCCCGAATAACAAGTGGTCCCACAGGAGCGGCACCTCCTGCTTCAGGCGGCGGCTGGCCTTCCTGGAGTGGCACGAGGCGCCCACCATCATCGTGGCCATGCTGGCTGCCCTGGGCTTCTTCAGCACGCTGGCCATCATGGTGATATTCTGGAGGCACTTCCAGACGCCCATGGTTCGCTCGGCTGGGGGCCCCATGTGCTTCCTGATGCTGACGCCGCTGCTGGTGGCCTACATGGTGGTCCCGGTGTACGTGGGGTCGCCCACGGTCTCCACGTGCCTTTGCCGCCAGACCCTCTTCCCCATCTGCTTCACCATCTGCATCTCCTGCATCACCGTCCGCTCCTTCCAGATCGTGTGCATCTTCAAGATGGCCAGCCGCCTCCCGCGCGCCTACAGCTACTGGGTCCGCTACCACGGGCCCTACGTCTCCGTGGGGTTTATCACGGCACTCAAGGTGGCCACCGTGGTGGGCATCTTGCTGACCACGAGCCCCAACCCCACCACCCGCGCCGACCCCGACGACCCCCAGATCATGATCCTCTCCTGCAACCCCAACTTCCGCGGCTTGCTGCTGTTCAGCACCGGCCTGGACCTGGCCCTCTCGGTGGTGGGCTTCAGCTTCGCCTACATGGGCAAGGAGCTGCCCACCAACTACAACGAGGCCAAGTTCATCACCCTCAGCATGACCTTCTACTTCACCTCCTCCGTCTCGCTCTGCACCTTCATGTCTGTCTACAGCGGGGTGCTGGTCACCATCATGGACCTCCTGGTCACTGTGCTCAACCTCCTGGCCATCAGCCTGGGATACTTCGGCCCCAAGTGCTACATGATCCTCTTCTACCCAGAGCGCAACACGCAGGCCTACTTCAACAGCATGATCCAGGGCTACACCATGCGGAAAGACTAGCGCCGTCGGCATCCGGGACAGAGGGCCCCACGCTGGGGCTGGGAGCGGAGGCTCTCATTTGTTCAACCCCAGATGGAAGCAGGGACGCCCTCCCCGGCTAGGACCGTGTCACCCTGGTCTCCGATTGGGTGATCCTCTGAGGTTCTCTGCATCCTGGCCATTTTACCCACTTAGTGACTTTGTTCCTTTCTCTTGAGCTATTTTGCTTGTCAGGCACTGCCACCCTGTTCTAGAAACAACAACCCCAGGTGACCTCTTGGTCTCCAAGGACAAAGTCTGATTTAGCAGCCTACAGCTGCCATCTGGCGGTCGCGCTGGGCGTCTGCAGGTTGCGGCTCGTTCCCTTCTCTGTGTTCAAAGCGAAGGGGCCACGCTGGTGACTGGGCTGGGGTTGGGTGGGACGGTGGGGTCTGCCGATCAGTGCGTGAGCTCCAGTGATGCTGCCCATGCGTCTGCGGTTCATGTCCCTGCTCCCGGAGAGCCTGGGCCCAGGCTTCTGTGTCGTGTCTAAGGGATGGCTGGGCATGGTGGGTGCTTCGTACATGTTCGTGAATAGACCTCACTCGGGTGAATGAATGAGCTTCCCGCCTGTTCCTGGAAGTCCCCTGAGAAAGAACATGTGGAATCAGAGAGAACTCGGTTTCGGTCCCAGCACTGCCACTTCCAAGCTGTGTGATCCTGGACTGATCGTTTACCTTCTCTGAGCCTACACATCCTGTCTCTAAAATGGGAACAATAGCTGCTGCGCAGGGACATTGAAAGATCAGAGATACAATGTATGTGAAGTGCATGTAGTAGGTGCTCAATAAATGCGAACCATTGCAAATCCATGTGACCCTGGAACCATCGGAGACAACAGAAAGTTGCGTTTTCGTTTTTTAATGCCTAGACACGGGCTCTAGTCCCTGGGACTAGCCTCTGTTGGAAATTAGCCTTCCTCGAGTTGTTCCCCAGCTCTGCCCCACCCCAGCAAATTCTGGGTGTGTCTTGGGGGTGCTCAGGCCTCAGGCATGCCCCAGAGCCAGTGTGCACTGTGCTGGCACTGCCACCTTGGTGCTGTCGAACCCTGGGGAAACCATGCTGCCGGGCGTGGCTGTGCCCGTGCCAACCAGCCCCAGTGGTGGCCCCAGCGACAGGAGAGGCTCTGACTCCCCGAGTCCAGGCACCAGGCCTGGCCTCTCACCGGGGAGCCAGGACTCCAGTGCTGAGGCCTCCACACTGCCACCCAGAGAGGCTGAGTGACTGGCCCAGGTGCGCCCAGCCCGCAGGTGGGAGAGCCAGTGTCGGAGCCGCCTCTGCTGCTCCCCGAGCACGGCAGATACCGGCTCCCCCAGAATCCATTCCTGTGCGACGTCATGGCCTTCTCGGAACCGCGCTGGAAGCGATTTAGTCTGTCCGGCGCCAACCCGGCAGGTACAGCTTCCGCGAGCTTGTCGGCGGCTGGGAGGGCAGGGCTGCCTCCTCCTTGTCCCCAGCTCGCCTCTTTCACACTTGGAGATGGCGGCGGCGGGATCTTGGCTGGAACCATCTGGCATGTGGGGGAAGGGCCTTCACGTTTTTGGGCCACTTCTCCACAATGGCAGGGATGGTGCTTGTTTCTCTTCCCAGAGCCCGGCACACAGCAGGTGACCCGTGAGTGCGACCGAATGGCTGAATCACGATACCTCCCGCACCCTCTCCTCTGCCACCGTTCCCCCGGGCCACGGACTCATTAATTTCGTTCCCCTATTACAGCCCTTGGTGCCCACAAACATTTGCACTTACAATCACACCGTGTTGACCGCGGTGAGGACAACAGCTACCATTTACTGCCAGGCCCCTCGCTGAGAACTTTACTGCTTTATCCATTTATGCCTCCCGAAACTCTGTCGGCCGGGAACTATCAGGATCCTTACTTTACAGACAGAGAGTGAAAGGGGACTCAGAGAGGTTATGGCAGTTACCCAGGGCCACACAGCTCACCTGAGCCCAGCACACAGCCCGCCGCTGGAGCCGCTGTCCTCTACGGGGTGAAACCCCAACAGCCCTGCCCAGAAAGCGGTCCCCACCGCCGTGCACAGAGGGAACACTTGGTGTCCCCAGGCAAGGGGCTGTGCCATGGTAGGGGCTTCAGATTTTAGGGAGGTGGCTGGCGGGTGCAGTGACCAGGAAAGACTTCGGGAGAAGCTGGCATTTGGAAAGAGCCCAAGGGACAGAGAAGTGTTGGAAGCAGGGGTCTGGGGGTAAGGGGGAGGCCAGGTGCGGTGGGAGGGAGCCCAGGCAGTTCTAGGAGGAGCAGGTGGCCAAGAGTGGCTGGGCAGCAAGAACCCCGCTTGGAAGGGCAGCAGGGGCTGGATGTGGGGGGCCCAGCCAGCATCTGGACCTTGTCCTCCCTGGGTGGCCACTGCCAGCATCCTGTGCACACGCTGGGTTGCCCCTCTCCTGGGTCAGCCGAGATGCCATCTGGCCCTCTCTGGTCACCGTGACCGGCCTCCTCTTGGGCTCCATCCACTTCCCAGAGTCCTCAGCCCTGGCCTGGCCTAGTGGGCTGTAGGCTGCTAGACTACCGGGGTCTTTCTGGAACATTCCTTCTCTGTCCCCTCCGCTTGCTTCCCAGGGGAGCTCAGAGCCTCCGCTGAGGCCCCTCCCAGCCCTGAGCTTTCGGGAAGCAGCTTGGTATAGCCTGTTCCTGGATGTGGCTGCGTCCGTGCGTTCCCCCGGCCCTCGGGACCAGACTGTCAGGGGCTCAGGGAGTTTTAAGCTCTTAATTCTCTTTTCTTGCATGCCGCTCATGCCTTGCTTTAATATTTTTTTTTAAAAAAGGAGCTAATCACCTTGTTTCTTGGTTCTGCCTCGTGGCCACCATTAGAGCAGAGAATCCCGAGTCCCAGCGACCTCGGAGGGCGTCCGCTCGTCCCCGCGTTCCACAGCTCCCCTGACGGCTGCGACCTTCATCCCTTTTGCTCCTCCCCGGTGACAGGAGGCTCGCTGGGGACAGCACCAGTCATTAGAAAATATTTCTTAGATTGAATTAAAACCCGACTCTGTGGGATTTCTATTTATGGACACTAGTGTTATTTTTTTTTTTTTTTTGAGACAGAGTCTCACTCTGTTGCCCTGGCTAGAGTGAGTGCCGTGGCGTCATCCTAGCTCACAGCAACCTCAAACTCCTGGGCTCAAGCGATCCTCCTGCCTCAGCCTCCCGAGTAGCTGGGACTACAGGCATGTGCCACCATGCCCGGCTAATTTTTTCTATATATTTTTAGTTGTCCGATTAATTTCTTTCTAATTTTAGTAGTAGACGGGGTCTCGCTCTTGCTCAGGCTGGTCTCGAACTCCTGACCTCAAGCGATGCTCCCGCCTCGGCCTCCCAGAGTGCTAGGATTACAGGCGTGAGCCACCACGCCCAGCCTTAGTGTTATGTTTTAGGACCATGAATTAAATATGATTCCTGTTTCTCACGGTGGCCATTTATATGTCATAGCAAAAAGAATAATTAACTTTCCAGGAGCACCTACTGTGCGCCAGGTGGTTCCCACACCTTGTCTCTGATCCCCACAATGCCCCTGCCCGATGGGCACCGTTACCGGCGGCGGACACGGGCTGGTGCCTCCCACCCTGCCCAGTGGCCCCGTGTGGTTCCAGGGAAGCTGCCGGCACGTCCTGGCTTCAGGGGGTGGACCTTGGTTGGTCTCATCAGAGACACTCTCAGAACTTTTTCTGGAACAAACACTCTTTAGGAACTGGCAAGGCCGTAGACCCGAGAGCTGGGGGCGGTTCTGTGGGATCACGAGGTGAATCAGCCTCCGGGGAACTTTGCAGAAGGCACAGTGGGAGGACGGAAAAACTGGGTCCTTGGAATCCTTTTGGAGCTAATGGAGCTCGCCCACATGCAGCCCTACCTCTGGAACCTTCCATTTCATGAATCAATTAACGTCCATTATTGCTTAAGATAGCTCCAGTTGGATTTTCTGCCCCTGGCAACCCAAAGCGTCCTTATACCACTGAAGAGGAAACTGAAGCTCAGAGACGCTGATCAACTCACCCAGGGTCACCCAGCTCTTAAGTGGGGAAGCTGGAATTTGGGCTCAAGGGAGAATCTGGGAGGGGTGACAGCTATTTGAGTCTCCTCAGGTCATCTCTTCTTTGGCCTCAAGGTCCCCAATTGGTCTTAGGACCTGATTTTAACCACCATCTGGTCCTCTCCTTGGTTGCACTCTGATTTGCAAACATGTCTCTGAGAGCACCTGGCGGGCTTTCCTCTCCTGGGCCCCGTCATTCTTCCCACGGCCAGTCTCTGGCCACCTGAGTAGTGGCCCCCGAACTCGGTCACAGTCACCGGCCCCCTGGCCCAGAAAACGTCGTGACTTCCAGTGCTCACACGGTTAAGTCTTCACTTAACGTCGTCCATAGTTGCTTGGAAACTGTGACTTTAGGTGAAACGGTGTATAACGAAACTAATGGCTTTTTGTCATCGACGTTATAATGAAACAACATCGAGCAAAGTGACTTTATTCGAGGATGTTCCGTACGTTGTTTTGCTTAAAGTAGAAGTTTCCAAAAACCTATTGATGACATTCAGGACGTACCGCACAACCATGCGTGACCTCTCTCACGTGCGTGTCAAGCCCTATGATGTCTGCACCCTGCTCACCTCCCAGCCTCAGACCCCAGGGACCCCAGGGGACACCTGGCCGTCCCCAACATGTTGCCTGGTTGCATGCCAGGACGTACGCAGGGTCATGGCCGGGGTGCGTCTGAAGCAAGGAGAGGCTGTTGGAGGCCAGCATCCATCCATCCACCCATTCATGCATTCACCCATTCATTCATTCACTCATTCATTCATTCACTCATTCATTCATTCACTCAGCAAATGGTCACTGAGCGCTGAGGTCAGGCTCTGTGTGGCACCGAGCATACGATGCCCGAGAAGAAGGGACTGCAGCACGGTCCCTGCCGTGTCCCTGCTCCCAGGCAGCACACGCTCTAGTGGAGGACTCAGGACACCACGCAGACGATCACAACACCACCTGACAGCCTGTGAGGGGGTGGCTCACGGGGCCGGACACCCGGAAAGGACCCCTTGCTGGAGACGTCAATGTGGTGGCACCATCATAGCTCCCTGGAACCTCGAACTCCTGGGCCCGAGCGATCCCCCTGCCTCAGCCTCTCAAGTAACTGGGACTGCAGGCCCGCACCACCGTGCCTGGCCAGGTTCTTCTCTGTGACGGCTGCTCTTTAATTCTTCGCCGCCTTCTCACCGTACTTGCTGGTATTTTCTGCCAGGCTCTAAGACACTCTTGCCAGTCATTTTCCCTTCTATCGACTGTCGATCAGAGACCTGAAGCGTGAGTGGCCGTCAGCCAGGCAGGGGAGACACTGGGGGT
This sequence comes from Propithecus coquereli, assembly GCF_000956105.1. Classification (NCBI taxonomy): domain Eukaryota; kingdom Metazoa; phylum Chordata; class Mammalia; order Primates; family Indriidae; genus Propithecus; species Propithecus coquereli. Next base: position 1,262,229 of record NW_012151152.1, read on the forward strand.
GTGTGCCAGGCGGAGGAGCAGCCTGAGCAAAGGCCCAGTGGCCGGGAGACTGGGAAGGTCCAGAAAACAGAGGGTGGAGCTGGAGCTTGAGAGCGAAAGCGAAAGCGGGTGAGCTCAGGAGAGGAGGGGAAGAGAGGGGAAGGGAAGAGAGAGGGAAGGAGAGAGGGAGGGAGGGAGAGAGAGGGGAAGAGAGGGAGAGACGGGGGATATAGAGTGAGACAGGAGGAGAGGGAGAGAGGAAATATTGAGAGAGAGGGAAGGGGAGGGAGGGGGAGGGAGGGGCAGGGTGTCTGTCCAGCTGTGGACTCTGGTTGGGTCACCTCTCCCCTCTGTGCTGCGGTCCCTTCCTTGGTGCGAGGGGCTGCAGGTGACAGCACGGCCCCACAGGGCTGCGGGGAAGCAGGCGGGGTGCCTGGCATGCGCAGGCCCGGAGGTGCAAATGCTCCGCAAGTATCGGCTGCCGAGACTGTACGGAATCTGGACTTAGTCCTGAGACAGAACCTCGAAGGGTTTCCGAGGCGAGGAGACGGGCAGCGTGGGGAACGGCTACAAGGGGCCTGAGAGAGGAGGCGGGAGACTCGCTGAGACTCTGCCACCGGGCCCAGCTGAGCGAGCAGGGTGGCCTGGCATTGGTCAGTGGCGGCCACATCCATGGTCCTGGTGACTGACCGGCCATGGGAGGGTGGGGTGGGAGCGAGGATCCCGGCGTGGGCAGTGGCTAGCTGGAACGGGCTTGGCTGGGTGGGTGTGGGCCACCCGCGTGTCGGAAGGGACACCCTGAAGTCATCACACCGTCCCGCTGCCCCTGTGCAGGCCTGGCACCCAGTCTGCGGCTGGCGCAGATCCAGTTTATAGAGGCGTCCCAGGGCAGGCCCATGACTACTCGGTGGAAGAAGCTGGCAGAAGCTCGTAGACACTCTGAGATTTGGGGCCACGCCACAACAGAAGCTACAGTCTCCTCCGATCCTCTGGGAATAGGTGACGAGGCCAATTCTCCCTGGGCCTCAAATCCCCCACCCAAGGCCTCCCTAGGAGACTCTTAGACCTGCTGCCATCTGGGGGTGCCCAGAATGGGCGAGGGGAGAGAGACAGGGTGCCGCCGTCCCCTTCCAGAGGGAAGTGGGGAGTGTGAGTCTTCCACACTGCGATGTGGGCCCATCTGCTTCCAGTTAGCAGCTCGGGGTGGGCCTAATTGGCAGATCAAACCATCTGATGTTGCATGTTAGATAAGTAGTTATAGCAGCCCCAGCGGAGTCTGACACTTTTGGACGGAGCCCAAGCCCTGCATCCGCCTGCCGCAGGCCCGGGGTGCTAATGTGAACCGCAGCCTCTGCACAGGAGCGGGAGGGCGTGAGCCAGCAACAGAAAGCTTTGAAGTGCGGAGCAGATGGGCCCTGCCTTCTCCCTGAGGGAGGGGCACAGGGTCTCCTGAAACTTAAGCTTGAACGTTGAGGAGGAGGGAAGAGCCCGCAGAGGGTGGTTTCCTGACACCAGCTGTGGCCGGGACATCCAAGAGCCTTCGGGTCCAGCCGCGGCAAAGAGAGGTGGTGGACAACTACTGAGCCCCAAGTGGGGATGCCTCGGTTCTTCCTGTATGACAAGTGACAGGACTGACGTGTGGCTTCGGGCAAATGCCTCTGCCTCTCAGAGCCTCAGTGTCCCCGCCTGTAAGATGGGGGGAAACGGTCCTACCTCGCACAAGGTGGACAGATTTCGTTCAGATCACGGCTTTGCTAGTTACTGCCCATCAGTTAAGTGACTCATCTGCTGCTGACCTCCTCCGTAAGACACGGTGCGTAATCGGGTTGCCGTGAGGAGTAAGTGAGGGAGTACGGGTCGAGTGCTCAGGACTGGGCCTGGTCCACTGTGAACGCTGCGTAAACCTAGCCGTGGTGTCAGTCAGTATTTGATAGGCTATGCTATCGTGACAAACATCCCCAGAATCTCAGTGGCGTCAGGAACGAAGATCGGTCCACGCTGCCTAAACCTAGCGCCGTGGTGTCAGTCAGTATTTGATAGGCTATGCTATCGTGACAAACATCCCCAGAATCTCAGTGGCGTCAGGAACGAAGATCGGTCCACGCTGCCTAAACCTAGCTGTGGTGTCAGTCAGTATTTGATAGGTTTTGCTGTCGTGACAAACATCCCCTGAATCTCAGTGGCATCAGGAACGAAGATCAGTTTCTCTCTCCCGATACAAGGCAGCTGTGGGCTGGTGACTGCTCTCCCTCGTGTCTTCTTTCCGGGATCCAGGCTGAAGGAGCCGCCCTAGCCAGACCGTCTACTCTCACATGGGAAAAGAGCCACGGCAAAAGCTCACGCTGACCCTCAACACTTCCATGGGGGGCGGGTGACACTGTCACCTGTGCTCACATTTCATTGGCCAAGGCAAGTCACATGTCCTTGAACTCGTTGATGGGCAGGAAAGTAAGTCCTCTCACAGGGAGGGGCCGCCAACGTGTGGACGATTGTGAGTAATGCAGGAGATGCGGAGGGTGATCATCCAGATGTCTTGTCACCAGTTTGGTTGGGATCGTGGCAAAATGGTGAGTTTTTCAAATGTTGTCATTAGCGCTCCTCCCCTCCCCCTTTTTTGTGCTCCTTTTCCTTTCCGTTTCTGGTTTTCCAAAGGGTCGGGGTTCTCACCAGCCTGTCCCGTTCCCCGCTGTAGGGAAAAGAACTCGTGGAATAATTCCCGGAAGCCAAGTCAGCACTCCTCCGGGGGGACGGCAGGGACCACTTGGATTTAGGCGCCAGGCCAGGAGGAAGACGGCTTTACCAAGGAGGGCTTCCCGGCACCCGTGCGGAAGCCCACGCAAGGAGGATGGCTGGCCGGGGTCACGCCCGGCCCCCGGCCCCGGAGCTGAGCCATGGCAGAGTGCGGGCCTCGTGGAAGGCTCACCCCTCGACTTTGCCCTGAACCGTGAGCTGGCCTGTCCCAATCAGACACTCAGGTGCTGCCTCAAGACCTGCCTTTGGTGTGGCCTCAGTGTGGACCTGTGCACCTGTAGCTCCTCCCCCAGTGACCTGCAAACACAGGTTTCCGGGGAGGGCCGGGCTTGCCGACCTGCGGGTTCTGGACCGTGCTGGGCTCAGCCCCTTCTCCCGGCCGCGGGATTCCTGCCTGGCCATGGCGCTGGCAGGTGCCACGCACCCGAGTCACGCGTCCCCGAGAGTGGTCGTGTCTCCCGCCCCACCCAGCACAGCTCTAGGCCCAGCGAGCCCCTCGTGCGTGGCTTTCTCGCGATGGTAACCCGAGGGCGTTTTACGGAGATGGAGAGCAACCACTGCAATGACAGTGGGCGCCATTTACTGAGCACCTCCTAGGAGCTGGGTGCAGCGTTTAGCACGCTACACACAATGTCCCACAGACTTCACATAGTCACCCCTTGGGCACTGTCGTCATCCCCATTTTACAGGTGAGAAAACTGGGGTTCAGGGGAGTTAAGTGAGTTGTCCCGGCCGTGCGTCCGGTAAGGGATGGAGTTGGGACTGGGACCCAAGTCTGTCTGACTTTAAAGTGGAAGTGGAAGTGGTACTTCTAGTCATTAAGGCAGCAGGACAACACTGTAGTGGCCTTCGTGATGATGCTACGATGACATGTAAGACAGGCCACAGCTCTGGGTCCAGACGACAGGATGGGGAGGTGTGGGGGAGGGAAAAGCCTGTGTGTTAATACATTTTGCTCCTGTCATTCATATATCACGTGTTTAATCCTTATGACAACCTTGCAAGGTATGCAAAATTGTATTATTATGAAGTTTCGTATTTTATGAAGAGGAAATTGAGGCCCAGAAAGGTATAGTGACTTGTCCACAGTCACAGAGCATGTAGGTGGCACAGCCAGGGTTGGAACCTGGAGTGGTCATTTGGTGTTGGTGACAGTGGACAAGTGGCCATATGGTTGGCAGAATAGTGATGTAGGTGGTGGCTGCCCAATTAAGGCATAGGAGAGTAGGCTAAAACAGAGACCCCCAAAGTGCTTAAACACAGAAGTTATTTCTCTGCTATGTAACAATCTGGAGGTGCGTAGTTGAAAACCAGTGTGCAACTGCCACCCTCCATACACAGCATCCATCTCTGGACCCAAGGTGGCTGCTCCAGCTCCTACCATCACATCTGCATCCCAATCAGTGGGAACAAGAGTGGGAAAGTGGGGAACATGCCCATTCCTTTTCAGACATAACTTGGAAGTGGCAGACATGATTTCCTCTCACATGTCATCGACCAGAATTTAGCTGCTTGGTCACATCTTGCTACAAGGGAGGGTGGGAACGTGGTATTTCATGGGCATCTGTGGTGGACACCGTAATGCAGCACCCAGATCCCTTTCAGGACTGAAGGGCTCTTCCCCCGCTGCTGGGAGGGCTGCCAGCTGATAGTCCCCAACCCTCTCTGGAAATGGCTCTTGGCTGAGGACAGCTGCCTCACCCCAGGTCATGCCCTCTTCCCGGGAGCTGCCTGTGTACAATGACTGGGTGACGCAGGAGTGTCGCGGCCTGGCCTCCTCGTGCAAAGCAGGACAACTGTGAAGAGCCACCGTCTTTAGAGGTCCCCGTGGGGTCAGCCGAGGCCTTTGCTGAGGCGGCTTTGCAGCCCAGCTTCTCTCTCTGCGCAGTTCCATTTTTGCCCCCCACCGCCCGCCCCCATAGGTGTCGTCCCAAGGGCGCTCCCCAGGACGCCTCCTGCCCGCTGATCTCCTCCTCAGGGTCCCGTAACCTTGGGAGCTGTCGCTAAAGGCGGCAGAGGCGTGTCTGTGATGGGCAGCGGCAGGCTCTACTTCCGTCGTGTGGGGTCATGGCAGCGGGCACTGCGGAGGTGTGAGAATGTCGACAGCTGTGGGGAAGGGAGCCTTGAGGACACTTGCGATGGCAGCAGAGGTCATGGCAGTGCAGGGGAGTGGGTGCCTCAGTTTCCCCTCTTGCAATGGCGGTCATGGCCCTATTGGAGAGTGGGGCGCTGTGATGGTGCAAGGTTGGTATTTGTTCACCTGGGCTGGGCTTACCTGCCTGCTGGACCTCACTGTGGAGAAGCCACCACTCCTCCCCTGCCCGTTCCCCCAAGCAGGCTCCTGTAGGGCTGTTCTCTTCCCCTCTTTGACATCCTGCCTGGATGACTGTCAGCTGCTGTCTCGCTCCTCAGACTCCCTAGTCCCTCTTTCTCCAAGCCATCCTGATGGCCGCCCTGGGTAGCTTCCTGTCTGCTGCTTCTCTTCTGCAGTCCCAGCTCCAACCCAGTCTCCTGCCCTCCCAGCTCTACTCCCTGCTGACGGACTCAGCCACTTGGCTCTCCCTGGGGGCAGATGCCCAGCCCACTCTCACTCTCTCTGGGAAGGCTCTGGGTTCAGTGTCAGCTGCAGGGGGTCCTCTTTGCTCTCTGGTGCAACTCAACCTAGATCTGGCTCAGTCAGCGATGATGGTGGTGAGGGTGATGATGATGATGGTGGTGTTGGTGGAGATGCTGGTGATAGTGTTTATGCTGGTGGTGAAGGTGGTGGTTGTAGTGATGACAGTGGTGGTACTGTTTATATTGGTGATGGTGCTATTAGTAGTGGTGCTGTTGGTGATTGTGTTAGTATCGCTGATGGTGGTGATGGTGTTGGTGGTGATGATGATGACGGTGGTGGTGATGATGGTGATGGTGTTGGGGGTAATGATAGTGATGGTGGTATGTTAGTGATGGTGGTAGTGGTGGTGGTGATGGTGATGGTGTTGGAGGTGACGATAATGATGGTGGTGGTGGTGATAGTGTTGGGGTGATGATAATGATGGTGGTGATGGTGTTGGTGATGATGGTGATGGTGATGGTAGTGATGGTGATGGTGGTGGTGATGGTGGTGATGGTGGTGGTGGTGGTGATAGTGTTGGGGGTGATGATAATGATGGTGGTGATGGTGGTGATGGTGGTGGTGGTGATGGTGGTGATGGTGGTGGTGGTGGTGATGGTGGTGATGGTGGCGACGGTGGTGATGGTGGTGGTGGTGGTGATGGTGTTGTTGTTGTTGGTGGTGATGATGGTGGTGATGGTGGTGGTGGTGGTGATGGTG
>NW_012151152.1:1269546-1288814 GCF_000956105.1 Propithecus coquereli
GGTGGTGATGAGGATGTTAATGCTGATCCTTTTCTTTCTCATCAGATATCTTCATTTAGCCTCTGATTTAGGGGCCAAAAGCTAAGGTCACTTCTTTTGTCTTTTCTTATGACAACAACATATAGACTCTGCTCTTTGTTGGATCTGGGCCATTAGGGGATTCCTCCAGATTCTGCCTGGGGTGGAGCAAATTGTGGCATGGAGTGGAGGGGGATGAAGTCTAGAGGTCTGAGCTGTGCTCGTCCCACCCCTCACCATTGACCCCCTTGTCTAGAAAAGGCTGGGCAGGCCTAACCAAGCTCCTGTCCCTCTGTCACCCAGTCCTAAGGGGCATATTTTGGCTTGTGGTATGAGAGAGAGCACTGGACAGGGAGTCAGGAGCCTGTACTCGAGTTCTGACACCCTGAGTGACTGTGAGTGACTGTGACAAGTCCCTTGACCTCACTGTGCCTCAGTTTCCCCTCTTGCATAATGAGGGGGTTGGACGAGAGCTGAGGGTTTAAGCTGTTTCTCAGGGTGGCACAGGACTGCTCTGGGGCAAGAGTGAAGTGGACGAACACGCTGGGCTCCAACTGGCCTCTGGCCTCTGCATGCAGTCTGGTCACCTGGCACCACGGGAGGGAGTGAACGGCTTGGTGTGGCAGGTTCCTCTGCAGTGGAGGGTGGTCACAGGCTTTGCCCACGTGTGTGTGTGTGTGTGTGTTGGTGTGTGTATATGTGTGTGTGTGTGTATGTGTGTACTTTCAAAAAAAGATCACAGATCTGAGTGCTTCACACCTCTTCCACCCTGACCGCCTTAGCCTGACCCACCATTGTGTCACCCCCGGAATGCTGAGAAGCCCTCAGCGATCTCCCTGCTTCTGCCCTTGACACTCTAGGCCCCTCTGGGAGCCTTGCTCTCCTCAGCTGTAAACGGGAGAAAGAGGATGCAGCCTGCAGGGCGATGTCTCCAGGCCTCGCACCAAGCAGTGAGGCAACCACGGCTACCACGATCGTGCGTCTCAGGCAGCTCCGGATGCTGTAACAAGATCCCATAAACCGAGTGGGTTATCAGCAACAGAAACTGACTTCTCGCGGTTCTGGAGGCCGGCGGTCTGAGACGAGGGCGCCGGCATGGTCGGGTTCTGGCGAGGGCCTCCTTGCAGCTGCAGACTGCTGGCTTCTTGCTGTATCCTCACTGGTGGGAAGAGGGCGGAGAGCTCCCCGGGACCCCTTCTATAAGGGCACTGATCCCATTCCCGAGGGCTCCGCCCTTAATGACCAGGCTATTCCCAAAGGCCCCGCCTCCTAATGCCATCACATTGGGGGTGAAGATTTCTGCATATGAAATTCGGGGGGGACATAAACATTCAGTCCACAGCATCGTGACTACTGTATTATGACGCCCTTAATCCCCAAGAGTCTGTGATATCTGTGAATTAACAAAAGGGAGGCAGGGATCAGGGTTGGCGTGGGGTTGAGCTTAGGAACTTGGTCGAAACCCTTTGTCCCCAGACCTCCTGTGCCTCCAGGGTCCTCAGAGCCCCTTGGTCTAGGAGGGAGGCTTCCCAGACCCTTTTAGAACCTGACTCAGCCACTTTTGCCAGAGATGTAAAAAGAGGCCCCCTCCCCCTGGAAAGGGTAATTCTTAACCCAAAGGAGTAAAGGAGCTGGCCAGGCAGGAGGCAAGTGCTCTGGACTGGGGACAGAGGACCTGCGTTGGTTCTGAGCTGGGCTATCGGCTCCAGTGACCTTGGGCCCATCACTCTTCCGCTCTGGGCCTCAGTCTCCCCAACTGTAAAATGGGTACATTGGACCAGGTCATCTCTCATCCAAGGCTGTTTCCCTCCTATTCTCAGCAGGAGTCCAGCATGGAGACCTTGGCATGGCACAGTCCGCCTGCACCTGACCCTCCTCACATCCCTTGCTCCTTTGGTGGTTTCTTGCCTGGGCCTCCCGCCTCTGTCCCCAGCCCTTCTCAGGTGTCAAGCGTGTGCATCTGCGTGGGCAAGAACGGGCTTCCCTCAGTGGACTTTCCTGTGCAGGGCAGGGCCCGGGTGTGGGCAGGCCCTGCCTCTCCCACCACGTCGCCTGGGCTGCCGGCCTCCTGGCGGCTCCCCTACACCAGTCCCCCACCTGTCAAAACAGTGGGACACAGTTTTAAGATGTGGAACAAAATGGGGAGTTTGAGGAAAACAACGCCATTTGTGAAATCACCATCACCCTCTTCCCTGGGACAACCACGGATCCTGTCGCTCCCTGACTTTGTGCCTCATTTTCCCCCATATAAGGAGAGTGGTCCCTAACTTGAGTATACATCTTCCCAGAGGATGACTGGCCTCATCCTGGACTGTGGGACTGGGGTGTCCCTGAGGCCCCAGCTTGTTCTTGGGCTTGTTCAGGCCCAAGTCCTTCCGGAAAGCCACTCTGAGCGCCAGGTGTGCGCTCTGGAGGGCAGTTCCGGGAGCTGACAGCAGATGGTGCTGTTGGCCTCATTGCTGGGCAAGGGGAGGTCGCACAGCCGCTGCCGCGTGGTCTGCAGGCTCCGCGCTTGGCAACGCTTGGCAGGTCAAAGGCCGGGGCTGGACTCTTGCGCAGACACACACACGACACGGACACACAGGGGTGCACTCAGGCTGTTCCGGTTTATCTGAAGTGCGGTGCCAAACACCTGGCCTGTGTTCATCCATCCCACGTGTGCTCACGTGTCACCTCCATGGTACCGTGGCGGTGTGTGGAGAGAGGTGAGGGCTAAAAGCAGGGACACGTTTGTGTGGGCTCCTGGGGGTAAGCGTGGGGTACCAACGCGTGAGCCTGTCGTGCGTGTGTCTGCATGTGTGCGCACGTGAGAGCAGTGTGTGTGCTTGGGTGTGTGAGTCGTGTGTGCACGCACACCAGCCCCGTGTTCCTATGGGCAGACTGCTCTGCCGTGTGCAGGGAGACGTGTGCATCTGCGGCTGCTCATATTATATCTGTCCCCATTTTACAGATGAGGAAACTGAGGCTCCAGGAAGCAGAGGAACTTGCCTGCGGTCACTCAGCGAGGCAGGGGTGGAGCTGGGTCTGGAACCAGTGTCCAGCTTGTGCCCTGTCCCTGAATCGCCTCTGCCTCGCGCAAGCCTGGCGGGAGGGGCACGGTGCAGGTCAGTGGCAGGCCCCGGGTGCAGGAGGGGGGTGGGAGCAGCAGGATGAGTGAGGGGAAGGAGTGCATGAGTCCAGGTGTTGAAAAGAGGCAACTCGGGGTAGAGGAAAGGTCCTGAGCTCCCTCAGAGCATGGCCTCTGCCCTCAGCCACGGGGCCAGCCTCTCGGAGCCTCGGTTTCCCCGTCTGCAAAGCAAGCAGGTCAGCGCAGGCGCACTGAGCCCTGATCCCGTGCAAGAAGCCTTGCTGGACACCGCCCGTCCCCATTCATTCAACGGGTGTTCACTGAGCACCTGCTAAGTGATGCCGGCGGTACCGTGGGGAGCAGGTCAGGCTCTGCACCCTCATGAAGCCTAAACTCCAGCGCACAAGAGAAATGACAAAGAGGGGAAAAGCCCAGAGGAGACGGGTTCAGACTGAGGACCGTGCCATGAAGCAGGGACGGGCACCGGGGCTGCTTGGGGCAGGAGGGCAGGAGGGAGGCCTGGCGGGGGGCCTGCAACAGCCCTGGGAGAGGGCAGAGGGTGGGGGGCAGGGTCTGGAAGGATTTTCTCTCATGGCAACAGGACAGCACGAGAGCGTTTAAACAGGAGAGGACCGGATCTGAGTCGCGCTTTAGAGATTGCCGGCTGCAGCGCGGAGGCTGCCCCTTGGGGGCCGGTGCGTCTGCAGAACGGGACCAGCATGCAGCAGGGATTCTAGCAAAAGCCACTGGACCCAGCAGGCTTAGGGCGCAGGAGGCCCGAGAAGCTGTGGTTTGAACCCTGGGCCCTTGAGCAAGCCCCTCCTCCTGGTCTCTTCCTTCCCCTCGGCCCCGCCCTAAGCCAGGTCCTTTCCCTGGGCTTATTTTCTTGTGCCTGGAGTGTTTCTTCACCACTGTGGATCTTGGCAGTGAGGTCTTCAGGTGTGAACCCTCTATCCCAGCTCGGGACTCGAATCCCAGTTTCTCTCTTATTGGCAATATGACTTTGGTCAAGTCGTTCCTCCGGGAGCCTCAGTTTTCCCATCTGTACGGTGGGGATAATGCTGTTTCTTTGAGCATCAGATGGTAGCGGTGAGGGTGAGATGTGATGGAGCACGCGAGGGGCTCTGTGCAGCCCCTGGCACATCGGCAGAGCTCCATGAACATTCTTGCTTGCTGTCCTGCCGATCGTTATCCATACGGCCTGGCACAAGTCACTTTGCTCTCTGAACCGCAGTTTCTCCCCCTGTAGGATCCTGAGATCTGGGAAGCATGCAACACATAGTAGGTGCTCAGGAAATGCGGGCCAGGGAGCCCCACAGCTAGCCCACCCCTTTTTGGGAGGCAAGGACCGTGCCAGTTGTGCAGAGAGGAGGAGGCTCTAGGGGCAGAGGCCCGGCCAGGAGGGTGTCAAGGCCCTGCGAGCCCCTCCTCTTCCCTTCCCTCCACCCTCCCTCCCTCTGCCCTGCCTCCAGCCCCCTCCTTCACCCTCTGCTGGGCCCTGGGGAGTGGGCGTTTGGAAGTCTCCCAGCGTCCCTTCCCTTCCCTGATTTGCATGTTTAGAATATATCTGCAGACGCATCTCTCTTGCACGGGCCCGACGCCCTCCCTCCCTCCCTGCCTGCGTCTCTGGGAGCTGAGCTGTCTGCATGCACGAGAGCCCAGAAAAGAAAATCCATCCACCCGGCCCCTCCATGCCGGCACCTTCTGAGATGCCCTGTTCCCATCCCAGCTGCCTCAGCCCCTCCAGGACAACCATTCCGTTTGGGGGCGCTAAGGTTTCTTTTTACATCCCCCCCGTCTTTGCCTGCACCCGTGGGGTTGTGCTCACCCGGCGGCTGCGGGGTGACACTTTCAGATCACAGGCCTGACATTTCGCTGTTTGTGTCTCTGTGCCAGGCAGGCACCAGCCCAAGCAATCGATTCTCTGTGCATAATCGCTAAGCACCGTCCATAACATCTCATCAGCCCCCATCGGCCCTCTGGGCTGCTTCCTCCGGCCTCACGCTGGGCTGCCCGTGCCCTCTCTTCTGGGACCGGGCGCTCCATTTCCAAATCCCAGAAAGAACAGCTCTCTGCCCCCCACCTCTTCCCTCTTCCACACCCCATGAGGCTGGTAGGGTTGCCTTGGTATCTGGTCACCTCCACATTCCCCTGTGTCATCTTGCGCCGGCCACATTATATTCCCTCTGGTTCCCCTAGGAGAAGGTACCTTTCCACCCCAGAGCTTTAGCACATGCTGTGCCTTCCGCCAGAACTCTTCCCAGTAGCCCCGATGTAGTCTCCTCTTTGCCTAGCTCACTCCTACTAAGCATTCAGGTCTCTGCTCAACTGTTACTTCCTCCGGGGAGTCCTCTTGGATTTCCCAGACTAGGTTAAGTTGTTCCATTCTACTCCCTTTTACAATCAGCCCATCTCTCTGGCACTCTGTCCCTCCAATGAGGATTTATTTGACATCTGTCCTTCCCATTCCTGTCTGTTTTGCTTACTTCTGTAGCCTTCTGGCAGCAGAGCTTAATAAATGCTTATTGAATTGAGTGAATCAGCAGATGAGTGCTTGTCGAGTACGGCCATTGAAACAAAGGCTCGACCTTTTAGCCATGAAAATTTCCCTCCGCGCAATCGCGAGGAGAAGGATGGGTCTGCTCAGGCAGCCCTTGTGTGATGAGGGTGGCCAGGGCCCGGGCTCACTCCTCTGTCCTCTTTCCTCTCTGCTGCACACTGGTGCTTGGCGAGTGTGGGCTGAGCTCAACATAAAGAACGATGATGGGGCTGGAGGTGACGGCCAGCGAGTGGCGACAGGCCGTGGCGGTGGTGGTGATGGTGCTGGTGATGGCGGTAAGGATACCGCTGACACTGATGTTGGTTACTTCTTCAGTGGTGGAAACAATGACAGTTTTGCTTTGGTTTGGGGGTGACGGTATAAAGCTCGTTTAAGAAGACGGGTGTTGGAGCCAGACAAACCCGGGCTCCTCTCCTGCCTCTGTCACCGTAGGGATTCAAAAACCTCTTCATCGTCTCAGTTTCCTCATCATTAAAATGGGTACAGTATGAGTCATAGGGGCATGGCTGGGACTAGGGTCGCTGTGAAGACGAAATGAGTCTGCGTGGAAAGCTCTTAGCACAGTGCTTGGCCCACGGGAGGTCTTGAGCAAGCGCGTGTGGCGTGAAGTCATTAGGGTGGTAGCTTTGCCGTGGTAGCCTCGGGGCTGCTGCCGGTGCCGAGATGATGATGGTGGCATTTGTGAGGAAGGCAGCGAAGACGGCCACGTTGGTGCCTTTCCTGCGGCAGGGGTAGTTGATGGCGGCGAAGTGATGGTGGTGTTGATGACGGTGACAGAGGGGCTCATGACTTATTAATTCAGTCTGTCAGTTAAACAACTGGCATGTGTTTTGTGCCAGCAAATTTGGGGAAAAAAATAAATATAACCCTTAATTTTCAGGAGTCATGAATAAAGTAGAAAATTCACACACACACACACACACACACACACACACACACACACACACAGAGTAGGATAAAACAAGGTGTCATGTGGCTGAGGTGAAGTGGATGGTTTACATCCGGGGAGATACAGGGGTTGGATAATCAGGGAAGACACCCAGGGGGAGGTGGTTCTGGGCCCAGGCACTCCAGAAGGCAGGAAAGGGGTGAGCACAGGGGTGGTGCCCCTTGCAGGTTCGGGGAAGAGTGAGAGGTGGGAATGGGGGAGGGGATGGGGGTCTCACTGGAGAGGAAGAGGAACGTCGGTCTTCGTCTTGAGCCCCAGCTCCACCCCCGACCCTCTGTGTGACCCCGGCCCGGCTCTTTCCCTAGAAATAGGCCCTGGGTCCCCTCTGACTCTCAGGCTCTTGATGTCCATTTTACAGATGCACACACTGAGGGCACTTGGACTCTTACTGCAGTCGGCAGGTGGTGACCTTGCGGAAGGCACCCTCGGAGGTGTCAGGCTAGCGTGAATCACGGAAGGACAGAAATCCACTTCTGAGGAACCGCACAGGGATGTCTGAGTGAGCGGCCTTCCCTGCTTCCCACTTTAAAATGTACCTGCAAATGCATCCCGAGCTGCCGCCTCCCCCCTCTACCGCCAGCACCGCTGGGAGATTAGTTATCCGCACGCACAGGAGCCCGGAAGAGCACGTTCCACGCCAGCGCCTCCCGTTCCGATGTTAGTGTCACGACCAGAAAGGGCAGCGCCTTATCCGGAGCTACACAGCTGGAGGAGGCAAAGCCACGGCTCGGGGAGCACAGGTGACAGCCACGGTGTGACCCCACCTCCCCCTGAGCTCTCCTCACTGGGTTGTCCCCGAGGGTGGGGAGCAGCTGCGGGCAAGGGAAACAGGAGCAAAGGGAACGAACCCGTATCTGGTGGATGCGTCAGTGTAATTAATGTGGGCTCCGGCGCCAGGAGGGCCTGGGTTTGAATCCCAGCTCCACCGCATGGTGGCTGCGTGACCGCAGGCGACCCACTCAGCCTCTCCGTGCCTCAGTTTCTTCATCCATACGATGGAGATGATAATAACAGAACCTTCCTACCTCGGAGGAATCTCGTGAGGATCAAGTGAGTTTGTACACAGCCTGGACGGCTGCCTGGTGGTGGGGTAGCTGCTACGACGTGCCCTGCGCTTCGTACATACAGACTCACGTCACTGAATCGTGCCCCCCGCTGCGAACTAGGAATCGTCCCCACTTTGCAGGTGAAGGGACTGAGAAGGGAGGTGGGAGGCTTGTCCGGCCAGGATTCGTGCCCAGCCCGGCTGGCTCCATGCCCTGGCAGGGGAGTGTGGGAGGGGTCTGGAGGACTGCTGGGGGGCGGGGGCTGGGGACGGGGTGGGAAGCAGCCCGCCTGACATAAGGCCCTCAAGAATGTGCTCCGCTTCCTCCTGGGCTCCTGGGAGCTGGTGATCCCGGCTGTGGGAGACAGCTGTGCCGTACGGGGGGAGGATCTGGGAGCCTGGGCCCCCTTCTCTGCTTCTCCCGCAGGGGTGGGGGCTGCGGGCCAATTAACCCCGGCAGAGCTGGAGCCGGGCGGTGGGGAAGCGGCGAGAGGAAGGCAAGCAGAGGCAGCTCGGGGTGGCGGGGAATTGGCGAGGCCTGAACCACCCGTGGGGGAGCCCACCCTGGGTAACCGGTCCCCAGGTGTGGCCAGCTGGGCCTCGCTGGGAGGCGCTGGGAAAACTCCTGCGCGTGACGGAGGGTGAGGAGGGGGACAGGCTTTTAACAGGGTCAGAGCTGGAAGGCCCATCGGGGCCTCTAGCCCCACCCCCTTGCTTTATAGAAGGGGAAACTGAGGCCCAGAGGAGGGCAGCAACTGGCTCAAGGTCACACAGGAGTCGATGATTGAGTCAGGACTAGACCCAAGTCCTCCTGGCTCCAGGCTTGGAACTTCCGTATTGCCCACGCTGCGCCCCCTCCTCCGCCCTGTCTCGGGGAGGAGTTTAACTGGCCCCAGTGGGTCATCTTAGTTACACAGGTCGTCACGGCCCCCTCACCACTGGGAACTAAAACCGTGAAATAGTGATCACGACGGTACTAATACTATGGTATAACTTTTTGATTTTATGCCTAGTTAATGGTTTTTATAGTTTCTGTTTTATGGTATTTTATCGATGACCAAGCCCTTCCTATCCATTATCTCGCGTGATCCTCACCACGCTCTGGGTGAGTCTGTGTTCTTACTCCCATTTTACAGATGTGGGCACTGAGCCTCAGAGAGCTGAAGTGATTTGCTTAGTCACACGGCAAGTAATAACAGTAGCAAAGCTTCGTGGGCGCTTACCGAATGCAGGCCCCAAACTGTGGACTCTTCCACAGACCCAGTGTCTCCTGCTGGCAGTGCAAGAGTGACCCTTAATTCCTCCCACCCAGGGACAGGTTGATGGTGCCTCCTGCATGTCTCCCAAATCTTGGCTCTGTCTCCACTGGCGCCACACTGGAATTGGCCACCATCTTTTCTCACCTGGATGCCTACGGCCTTCTAGCCAGTCTCTGCCTCCATTCTTGCCGACACTCCCAGGCCATTCCGCACAGAGCAGCCAGGGACAGTGTCCCATGGTGGGACTCAGAACACGTCACTCGCCTCCTTACAGCCTTCAGCGGCTTCCGCAGCTCCCACCACTCTTAAAAGAAACTCCAGGCTTCCCAGCCAGTCAGTAAGGCTCCCGGCACGATCCTGCCTCCCTCCCCTCTGATCTCATCTCCCATGCCTCTCCTTGTCATGCTTGTCACTCTCTCGTTGCTTCAGACACAAAGGTCCTCCCTCCTTTTCCTTGAACCCACCAAGCTTGTTCCCACCTCAGGGCCTTTGCACGTGCTCTTCCTTCGCTTGGCATGCTCTGCCCCGCATCCATGGGTGGCTGTCTCCCGGCAATTCAGTCCGGACTTTGCTGACCTCTGGGAAGACCTTGCTCTCCGATCACACCACTGGCTTTGACTGTCTTCATAGCACTAACTGGCATCTGCAATCCTCTTGCTTGTTTCTTTGCCTTATGATTTTATGATCTCTCTGATCTAAAATGTAAATGTTCTGCGAGCATAGACTCCATCTATTCTGTTCACTGCTGTAACAGTTCCTAGAACCACGCCTGCACACAGTAGGTGTGCAATAAGTTAGTGATTAACTAACTACGTGACCGAGATTGTTGTGAGCTTAAATGTAATATATTTCCTCTTAGGCAGCCTACCTGGCTGCCTGACACTGACTCCCAGACTAGGTTCCTTCCGACTCCTGCTGTTGTCAGTAAGCAAAGACACTTTGCGCCCACTGTCGGTGCACCACGACCCTTCATTTCATATCTATAGTCAAAACGTGGGCTCTTTGCTATGTGCCAGGTGGCCCGCTGGGCCCAGGGGCAAAAGAAAAACATGCACAAAAATAAAATCCTGGCTTCAGGTGCTTAACACGTAGAGCAGAAGAGAAGAGAGGTAGACAGCAGATTCGAACGCAAGCTCGGCAGCATTTACTGAGCACCTACTATGTGGTAGTGCTTTGTAAACATCATTCCATTGAATCCTCATTGCATCGATAGCTGTTTGATGGAGGACAGGGTAATCCTTACAGAAACCCCATTTAGCAGGTGGGAAAGGTGTGGCGTGTAGGGACAGTGGCTTGCCCAAGGGCACCAGCTGGTAAGTGGCAGAGTGAGATTGAAATCCAGGTCTGTCTGACTCCAAAGTCTCTGCCTAAGAGAGAGTGGGGGGTCGGGTGTGACTGGAATGGGGAGGACGCCACTGAGCTGAGCCTCGAAGCGGGTGAGATTTGGACCAGGGGGCGTGGGTGGCGAGGTAGGCAGGAAAGAGCAGCCGGCCATGGGACCAGGGAGTGGCTGAGTTTTCCTGGGGACCCAGGGTGACAGGAAGAGAAAGGAGGGAGATGAGGGAGGAAGGTGGGCTGTGCGAGACCATGGTGGGCCCGGAAGGCCAGACCCTTGGCGTTTGTGTCTGCATCTTGGTGGCAGTGTGGGCAAAAAAAGGGAAAGCGTGGCATTGAACCTGGACCCCAGGAACTTCCCAGAAAGTCGGTCCGGAGGGGGACATGCTGAAGCTTCCCTCAGCTCAGCCCCACTCCAGGAGTTTTGGAGAGTGGGGGGAAGGAGCGGTCAGAAAGGAAACTGTGGGAGTTGGGGAGAATCTGAAACCCCACTTGCAAGGCCGAGAAGCACTGAGCACGTTGCTTTCGACGAGAAGCAGTAGGAGCTCCGGGTTCTGGAGTCGCTGGACCAGGGTCCGAGTTCCAATTCTGTCAATTCCAGACTGGGATTATGATCGTTTGCGCCGAGTCACTCTCTGAGCACGGTTTCTCCATCGATGGACCAGGAACTCCCGTCATTGTGAGGACTGAAGGTCTTAATATATGTGACACTCCCAGGACAGTGCCCAGCAGGGCTTACGTGCTCCAGGGTAGAGAACTGTGCAGCCTGAAGGTTTAGCGCGAGAAGCTAGAAATATGGGTTTTAATGCAAACTCTCCCACAGCTGCGGTGTGAGAACCCCCACTCCCCGAATAAAATGCCCGTGGGCCCAGAGCCTGCCAGTCTGCAAACTCATCTGTAGAGCACCTGGCCAAAGAGATTCGAGACTTTCTGAGGTTGGGGCTGGGGCAGGTGGATCAGCCCAGGGTATCTGAGGCAGCGAGCATTGTTAGCTGACAAGTTAAGGAGAAGGAAAAGCTCTGCTGACCTGGTGAAGGTCATAGTCAGGGCAAATCACTGGAGTGAGATTGGGATTGAAAGATGAGGAGACAGTGCAGGAAGCAGTGAAGCCAGGAGGGGGGAAGCTGGGGATTTAGCCTCGGCTCTGGACAAGACTGCTGTGTGACCTTGGGCAAGCCCCTTGCCCTCTCTGAGCCTCTGTGACATGAGCAATTGAGCTCTCTCAACAGCCCTGGCTTTCCAGGCTCTGGGGGCTGGGTCTTCCGCCCTCAGCAGGTCGGGGCGGACTTGGGGGAGAGGGCCCCCCTTGCCCTTCTCGGATCCTGGGAACAGTGCGAGGTCTAATCTGCTGTTGACATTCCGCTGGGTCTAGAGGCCGCGTGCACGGCTTGGGTTTCTCCCGGCCCGTGTGATCCTCCGCGCCGCACAGGCGGGCGGGCGCTGGGATGCAGCACTTGCTTCGTGTCACTCTGGGGTGGATTAAGGACCTCAGGGTCAGGGGATTGGGGGTGCTGAGAAGAGGGGAGACAGGAGCAGGGTGGGGGCTCTTCCTCCCCGTGTGTGGCGGTGTGCTCAGACAACCAGACTGGGTCTCGCAAATAACGATGGTCACCAGGCGCTAACCGAGCACTTGCGACATGCCGGGGTAAACGCGAAAGGGGACATCCGTGCCATCTCGCCATGCTTACCCCCATTTAACGGAGGGGAAAACTGAGCCTCGGGGAGGGGAGATGACTCACGGAAGGTGAGATGATGGTGAGATTTGAATCCAGGCTCTCAAGCCTGCACCTTAAACTCACATGTGGGCATGCGGACCAACACCGAGGGCAGAACATAGGGGCAACAGATGCCACCAAAGAGGTGTGGGCCAGGCCATGAGGGGGTGCGATGGGCGTGGTCAGCGCGGTCAGAGAGGGGCTCCCGGGCAAGCTGGAGCTGGAGTCCTGGTAAGCTTCGGTGAGGCGAGGGGCCCCAGGGGGTCTTAAGTGGGGTCTGAATTGTTCTTTAAAGAGCTGTGTCCCGGCTTGGGGGGGCAGAACTCCTGAACGGGACTCCGATGAGCCGAGCACGTCTCAGGCACTTGCCCTGGTGTCCCAGGCTGGGTCTGGGCATCCGTGGCTGCCTGGGGGCAGAAAGGGGAGCCGGAAATGGTCTTTGGAGACTGTTCCTCATTGAGCTGGGCCTGGAACGAAGGCCCCTGGGACAAAGGCCCCTGGCCTGGCTGGGCCCCCCTGCCTCCTTCCCCGATCCCCCCTCCCTCTGCTCTCTTCCTTTCTCTTCCTGCCTCCCGCGTGCGTGATGCTGAGTGAGAGGAGGCGTCAGAGACAAACGGGCACTGCCTCTGTCCCCGAGACACTCGCGATTGACTGGGGAGGGCAAAGATGGGCACCGCATGATGGAAGTGCTAAGTCTGCGGTCGAGGGCAAAACCAAGGGCCTGGGGCTGGCAGGAGGCAGGGACTGTTTCCGGAGGATGCTGCCTCAGTTTCCCCACACCACACCACCATGATGGGGGTTAACTAAGATACTGTGCAGCAAGCACCTAACGCAGCCTGGCATACCAGCTTCACTCACTCACTCACTCATTCAGCCACACAGAGTGCCAGGCCCTCTTCCAGAATCCACTAAATGGGCAGTTTAATGACTTAGTCACTCAATGCCAGGCCCGACACTAAGGGCTCTGGGCTCATCACCTCATTTGCTGCACAATAGAAGTCCAAGAGGTAGATGCCCCTCTTGCAGATGAGACATGGAAAGGTTAAGCAATGTGCCCAAGGTCACAGAGCGCCTGAGTGGCAGAGCTGGGGTCAGCCTGGAGGCGGAGGCCACGCCCCAGTTGGTGCTTTACCCTTGGCCTGGTCCTTACCCTGCGTACTGAGGGTGCGAATGAGATCGCAGAATCGTTCTTTCCTGGGCCAGATAAATTGAAAGCCCGGTGAGGCCAGGAACTGTCTCTGAGTCTGCTCACCTCTGGGGCCCCCTCGCCTGGCACACAGTAGGTCCTCAGGAAATGAATGGATAAACGAATGAATGAACAGCTGCCCAGGCCAAGTCTCCCGAGATTTCTGGAGGGGACTCTGTGAGCCGTTCTCAGGGCCGGAGGTGAGCCCAGGCGCCCTCTGCCTCCTGGCCTGGCCTCGGAGGACAATGTCTGGTGTCTCCACTACCCGGCCTCCTACAGGGTTTGCGGGGCCCATGGAGTTGGGCCCTTGGCAGGTTCCAGAAGGTCCTGGATAGAATATCAGGGGCTGAGCCCTTGAACATCTGATCTCGCCCCAGCCCATCTCCCCAAGGTTCCCCCAGACCATCAATCAGCAGTGAGACACGATCGTGTTTTATAGCCCAGCCAGGGCGGGGGTGGCATGAAACCCAAGCCCGACTCTGCCTGGGGTCCTGCCTGCTTAGCGGGATCAAGGCAGACCCGGGCGGAGCCTTAACCCTTTGTGACCCTGTTCCTGTGGGCACAGCCCCTCTCCTTCACCAACCCTACCAGACTAGGTCCCTTGGGGGTTTAGGGGACAGAGAGACTCACTGGAAGGTGGGGAGGGCTTCTGGGGTCTTGACTACTCCCAGGGACCTGCAGGAAGGCCTGTGGATTAGAGGATGGTTTGGGCCCAACCTGAAAACCTGTGTTATGGTTCAAGGTCCCCCTTTGAGGCTGTGTGACCGCGGGCAAGTTGCTTCCCCTCTCTGGGCTCTCTCCGCATCTAACCTGGGAATCCCAGCAGCTCCCTGCTCACTTCACCACGGTTGTCCTTTCGTCTTCAACAAGGGCTAAACTTGATTCTAGGCCTTGGGGCCTTCCGTCTTCACAGCCGAGTCCTTCGTGCTGGGAGTAGTCGATCTGTACGAGACCCTCACCTCTCTTAGGAATTGCTATTTCTGTTTTGGAACCTGAGGCCCAGGCAAGAGTTTCCGTTACTCAGGATCACACAGCAAATTGCTGTCAGTTAGGCTGCAGCTGCCGGCGCCAGGGCTAAGATGCCCTCCCGTCCTCCTTTCCTCCCTCCTGTCACTGGAAACAGATCTGGGGACCCGCTCTAGGGTCTCATATTGCTGTCAGGGCTAAGGTGACAGATGGATGTCCAGCCTCACCTGTGAGCAGAGGTTGGGGACTCGGGCTGAGGGACAGGGGCTCAGAGTTGGCTCGAGCTCAGTACCGGCTTGGCACCACCCAGGGCTGTCCTAGGGAACATGCCGCATGGTCTTCCGGGGAATTAAGATTAGTGGGTGGGAGCCACGGGGTGGGAGAACTTGTTTACCGCCAGGAAGGAGGTCTGGGGTGGCAGGGGTGATATGCCCACCTTTGGGGTGAGCCGGTCCTTGGATAGAACCCAGCCACGAGCTGTCTGGCTGACCCCAGAGCCTCGGTTTTGTCATCTCTGGAATGAGAAGGATAATACCGACCTGCCTAATTATCTTAAGGCTTAAATACAATACTGAGCACTCCCACTTGCTCCACAGTCAACGGGACCTGAGCTGTCATCAGGGCTGCCCCAGCAGGGGCTGAGCACCCTGTCACTGGGGGTATTCAAGCAGGCCCCTAGTTGTGAGGCCAGAGAGGGCCTCTTGTGGGAGGGGCCAGAGATCCCTTTCAGTGCAGTGGGGGTGGGGTGGGAGGGCGTTTTCTTGGGTCTCTAGTTACCAGCTCCTAGGATCATGGAGGCCATTCTGGGGCTGAGGGAAGGGGCTCCAGGAGCCGCCTTCTCAGGTGGATGAGGCTCTGGGGACGTGGGTGTCACACCAACAGCTGGAGGTGCCGGGCTGATGGATGGCTGTTAGGAAATCAATTTTCTGAAGTCCAGTCAATGGGGGAGGCAGGCCGGCCTCGGGGACCTCAGGCTGGGATGGGAGGGGCTCTGTGCCCAGCAGGTGGAATGCAGCCCCAGCCACCCCCCCAGCTGCAGAGGCCCTGTCACCTCCCCTGCCTCTTCACCAGGCTGTGCCTCGGGCTCAAAGACCCTCGCCTGCCCCCTTCCTGGGCTCCTGGGGAGGAAAAGAGCCCAAGTCCAGGTGAGGGGGTCAAGTTTCCAACTCTCTGTGTGACCTCTCTGGGCCTCAGTTTCCCCATCTGTAAGTACAAGAAGTTAGTCTAAATTCCCCTCCTTCCCCAGGGAACAGGGAGCAAGGCTGGCTCCCGCCCAACCGCGGGTCTCGGTTTAAACATCCCCTCCTTAGAGAGACCACCCTCCCCCGCCCCCATCACCTGCCCTCCCCTTACTGATGCCATCTGGACCTGCCTCTCTGCTAGACGGCAAGCTTCCTGCGGGAAGGACCTTGTGGGGCTCCTTGTGTTGTATCTCCAGGGCCCACACAACATCCGGCACATAGTAGGTCCTCAATAAATAATTGCTGAATGGACCAGTGACTAGGTGGCATGTCCTCCGCTAGGAGCTCTGATGGGCCTGGTGGATGTGTTCCCAGATTACGTTAATTCTGAAGCAATGAACAAAAGGCCAGGCAGGGGGGCGGTGGCCTGGGGCACAGAGTGGGTGAGGGGTTGAGGGGCAAGAACCGATGGGGGTGGGGTGGGGGATGGCCTGGCTGGGTCTGTGCCTCTCGGTCCCCAGGGTTTCACACTGGAGCGTGGGCACTGGCATGACCACGAGGAAGGTCAGCCCTGGGAGCTGGGACTGGGTAAGGGGTCTCTCCTCGGTAACCGTCCCAGAGGCTCCTGGCGTCAGTGCAGAGCCTAAGCATGGCTTCAATTCCGCCTTCTTTTGGGTCAGAAAGTCCCCCCGGAGGAGGGAGGAGGCCGAGTAGCGTCCTGGGTTCACATCCCAGGTCTGCGGCTCCCCAGCTGGATAACGCCGGGCGAACCGTTCCTCGGCCCTCGCCCGTCTGTGCAGGGAGCCCGGCACCTCCGCACAGGCGCGCAAACACGCAGCCTCGTGGTGCCAGCGCATGGCGAGCACGCCGTACCCACGTCCCAGCAGGGAAAGGGGGTCCCAGAGAGCGCAAGTCCTGCATTCACTGGATATGTGATTACGAGCCTGGCTAAGTGTCCGCCAAGCCCAGGGAGAAGCCCCTGGACGGTTCTCGCCCTTTTCCTGCTCTGCCTCATGTCTCGGCTCTGGGCAGGACTTTTCAGAAACCCCCCTGAAATCCTGCCTGAGCTCTGGATAAATCCCGGCTCGTAGAATATAGAGCTGGAAGGGCCCATCCTACGGGTCTGGCGGATGAGCCCAGCGAGCTCGCCGGACCAAGGTCGACAAAACCTGCTAGAAAGAGCAGGTGAAAGATGGAGCCCAGCATCCTCTTGGGGAGCGGCTGGGGTCCCCGGTCATGCCTGTGGACACGGGGGGGCGGGCAGCATTCTAGAAGTTCTTTCCTCCTCCTTTTTTTCTTCTTTTCTTCCTTAAAAACAAAACAAAATAAACCAAAAAAACAATGGGTCCCCCATGACTCGGAAAAATGGCCCAAATCCTGTGTCTGGCCCAGGCGCATTTTATGGCCCTTTCCAGGCTGGGACGCGAAGCCCGGGGGACGTGAGCTCCGGTTCCCGGCCTGGCCCGGGAAGGCCCATCTATCTCCCAGCTGGCGGCTGCGTGTGGGAAAGGCCCCCCTGGCTGCGGCGGCACCTGTCGCTCTCACTCTGCCTAAGCCCGGCCCGAGGGTCATTCCAGTCCCTCCTGGAGGCGGCGATGGGGGGCAGGGGCCCCAGGGAGCCTCCGTCACAGTCGCAGACCCTGAGCGCAGCTGACGTCGCCCAGGGTGATGAGGCTGTGATGAGAGTAGCGGTCCATGGAAGGCCTCGGCTTTTCCGCGACCATGCGGGAAACACTGGTGTCCCTCCTGGAGGTGACAGCAGGGAGTCCCAGGCAGCAGAGGAACCAGCCCTGGCCCTGAGAGGGCTCGAACTCTAAAGGCGAGACAGTCGGCGGCGGTGACAGTGCACAGGTGGCACAGGCAGTGAGGGGAAGGGCAGGCTAGGCTGAAGGAACAGCATCTGCGGAGGCCCAGAGGCTTGGCAGGGCAGGGCGTGCTGGGGAAGCCGTAGGGCGTGAGTGGGGGAGGGGCTGGATCCCAGGGTCAGGGCCACGCGCTTGGACTAATCCTGGCGGGGAAGGGGAGCGGCTGTGGGTTAGAAGCAGGAGAGGGGCATGGTCGGACCTCACTCTAAGGACCTCGCTGCTCTCGGGTGGAGGAGGGGTTGAAGGTGGACGGTGAAGCAGATACAGATGGGGCTGGAGACGCATTCCCCGCGGAAGGCCGCGAGGCAGGGCAGGCTGAGAACAGACCCGAAAGTCAGACCCTCCAGGCCCAGCCCAACACCCCTGGCAGTGTCCCCTGTGACTGGCACCCCCCTCTCTGGGCCTCGGTTTCTGCATGTTTGTAACAAAGGAGTCAGACAGGCGACGTGTGGTGGACCTCAGACCACCCCCGAGTTACTGCACAGCTGCGTCGTTAACCAGCGATGGGAGCCTCTCTGAGCCTCGGTTTCCCTATTTGTAAGATGTCAAACACACAAGGGTGTTGGGGGCACCAGCTCATCATTTGTAAGGTGCCTGGCACACAGCAGGTGACCGATGACTGAGAATCTCTCTGTTTTAAGACTGTGCCAGGTGGAAATCACCCATTTCTGTCATTGCTCTATTGGAGATTTGCTGGGAACACGAGACGGCTTGGCGCTAAAGGAACATGGTGGCCGAGCGGGCCAGCCCTGCGTGGGGCGGGTGGCGGGGGCCACTCAGGTTTCAGAGATCCTGGGACCTGCAGAGCTGGGAGGAGTTTTCCCAGGCTGGGGGCGGCAGGCAGCTGGAAGCCATCCGTCCCAGGGAAGGGAAGATCAGGGGTCCTGCCAAGGTCTTTTCCTGGGAACAAGAGCTCGGGAGGGGGGAGGATGCTTCCATCCAGCCTGGAAAGACAAAACCCTTCTGCCTGGGCAGCTGCTCGTGGGGATGCCAAAAAACCAACCGGCCTGGCCCCTGGGCTGCCCCGGGGCTGTGGCAGTTGTTGGGGCACTTGGAGCCCCAAGAGCTCAGGGAACCAGGAGGGCCCTGCCTGGAATCGGCCACCCCCTGTGCCTGGACAGCCTTTGGCACAGACCTGCCCTTGCTGGGGGCCTGAGGACATTGTCCCCAGGGTGCTGATGTTTCCTCTGGGTGTCCAGGGTGTCACAGCCCAGGAGACAGGGAGGTGGGGGCCCTGTGCACAAAAGAGCCCCACTTTGGAGCCTGGCAGACTCCCAAGTTCAAGTTCGTCTCAGGGTCTGTATTATCTGCTCTGCAAGGGTGTTACGAAGACCAGAGATAATACCTGAGAAGCACCAGCACATACAAGGTGCTCCATAGATGCTAATTATATTACCGGAGGGGGTATAGACTAATGGTTAAGAGCACAGGCAGAACCTAGCTGCCTGAGTTCAAATCCCACCTCTGCCACTTGCTGGCTCGGTTAATTAATTAACGTCTCTGAACCTCAATTTCCTCGTGTGCTACCCTTTGGACATGCCTGGCAATGCAGTGAGCCCTCCGTAAGCCCGAGCTGCTGTGGTCGTGATTGTGGCTGTCAACATCAACATCACAGGAGTGAGCGCGTTCAGCCCCAATCGACAGGATGAGAACACTCTTTTTTGACTTGCCACCACTTCTGTGTCCTGGGTGCCCTGTCTGGTGACTTACATGTGCTGTCTTGGGGGCCTACCTACTGCTCAGGAACATAACAATACATTGTCCACGTCGTACAGGTGAGGAAGGAAAGCCCCTCAGAGATGCGGAGACTCACCCAAGACCTCACATCTCGTAAAGTGCCAGGGAGAAGCGATTCCAGCCAACCTCACGCAGCAAGAGGAACTTTCCAGGCCATGGAGACAGACACAGACGCAGTGGGAAGAGCACTGGACTGGGAGTCAGGAGTCCAGCATTCTTGTCCTGATGCCTGTTTTCTCATGTGCGAATGGAGATAACAACAGTAGACACGCGTAGGGTTGGGATGAGCCTTAATTGAAATCGTGTGTGTAGAGCACCTGGCATAGTTCCCAGGACAGAGTGAGAGCTGGTGGTAGGGGGTGTTGGGAGGGGGGTTTGTGTAGAT
>NW_012151152.1:1289954-1316013 GCF_000956105.1 Propithecus coquereli
GTCTGTTCTCCAATCCACTTATTCGGCAAAGACTCACCGGGAGCCCCGGTGCCAGGCCCTGAGACGAACGCGGCAGCGTTGTAGACTGCGGGTTCCTTGGGCGCTGGGAGCTTGTCCACCCTGCTCACCGCGGTACTCCAGCACCTGCCGAGTGAAGGAATGAATGAATGAATGCACAGACGAAGCGATGACATCCCCCGTCTCAGGGAGCTCCGCGGACGCGGAGCTCTGGGTGCCTGAGGGAGCGGGTGATCAATTCTGCCAAGACGTCCAGGGGAGCTTTCCTCAAGAGGTGACAATTGACCTGGACATGACAACACCGTCAGCAGGAGGGAAGTGGGAAAGGCCCTCGGCCTTTACCTGGGGCCACCCGACCTCACCTCTGCTCTCGTCCCCACTTCCTGAGGCTGTTGGTAGAGCTCAGGGAGGAGCCTTTGTGCCCACGGCCCAGTGAGCTGCCTCCTAGGGATGGGCTGGGGCAGGGCTGGGTCGAAGCCTCGCTGACGGGCGCCAGTGTGGGCCAGAGAGCTGCTTGGGAATGTTCTAAAATCCTCATGGAGCCTAGAAGGCCCCTTAGAGGTTGTTCAACCCATTGGTTCCCAAACTGTGTTCCTCAGGGCCTTGGGGTTCCACTGAGGCATCTCTGGGAACAAGAAAGGGACTGAAAGCACCAGCCCCAGGCACAGCAGCACCTGTTGTCTGTCCGCTCTATGGTGTAGGAACGTTTCAAAATGCAGATTTTATCCCATCTTTACCTGCAATGGCTTCCCATTGTTCTTGAGATAAGGAGCAAAATCCTCACCGTTTTGAGCCTGGGGTCCTCCCCACATCCCAGCTTCCTCATCCCAGCCGAGTGGTTCCCCGTCTGGGCACCCAGTTTACTTCTACTTACCAGGCCTTTGTTTCCTTGGGGACGCCCTCCTGACCCCTCAGGGGGGCCCTGCCTGTCATTCGTTGGGCCCCTGGCACCCGGGCCCATGGGGTCCTTTCACTGCCCAACTCGTATTCTCTACTGAAACGCTGTGTTGTCTGCCTTCCCACCACGGTCAGCTCCAGGGGACAGGGAGGAGGTCTGCCCCCTCTGCTGCTCTGCCCCAGGGCCCAGCCCAGGGCACCTCGGCAGTAGGTGCTCAGTGGACACTGTGCAGTAAACCATTGTGTCCAGCTGCCTTGGGTTGTGGGTGGAGGAACTGAGGCCCAGAGAGGGTCATGACTGTCCCAGGGTCACACAGCAGGTCAGCGACAGAGGCAGCCCGTGTGTCCTCTGTCCCATGCTCTTCCCACTATTCCCTGCAACCTCTCCAGGGCTCTTCCCCCACCTTCCCTGGGCAGATCTCCACCTCTGCTGCCCCCACGCCCCGCCGCCTGCCTTAATCCTTGCACTTCCTCTGGACACTCCCTGGAACATCTGTGAGCTGGGATGGGCATGGGAAGCTGGCAGCGGCCTCATCTCCCCCTGGAGGGCAGGAAGTCCTCCCCTCCCAAGCTCTGGCCACTTGGCCTGGACCCTTCTCCTCTAAGCCCCAGCCTGGGAAAGGCTGCCCTGGCCCCAGCGTGGCATTCCTGGGCCAGCCCTGCCAAGGGCCTCAGCTGGTGAGGGCCGGGACATGGCGGCAGGGGGTGCTGGCATCCCGGGCCTCAGGGGCGGTCTCGGGCGTACTTACGGGAACCAGCCTCCTACCCCGGCTGCCCCCCGCCTCATCCGCGATGGGGACCCCAACTGCGAGAGGCCGTGAGGGTGGAGGGGGCTTGGGGAGGCGGTGGCTGGCGGCCAGGGTGGGTGAACAACGACGTGAGAGAGGCCAGACCACTTCTGGGAAACTCCCTTGAAAATCGATTTTCAGTGCGGAAAACCAGCAGGCGAAGTGGAGTCTTTCGGGGTCTTTTGGGGTCTCGTGGGCTGTGGCGGGTCCCCCTCCTTCCTCTGGGGCTGCCATTCCCAGGGCGGCTCGGTTCCACTGGGTTCTGCCAGGTTCCCAAGGAACCACCGCCCGTCTGGACGTAGAAGGCTGCAGCCAGCTAGGCAGAGACCGGAACCACAATAACGACCCGTGAGGTTGTTTACTGAGCTATTTCTACCCGCCGTGTCCCAGGCGGGATTGGTGGCAGACTGTTAAACCTGTATTCCATTTCGCAAATGATCAGATGCTCTCACATAGTAGGTATGCAACAGATACTGGTGAAATATCACCGTCTTATCCCACTTGGTCTTCATAACAACCCTGACAAGTGGGAAGTATTGCTAATTCCCATTTTGCAGATGAGCAAACTGAGGCTGGGCACGGTGGCTCATGCATGTAATCCCAGCGACTTGGGAGGCTGAGGTGGGAGGATGGCTTGAGGCCGGGAGTTCAAGGAAACTGAGGCTCCCAGGGTGGAGTCTTGCCCGGGGGCTCCTGGCTGGTGTGAGCAGACCTGGGGCTCTGGCGGCAGACCCCACTGTCTGCAAGGGGGGAGTGGGTGGGACGCAGGGCAGAGCTCCCCGGCGCGGGTCCCGTTGTGGGCAGCCAGGAGAGTGTCGTGGAGACTGAGAAATTGTAGACTGCGGTACCACAGGCTCCAGAACAAACAGGCAACCCACCAAGGAACACTTTCTAGTGTTTGCTTATTTTTCTTCTGATTATTACAGTGAGCCATGCTTACGAGAGAAAATGCGGAGAAGTGTAAGGGAGAAAGTAAACACCAACGCCCGCTGGCGAACAAGACTGAAGCAGAGGCAGGGGAGTCGTTGGAAGCCGGAGCTTTGGGGCTCAGATCCCTGTTCTGCCCCTGGGGACAGGTGCTCAGATTCCCTGAGACTCAGTTTCCTCTTTTGTGAAATGGGAATGATAATCCTTTCCAACACCATGGGAGGACTGTGGGACTAAAATAAGACGATGTTTGAAAAGCGCCTCTCATGGGGCACGGGGTCAGAGCACAAGTCTGCCCCGTTGCTCTTACGGGAGAGCGGCTTCCTGCTTCCCCACACGTCACCGCGTCATTAGGATCCTGCCGTGTAGACTGTTGAATCCTGCTTTTGAAACAACTTTACCTTAAAATCATTATGGGCTCCCAGGAATTTGCAAAGACGCTACAGAGAGGTTCTATGTACCCTTCACCCAGTTTCCCCAATAGTTACATCTTTCATAACTATAGTTTAGTATCAAAAACAGGCTACTGACATTGGGACATGGGTTGTATAGTTCTCTGCCATTTTTTCCCACGTAGATTTGTGTAACCACTACCGCAGTCAAGATACAGACCGGGCGAAGTGGCTCCTGCCTGCAATCCCAGCACTTTGGGACGCCGAGGCAGGAGGATCGCTTGAGGCCAGGAGTTTGAGACCAGCCTGGGCAACACAGCGAGACCCCATCTCTACAAAAAAATAGAAAAATTATCCAGACATAGTGGTGCAGGCCTATAGTCCTAGCTACTGGAGTGGCTGAGGTGGGAGGATTGCTGGAGCCCTGGAGTTTGAGGTTGCTTTGAGCTATGAAGACACCACAGTATTCTAGCCCAGGTGACAGAATGAGACCCTGTCTCTATAAAAAAAAAAGAAAAAAAAGAGGCAAAAGAAGAAGATCTCCCTCGAGCTACGCCTTCTATAATAATTCTTCCTCCTTTCACCATCCCTAACCCTGGCACTCACTGATCTGTTCTCCATCTCTACAATTTCACCATTCCGAGAGTGTTCTGTAATTGGAATCACACAGCACGAGTCTTCAGAGATTCATCCAGGTGTTTGCACGCATCAATAATCCATCCTTTTTCATCGCTGAGTAGTATTCCACGGCATGATGTACCACTGTGTGTTTGGCCATTCGCCCACTGAAGGACGTTTTGGTTGCTTCCAATGTTTGGCCATTGCAAATAAAGGTGCTACAGCCTACGGATTTTTGTGCGGACGTGAACTTTCATATCCCTGGGATAAATGTCTGGGAGTGCAATTGCTGGGTTGTAGGGTAAGCGTATGTTTAGTTTTTTAAGAAACTGCCAAATGTTGTGGCAAATGACAAGAGATGAGGCAGCAGAGACAGAGCTGAGGGACAGGACACGGGGTGATTTGTGTTAGTGAGATCACTCAGGCCACGGTGGGCTCATGGGAGTGGGAAAACAGGCAGGGGGAGAGTGGAGAGCCCTGGACACCTCGGGTGATGTGTGGATCGCAGCCAGATGGAACCTCAGAATCCCTAAGCTGGGGGGGGGCCCTAAAAATGTCCAGTCTCCTCCCTTCGCACTCAAGGAAGTGAGGCCTCGGAAGCCCAGTGACCGGCCTGAGGTCACACAGAGCGGTGGTGGCAGGGCCAGAACAAGGTGGAAGAAGGGGAGGTCCAGTGAGCTCCTGGCCCCATGACAGCTGGCAGAGGCACCACCCAAGGGACCCCACGCAACCCCCAGCTCCTTCCACCCGGTCCCATCCCACCCCAGCCTTTCCGCCAGAGCTGGGACAGTCACATCCTGAGACCCCGGCTCCTGAGCCTCTCCCCAGCTCCCTCCCCCTCTGGCCTCTCTGGAGACCACCTTCTTGGCCCTCGGCCAGACTTCCCAGCTAAAACCTGACGCGACTAATGGAAGCTGATGGCAGAAAGGCCTGTCTGTTAATTGGGGCCTAATCGGAGGCGGCTACAGCCACAGCTGGGCTGTGGGACGGCTCGGCCGCAGTGCTGGTCCCTCCGGAATCCCTCCCGCTTCGGCCACAGAAGAAGAGGCCCAAGTTCCAGGATGTGGGGTCTTCACGTGGACCCACGTTTGGTCATCCCACACAGGTGTATCGAAGGCTACGTGCCAGGCGCTGCAGTACCGCTGTGGCCAGGGCTGACGTGCACCGCACGGCCGTGGCCCTGCCTTCCCGGGGCTGACAGCCTCAGAGCAGGGTCCCCTGGTGAGCAGGTGGCAGGAGCATCTCAGCAGGAGGCAATGTGCTTGGGGAGAAAGGCAGGAAAGGGGAAGAAACTGCTGGGGGGGGCGGGGTCTGTGCTGGAGACCCTGCGAGGAGGGGGCCAGGCAAAGATCCGGGGGAGGGGGCGGATTCCAGGCAGAGGGAGCAGCATTTGCAAAAGCAGAACTTGGAACTGGGAGTCAGAAGTCCTGGGTTCAAAGCCTGCCCCTGCCACACTTGCTGAGTGGCCTCAGCTGCGTGGCTTTTTCTTCTCAGGTCTCCTGATGGGGCTGGACTCGCTCATGCTTCCAAGCCTTAGCTTTCATGTAAGCGAAAGCCAAGGTGGGGGTGGGGGATGCCATGCAGGGTGCGGAAGGGGAGCTGAGATTTCATCTGGGGCATCTCGGGCAGAGGGGCCGAGGGTCCGGCTAGAAGTCTGCAGGTGGGCTGTGCTGCAGGCCCAAGCTACGTGCTCTGGCCGAGCGAATTGACTCTGAGCACTTTGGCCGCCCGTGTCCCCAGCTCTAGGTTTCTTACATTCAGCCGATGACAGCAGTCATTTAGGAAAAGGTGTCACAGCATTTCATTTCTCCAAGGTGGCCAGAGACAGTCAGCCTGCGGGCAGTACCCTGAGGAGGTAGACCAGATGGCTCCAGGAAGCGCCGGCCTCAGATGGGGACTGCGGAGGTCAAGGTCGGGCAGGTGCAAAACTGTGTGAGACCCAGTGGTCCCCTCCTGTCCCCACCCTGGGGAACCACCAGAGTGACAGGAAGAATCAGCACTGTTTGGGGGCACTCTCTGATGGGGGAGGCTTAGCAACTGCCCTGGAAGAGTTTCCTGTCTGATTTTAAAAACCAAACCAACAAACATAAAAAAAAAAACAAGAAAACCAAGCCGCGAATGGAGCTGGGGCTGAGTTCTCCGAGGGAGCGCTGCAGACACTCTGGTTTTGCATGCACTGTGGGGGTAGAGAGGTGCCCCCTTGTTTGGGCCAAGATGCCCAGGACCTGGGAGCTGGCGGGGTGCGAGGTGGCGGAGCAGGGCGTTAGGAGAGCGGCTCCGGAGCCTGGCTGTGCGACCTTGAGCGTGTTGTTTGATCTCTTGTGTTTC
Organism: Propithecus coquereli; assembly: GCF_000956105.1. Lineage (NCBI taxonomy): Eukaryota > Metazoa > Chordata > Mammalia > Primates > Indriidae > Propithecus > Propithecus coquereli. The sequence goes on from NW_012151152.1 coordinate 1,295,923, forward strand.
AGTCTCTTACATCTGTAAAATGGATGGTTGTGAGGCTTAAATTATCTTATGCCTTCTGGAGAGCTTAGAGGAGCACCTTCACAAGTAAGTCAAGTGCTTACAAATGGCGATTATTTAGACTTTTTCTTTTTCTCTCCCCATTTTGCAGCTGACGGACAGGCCCAGGGATGGGCAGAGATTTGCCTGAGGTCTCTCACGTAGCTGGGGGCTGCACCGGGACTTGAACCGAGACCCCCCGACTCAGTGTTGGGTCTTCTGTTCACTGCACCAGCTACTTCCCCAGCATGGCCACTGTCCCCAGCAATCGCCGGTGAAGCTGTCCAGGCAGGGGCTGGTGCCCTATTCTGCAGATGAGGAAACTGAGGCCCAGAGAACTTGGGGCCTACCTTGTAGGAACCGTACCACGTCCACGGTAGATCCCGGGCCTTGGCACACAGGATATGACCAGACGACACTTGTTGAATTGAAAATGAGAAGGGGCAGGAATGGAGGGGGTGGACAGGGAGGACAGCTGACATCCTCCTGAGCTGGAGCTGAGACTCTGACCCAGATCCTCTGCCCCCCAGGCCGGCGTCTGTCTCCCTCCACCACCCTGCCCACCCAGGTGCAGACATCTGACCTGGGCTTCCGCCCCAGGCCCCTCCTCTGGCCGAGGACGTCTCCCGCGCAGCCTGCACCCCTAAGCCGGGGGAGGTTCGTGTGAAGGGGGTGAGGCGTGCAGCCTCTGAGGCCTCGTGTCCAGGCCCTTGGGAAACCTCACACCTGGCTGGGGAAGATGACGAACACAGCAGAACAGCGTCTGTGACATCCTGTGAATTAATCTGAGCGTCCTGGGCCCCGGGCAGTACGAGCGGTGGCAGCGGGGGGAGTCCTGTCTCCAGCCTTGATTAAATCAGAACGCTCTGCCAGTCCGTGCCCATCAGCACAGCCGGAGAGGGCAGCCAGGGTGGAGAAGGTGTGGCTGGCACTGGGGGAGAGGGGCACCCGGAGTGGGTGCAGGGCCTGGCAGAGGCTTGGGCAGCCCAGACAGGGCAGGAGCACAAGAAGGACTCCTTGGCCTTGGACCCCTGTCTGGGCAATGGGCTGCTCACCCCCAACCACCCTCACCTGGTGATGCGAGCTGCTCCTGGGGGTCTCAGGGGAGCACTGGCTGAGCAGGTTCGCTCGGCCCCTGCAGACCCCAGGTTTCATTATTCTGTGTGTGTAGAGGAGACTTCTTTTTTTTTTTTTTTTTGAGACAAAGTCTCACTGTGTTGCCCAGGCTAGAGTGCCGTGGCGTCAGCCTAGCTCACAGCAACCTCAAACTCCTGGGCTCAAGCGATCCTCCTGCCTCAGCCTCCCGAGTAGCTGGGACTACAGGCATGCGCCACCATGCCCGGCTAATTTTTTCTATGTATTTTTAATTGTCCAATTAATTTCTTTCTAATTTTTAGTAGAGACGGGGTCTCGCTCTTGCTCAGGCTGGTTTTGAACTCCTGAGCTCAAACAATTCGCCCGCCTCGGCCTCCCAGAGAGCTAGGATTACAGGCGTGAGCCACCGCGCCCGGCCAAGAGGATACTTCTTGAACTGGGTGTTGTTGGCCGAGCAGGAGTTTTCTTGCCTCATCCCCACTGCCCTCCTCTCCTGTTATCCCCACCTGCGGTGGCTGGCTGAGTCACACCTCTGTCCCTTTGCCATACCCTTCTCTCTGCTGTCTTCCCTCCCCTCCTGTGCCACCTGGCAGACTCCTACACAGTGTGGAAATCAACGAGACCAACCAAGTGAGAAAGGCGTTCTGAGCTTGCCGTCGCCAGGGAGGCGGCACCGACACTTGTGCTTTGGCGGAGGCAGGCAGAGCGGTGGGGAGGCTTCGTAGTGGGGAGAAGGAAGCCTTGGGTGTGCCCTGATTGCAAGTTATTGGCCTGGAAGGGCTGGAAGCGGCTAACTAGAATCAGGGCGTCCTGTGGGATTGACTTTCTCTGGTTGGCCCTGAGTTGGAGGCAGGAACAAAAACTGGGGAAGCTGTCAGTTATTAACCAATTGTTGTAGAAGTTACTGTTTAACTTTCCGGATTGTCACTAACGGCAGCAGTCGGACTGATGCAGACTGGCTTTCTGGGTTGTATATTTTGCATTTGCATATACAGTCTCTCAGCATCCTTCAAGAACAAGATCAAGGGCCACCGCCTCCAGGAAGCCTTCCTTCACCTTCAAGATCAGAGTAGGTGTCCTCCTCCCACGTGTCCATCCTCCACTGCACGGAGGCATCTCGGCTCTTAGTTCAGACTAGTAGGGGTTTGAATCCCGTTTTCCTTTTATTAGCAGTTATGTCCTGAGCCAAGGGACTCGGGCTCTCAGCTTCCTCATCTTTAAGACGGAAGGTAATAATAGCCCCGTCACGGAGATTAGTTGAGATAATAAATATACCGTGCTTGGAACACTGCTGTTATTACTAATATTATTAGCATTATTAGTACCACCCGGGCAAGCATTGGCGTGGATGGGATCGTTTGTTTACGAGTCTCTCTCTCCCCTTTACACCTGGGGGGTTGGCGCAGGGAGAAATGTCAGCTGCAGGTCTCTTCACTTCCCCTCAACCGCCCGCCTGGCTCCCAGGGCAGCCCAGGTGCCGCACGGATATCCTTACCTGTCAACTTGACCCTCACTGGACTGGGAGTTCCCTAGTGGTTTCCGTCTCATCTCGGTTCTTAATGCCTAGCTCAGGATCTACCCAGGAACGGAGGCCAGAGGAAGGTAGCCAAACGAATGAATGAATGAATGAGTGTGTGAGTGAATGCGCAATGTGGTCTCGGGACCACCTGTGCCTGTCCGCTCCCACTCACAGGCATGAGCCGGCCTCCCTTCTCCCTTGGCTCTGACAGGTGGCCTGTGTGTGTGTACTGGGGGGCAGGTGGCTGGACCCCACGCCCCAGGGGAGGTTTACGCTGGAGGAGGGTTGGAGAATTGGGAGGACGGCGAGGAGAATGAGGCTTCCATCGAGGACAAACTCCAACTTAACCGGAGCTTTCCAAGGGTAGGTCGGGCTTCCTCTAGAGGGGATGAGTTCCCCATCACTGGAGGTGTATAAACAGGATCAAGCTTGTGTCCTCGACTAGAATATTAGCACTATAGGCATAGATTTTTTTTTTTTTTCGAGACAGAGTCTCACTATGTCGCCTGGGCTAGAGTGCTGTGGCGTCATCCTAGCTCACAGCAACCTCAAACTCCTGGGCTCAAGGGATCCTCCTGCCTCAGCCTCCCAAGTAGCTGGGACTACAGGCATGCGCCACCATGCCCGGCTAATTTTTTCTATATATTTTTAATTGTCCAATTAATTTCTTTCTAATTTTAGTAGAGACGGGGTCTCGTTCTTGCTCAGGCTGGTTTCGAACTCCTGAGCTCAAACAATCCGCCCTCCTCGGCCTCCCAGAGAGCTAGGATTACAGGCGTGAGCCACCACGCCCGGCCTAGGCATAGATTTTTGTTTGTTTTGTTTATTGCTGAATTCCCAGCTTCTAGAATGGTGCTTGACGTGTACTTGGCAAAAAAATCTGTTGAACAGATGAATAAATAAAGTTATAGAGTTGCCCTTTCACTCGTCCGTTTGCTCATCTTTTTTCCTAACGGGAGGCAGGAGAGAAGACTGAGCGAGAGGGCCTCAGAGACCGACTGCGCCCTCGCTCTGTCACGTGCCTGCTCTCTAAACTAGGCTAAGCTGCCTCGGTTTCCTCATTTGTAAAGTGGGGATGCGAATGGTTCCTGCCCCACGGGGTTGCGAGGACTGAAGGAGTTACTAGTTATAAAACAATTTGGCAAGCATTCAATACATGCTAATAATCATAATTACTTCATTAATCAACTTAATTTACCCTGAGAGGTCATCTAGGCTATTCATTCACTTATTTGTTCAACACATTTTTCTTGAGGATCTGCTTGGTAACACGCACCGGTGTTAGAGCAATGAATGAGATTAAGTCCCCACTTTCATGGGAGCTGGCATTTTGGTGGGAGAGTGCATTAGTTGGGGGTACAGTGTAAGCTACTAGAACAAATAAACCCAACAATACAGTGGCTTAAGCAAATTGGGGGTTTTTTTGTTTATTTGTTTGTTTGTTTTTACCTTGAGTAATACTCTAGAGGTAAGTGGTTCAGGCCTACTAGGGGTAACTGTGCTATCCTCAACATGTGGCTTCTACCTCAGGGTCCAATGTAGCTGCCGCGGCTCCTGCCATCTCATCTGCAACTTAGCACGTGAGAAGTGGAAAAGGGCAAGATAAGTGGTCCTTTCTTTTTAAGGCATGCCCTAGAAGTGTCTGACATCATTTTTATTCATATCCACTGACCAAAACTTAGTCATATGACCGCACCTAGCCACAAGGAAGTCTGAGGAATAGAGTCTCTAGCTGAAGTTTCTAAGAGTTTGAAGCTAGTGGCTTGGAGTTCTGACTCCATATCCCCAAAATAAGTCAGGCCCATTGTGGGATGCTTGGCCTATCTCAAAGCTTGGACTACCAGATTTAGCAAAGCAAAAGACAGGACACCCAGTTAAGTTGAATTTCAGATAAGCGATGATATTTGGGGTATATTTACATTGAACACTTATTCATTGTCTACTTGAAATACTATATTTATTTATTTATTTTTAAGACAGAGTCTCACTGTGTTGCCCGGGCTAGAGTGCCGTGGCATCATCCTAGCTCACAGCAACCTCAAACTCCTGGGCTCAAGCGATCCTCCTGCCTCAGCCTCCCGAGTAGCTGGGACTACAGGCATGTGCCACCATGCCCGGCTAATTTTTTCTATGTATTTTTAGTTGTCAGATTAATTTTTTTCTAATTTTAGTAGAGATGGGGTCTCGCCCTTGCTCAGGCTGGTTTCGAACTCCTGAGCTCAAACAATCCGCCCGCCTTGGCCTCCCAGAGAGCTAGGATTACAGGCGTGAGCCACCGCGCCCGGCAGAAATACTATATTTCATCCGTCATTCCTACTCAAAGTTCTTTCTTGGGTAGGGCCCAAACCATGCCTCTGGAGCCACGTGGGACAGATGTGTATCCGCCAGGCTTAACTATGCACTTACTGGGTGACAGTCATTGCAGGAGGATGCTGCAGACCCAGGGGATAGGCACCTGCCTTCCAAGGCGTGGCAGTCTGGACAGGCAGCTGCATCTTTCCCATGAAGTTGTGTTAGACAGAAGCCCACAATTTGTCACGTGGGACAGCCCGGAGGTGCCCGTCCCAAGGGTCTTCACCCAGTGGGCCAAGGCCTGCCTGGGAAGGCTTCTTGGAGTTGAGCCTTGAGCTTGGAGTTTCCACGTGGTGTCAGGGCAGGGCCCAGGTCTTTGAAACACTCCAGCTCTGGGTCACATCCCGGCTCTGCTCCTTCCTGGCTGTGTGACCTTGGGCAAGTCCCTTTACTCTGCAAACCGGGGTTTTCTCCTCTGTCAAATGGGGGTGAAAACACGACTTACTTGCTAGTGCAGCGGTGAAGATCAACTGAGACAGTGTTTTTTTATAATGCACTTGGCACACGTTTATCTTGCAAAATAAGACCCGGACTCATGTTTCTTGATGAGTTGTTATTATTTTTACTGCGCCTTTGAAGGGAACAAAGGATTGGGATTGTCATGCGGGAGGCGGAAGCACTTTCAGAGCAGGATGGGGGCGGAGGGAGAACAAAGGCAAGGAGGTAAGAAGCGGTGGGGGTCACCTCCCTGGGCACCCCGGCCGGGCGTGGCGGCGGATGACCAGGGCAAACAGGACCCCTGAGGCCAGCAGCACCGTCCCTCCTCTTGTCCCCACGCGCTGCCCCTGGCACCCCTCCCGCTGAGTCTGGTGGGACTCGGTTCCCGCACCCCGCTGTGCCCCAGCCCACCGCGGCCACGGCCACGCTGTGGAATTTCCAATTTTCAGCTAATGTGCAGGTCGTGACAGAGGCTCAGAGGCCCTGGTCGGACATAATGGCAGAAGAATTGTAAATGTCGCCCTGAGTGAATGGCAATGAGGAAGGGCGGGGAGGGGACACTTTCCGTCGGCCGCGGCGCCGAGCCCGGGAATGCATTTTCTCTCGGAGTGTGTCGCATTAGATTTCCAGAGGTGCTCGGGCTCCAGGTACATGTCATTAGTAACAGTTTGGGCGATAATGAATCCTTTTATTTCTTTTCCTCACAGCTCATGAATACATAACGAGGCCCCGCTCAGGCGCATCTGGCCGCCCCTGCTCCTGCCACCTAATCTCGCCCCTGCTCCAATATCCAGGCCGCCCAGCTGGGGCCTGCCTTAAAGGAGCCGCTGCCCTTTCCTGCCTGGGGACGCCTGGCCAGCCGAGGGCTGGACGCCACTGAGACCCAGGCGTGGAGGCGGGTGGCAGAGCCGGGGGATGGGAGGGTCCCCAAACTCGGTTGCAGTGTATCAGCAGGAACTCAGCAATGCTGCTTAGTGAACAGTGACTGCCCGGCCAGGGTGGGGCTGGGTAAAGGCTCTACCCAAGTTCAAGGACCATCTCCTAGAGGTTGGCCAACTGCTCTACCAGGTAGGGCTGTGATCCCATTTTACAGCAGAAGAAACTGAGTCTTAGAAGGGTAGGGAACTCTGCCCTGGGTTTACCAAGGCAGTCTGAGGCTGAGCCTGTCCCCAGCTGGCCGTCATTTAAGGAGGTTCACAGGAAAGGGCATTTGATCAAGGGACTCGCGGCTCTACAAAATGTTTCTCTACGAAGAATTCAGTTTCTATATTTATCATGGACCTGTTTAATTCTATTACTTTACTGAGCAAATGCTTAGTGGAAGAACAAAAGAGTTAGTGTTTTAAAAATTGGACTCGGACTCTTGGGTACTTTCAGGCCTTGGTGGCCTCCTGGCGAGGGGTGGAGGAGAGCGGGCAGGCGGGCAGGGCTTCCTGGTGGGTGGAGGGGCATGAAAAGGTTAGATAGTGGCCGGGCGCGGTGGCTCACGCCTGTAATCCCAGCACTCTGGGAGGCCGAGGTGGGAGGATCGTTTGAGCTCAGGAGTTCGAGACCAGCCTGAGCAAGAGCGAGACCCCGTCTCTACTAAAAATAAAAAGAAATGAATCGGACAACTAAAACTATATAGAAAAAATTAGCCGGGCATGGTGGCGCATGCCTGTAGTCCCAGCTACCTGGGAGGCTGAGGCAGAAGGATCACTTGAGCCCAGGAGTTTGAGGTTGCTGTGAGCTAGGCTGATGCCACGGCACTCACTCTAGCCAAGACAACAGAGTGAGACTCTGTCTCAAAAAAAAAAAAAGAAAAGAAAAGGTTAGATACTGAGACGTCAATGCCTTGCTGGTGGCCTGGGTCTCTGGACTCTGGTGGTTCCGGCTCAGCCAAGTGGCCTCCCCCTTCCAGAACGAAATGGCCTGGATAACAGAAGGCCAGCCCGATGCTGAGGCCGAGCCTGGGACCCCCTGCTAGATGCTTGCTGTCTGCCGGCCACGTTTAAGCACATTTCAAACATTAAAAACTTAACCCCCAGAACAGCTGAGAGGCAGGCCTTGCCATGAACCTCATTTGCCCAGAGGAGGAACCGAAGGCACAGAGAAATTCGGCAACTTGCCCAGGGCCACGCGGCAGTAAGTGGCAGCGGGAACATCTGAACCCACACCCCGTCTGGCTTCGGCATGCAGCTTCTTACAAGCCAGACCTCTGCCTTTCTATTGGGCTTCACCGGAAGGCAGCCAGCGTCAGGATGAGCCTCGCTATAGCGCTGGCCACGTCATCTTTCTGGAAATCCACTGACACCGTGCAACTCTCTGTAATTCCTCTCTTAAATCCGGGCGGTGTTGCTGCGAACTCTTGAAGAAGCCGGGGCCTGGGAGGTAGCTGGGCGATCGGGTGTGTGGGCTCTGGAGTCAGACAGACTTGGGTTAGGGTCTTGGATCTGCTGCTTGTAGCTACGGGGTCTTGGGCAAGCCGCATGGCCTCTCTGCCTCAGTATCCTCATCTGTAAAATGGGATGATTTTACAGGGATATTGGGGAGGTCCAGGTGCCAATACGTGTAAAGCTTCTAGAACAGTGTGCACGATGGCTCAATAAATGTTAGTATTTTTGCAAAAAGCATGGGGGGTGGGGGAAGGACTCGGGTTAGGGTCTCACCATGACCTCATCACCAGCTCTGCCGTCACCTCTTACCTCGCCACCTCCATCATCCTCTTTGTCATTGCCCCCACCACCCATTGTCACATCAGTCCTCACCCCAGCCCCCAGGAAGCACTGGCCTGGGACCTGGATGCAGGTGCCTGGAACACCTGCAGCCCCCAGGCCAAGGACGATGCCATACACCTGCCCTGGGATGTGCCGACACCACCAAATGCCATCAGGAATACAGGTGGAACTCAGATCAAACTGGGCTCACCCACGGTGCTTCGTGGTCACTATGGTCAGTCCCCAGGCTCTGACCCATTATTTATTGAATACCTACTATGTGCCTGTCCTGGGGCTAAGTCCTTTACATTTATTATGTCATGTAACGTTCACACAACTCCTGAGAGGAAGGCATCATTATTTCTTTTTTAGAGACAGAAACAGGGCTCAGAGAGGTTAAGTAATTTTCCCAAGGTCACACAGCAGGTTCAAGGAAGAGCCTGGATTTAAACTTGGGTCTGTCCGACTCCAAAAGGCCCATGATCTTAACCATAATACACCAATACCTTTCCACTACCTACCCATATCCACTTCCCATCCCTGAAGTGCCACCCTGGCTAAGAAATCTTCCTAGTTTAGGGGCAGAGGGGGAACAAACGTCCCCCGTCCTCTTGCCACCATCTGTATCCACTTGCCCTGTGGTCCGAGGCTTGTCTTACGCAGACGGCGCAAGGCTTGTCCCATGGCCAGTGCCCTTCAGGGGTGTGCCCTGCAGCCAAGCCTGCCCTGCGGAGGCTCGGGAAGGAGGGCAAGCTGGGTGTCTGTGCCTCAGTGTCCAGCCCTGCCCTTGGTACCAGCGCCCTTGGCCTGGACCTCACCGCCCCCAGCCGTGGCCATCTGCACCACGCACTTGTGGGAGGCAGTGTGCCCTGGGGAAACTACACCCTTGGGAGAGTCAAAGGCCTCGGTCCCAGCCCCGGCCCTGCCACTTCCTAGCGCTGCGGCCTTCTGGCAAAGGGCTCTCTGCGTCTCAGCGTCCCTGTCTATTAGACGGGATAATCGTCCCCCGCGACTTCCCGTGCATGTAACGCGCACACACTCAGAACAAGGCTCGGCACTGGAGGTTCTCAGTAAACGCTGAGCCGTAATTACACTAAGAATTACTGTTTGATTTCCTTCTCTTCGCGACGGATCTGTCCCGTGGCCATACGTTCAGGACCCCGCCAATACAGTCCCTGCCCGCCGGCCTCGCTGTGATTACTCTTTCCTGTCTTTAACCCGTCTGCTGAGACGTGCCTTGATGGCCCTCCTGCCAGCATATCTCTGATCACGTCAAAGCCGTCCTTAGGAACTTTCAGTGGCTCCCTATTGCCTCCAAGGTAAAGTCCAAACCCCTGAGCCTGGCATTCAAAGCCCGTCCCAAACAGTCCTCAACCTCCCTGTCCAATCTGACTCCTCGACTGCCCCACGCGGCCCCCGCGCTTCCCTGGAAGACACTCACCCACCAGCGCTCACCCCCCTCTACCTGCTGGGTTCTGCTCTCGCTCTGACCCTGCCCGGAGTGCCTTCTCCCCCTCCTCTCCGTCTTACTCCTCTTCCAGCTTGAGTTTCACCTCCTCCAGGAAGCCGCCCCTTCACCTTCCCTCCCTGAGCCTCGACTTCCTCATCTGTCAAGTGGGTGCTCACCGGGCCCGCTTTGGGGCATTTTCATGAGAACTGACTATTCCCAAAGCACAGTAAGTGGCTTGAAAATGGTGGCCATGGTGGGGGCTCATCTCTCTCAATTCTCTCAACCCCCCAGCACTGAGCGGGGCATGCCGGGTAGCAACCTGAACAACCTGAAGCCCCTCAGATGCCCCCATGGTGAGGACCCCCACCCATGCCCCGCGAGAGCCCTCCTGGGGTCCCTGTTGACTCTGGGAGGCCCTGACTGGCCTGGAATTTCAAGCCGAATTTGGTTTGACCTGTTCTGCAGGGCCGGCCCCTAAACCAAACCATATTCCAATGAAGCCCCAGTGCCCAGTGCCCCCTGGGAGGCAGGGACGGAGCCTGGCTGGGCCACTGCCTGGGGCCACCTTCACCAGCCCCTGAACTAATTCCATAATCCTGCCTCCTGCCTGGCCCCAGCAGCTCAGGAAGGGTTCCCTGGGCGGCTCTGATCCCACCTTCCTGCCCAGCCCGGATCTGCGGCCCCTCAGCCCCTCACCAGCCCGCACCAGGGCCCTGCCAGGGTTCTGAAACTCATTTAGGGCCCTCGCTCTGCTGGCTCTGCACCCCTGCCCCCACAGCCCAGCCGGGCCCTGAAACAGGATCCAGATGTTCATCCTCAGTCCCCAGGGTCCCTGGGATAATCCGTGACAGTCCCGGGGCCACAGGAGGTGGGCACAGCTGCAGGGACCGCTGGGATAGAGGACAGAAAAAGGGTAGGGGGCTCGTGTCCAGGGTCAGTGGAGGGATAAATAGACACGCCCAAACCCAGGCATCTGCTGTCCAATCCACTCCACCCTCCTCCAGAGAGCATCCTCACCTCCCCGTGTGCTGGCTGTGTGACCTTGGGAGAGCTGTGAACATCTCTGAGCCTTGTCTTCCTCACCCGCTAAACTGGCTGTGACCTCCCAGCATTGCTTTGAGACCATGTGGGTGAGGGGTAATTTGGCACATGAGCCTGGCATATAGTAGGTATTCACCAAACAGGCTTGGGCAAGTCCCCTCTTCACTTGGAGCCTCAGTTTCTTCATCTGTAAAATGGGGATCATAGTGCCTCCCTTTCAGGGTTTCAGAGCTGGCGTATATTAATAGCAGGAGCTCGACAGATGGCAGGTGCTCCCCGCTGCCTTCCAGTGTGGTTGCTGGTCTGCACTGCGCAGGAGCAAGAGGAAGGCCTGGACTGCGTGGGAGCCCCTCATCCAATGGAGGGTTCAGGGCAGAGAGACCCAGGTTCTAGTCCCAGTTCTGCCTCTAGACAAGCCGCTTCCCCTGCCTGGGCCTCAGTTTCCCCATCTGAAACATAAGGTCGGTTGGGTTCATTGCAAGCTCCCAGAACACAGTAGATGCTCAATAAATACCTGTTGCAGGATATTCAGAAAGCTCTCCATCACCTTCTCTCTTCCTCCTCTACACACCCATTGGCCCTCCTCCTCCTCTTGCTGTCCCCCAAGTGACTAAGGCACCTGTCAGCCTGACAGCCCTTCCCGCAGGCACCCCTTCTGTGCTTTCCTGCCAGTCATAACCCACACTCAGCAGGGGGGAATGAGGACCAGGGACGGGCAGGGAGGACCCACTGGCCTCCCGAGCCCCGGCAGGCACAGGCTGGGTCTCGAGCAGAGGGAGGGAAAGGTTCCACACCGACTTCTTACAGGAGGGGGACAGCTCTTTTATTTGTTTTTAATACACAGCCAACACTTCTCAGTGATAATCCAAACAAGATGAGATGACAGAGCCTCTTACCCACCATTGAAACGAATCTCCTGCCCAAGTCCACCTCTGGTATCGCTTTGCTGGTTCCTCTCCCAGATGCCGTTCCGTGCACCCGACATATAAATGCACCTGCAGAAATTCAGTTTTCAGAGGGTCAATATGTGGGAAACTTTTTTTGTGCCATTTTGAAATGTCACTCACTGTATCTTGAAGATCTTTATTTGCCTGTCCCTGTAACTCCAATTCATTTTTAAAAATTCGTTCCTAATTTTTACTCCACAAATGTTTACTGAACACTCGCTAAGGGCCGGGACCAGGGTATGGAGATTCGTGAGACCCAGACTCTGCTTTCCAGAAACTTACCTGCTAGGAGGGAAGTCAGACATCAAACTAGGCATTTAAGCACCCTGATGGCTGGGGGGGTCAGTGTTGGAGTATGTGGGGGGAGGAGAGGAGCTCTGCCAACCCAGCAGGGGTGTGGAGGGGCGGGGTGGAGGGTAAGCAGGAGTGTTGTGGGTGAAGAGGAAAGAGCTTTTCAGACAGAGGTCGCAGGGTCGGCAGAAGGACGGAGGCAGGAAAAAGCATGCAGGTTCCTGGCTCGCAGCAGCCCCATCTCTCGGTGCCTGGGGTGCGTGGAGGGAAGGAGGGGCGGGTTACATTGGGGGCTGGGCTGGGAAGGGCCCAGAGAACCATCATTTCTAAAATCCAAGTGCCTGCTACTTGGCGGGTGTTGTTCTGAGCTTTACCCACATTAACATCTATAATCCTTGCAACCGTCCTAGAAATGATTATTCTTATTTCTGTTTTAAAGATGAGAAACTGAGACACAGAGAGGCTGAGAGACTTAACTGAGGACACACAGCTGCTTTAATCACTTCACTTCACTGGATCACAAAGGGGTGGGGCAGTATCCTGCTCATGGCTGAGGGCACTTGTCTGCTTATAAAGGAGGTGGGCTGGCAGCTGCCTCATCACCAGGTCGTACAGAGGCCCCACTGGGTGCACGTGCACTGGTGATGCGCTGGGGGATGGGCGGGGCATCTGCCTGCCGGGACCGCACAGGGATGTGGCAAGAGCTGCTGAGTCCAGACCACAGGAGGGCATGGCGGCCAACGCTGGAGACAGAGGGAAGTGGGGTGGGGGACTCCCTGCGTCTTGTTGGGGGGAGCGGGAGCTTGTCCAGGGACAGTCTCAGAGGAAGCAGTGGGCAGGAGGGGCCTGCGGTGAGCAGGACGATGGTAATGGTGGTGTAGACCTCTGGTTCTTGCGCTGGAGTTTGCAACAAGCGTCACCCGGAGGGCTTCTTAGAACCCAGACTGCAGGAGCCTCAGAGTTCCAGAGTCAGGGGTCTGGGGAGAAGCCGGATAATTTGCATTTCTAACAAGTGCCCAGGTGCTGCTGCTGCTGGGACCACCGAGAACCACCGAGCGAGCTGACGGGGGAAGAGAACGGGCTCTTGAAGGGCTTCGCGCAGCCCCCGGCCTAACATTTACCGGGCTCCCGCTGTGCTCTGTGCCTGGCGTGGTGAAGGTGAGAAAGACCAGGTTTGAGCCCCAGCTCTGCCACAGGCCCTTGGGTGAGCCACTAAAGTGCAGGAACCCCAGTGTGCACATCTCCAAGAGGGACAATCCCAGCACCGGCCTCGTGAGTTGTCACCAGGATTCATTAAGGTAATGAGTGTCAGGGTCTTGCCTCTGTGCCTGGCATACAGCAGGCACTCAGTACACAGTGGCTGCTGTGACAAATATTATTAATTGTAAAAATAAGTATTATTGCCCAGTCCTGTGCCAGGGCAGGAGCGTCCCTGGAGGTCATGACATACGTGCCCTGTTGACACAGGTAATCCTCTATTTAGAAACAGCCGCGCCCATGGCTCGTGAATGGCGTCCTCAGCACATCCGGGCAAAAAGGGCCCCGGGAGAGTGTCCACCCCACTTGTCGTGTGAGGATGGGCGGGGGTCACCAAATAGCCTGTGTGTCGCAGAAGCAGACAGATTCAGAGCTTGGTTTCACAGCCTTTTCTTGGTTCTCAGTCACTGGATACATTGAGGCTTGAAGCTGCCTGGATTTTGTTCAGTCTTTTTCCTCCGTTTTTCTTTCTCTGGTACGAGCAACGTCTGCTTTCCTAGGGGAGCTGTCATTAACAAGAGGTGACAGCCAAGAGCAGGGCATTTTTCTTCTAGTCTTCCTTCTCCTATGTATGCCTTGCCTGCTTTTTTAACGGTTTCAAGTTATCGAAGTAACAGAGCGTCCATTTGGAGAGTGAAAAGAAAATCCCCGCCATTCTCCAGGCAAATTCCGCTCACACGTGCGCACTGGCACTTCCAGCCAAGCTGCTGTGCACGCCAGCGTCTTTGAGATCGTGTCCTAGAGTCAGTTTCCTTCCTATGTTACTTGTCTCCTCCTTGGAGTATCCACCTCTCCCGCTGGTGTTGAAAATGTCATAAATTCCATCTTAATGGCTACAGAGTAGCCCACTGAGTGGAAATACCATATTTTCCTTAATCGCTCTCCTGTTGTTGAACCTTTGGGTTGCTCCCGTTTTGGTTCTCGATCCCAGGCACCTCTGTGGAGAGAGTTCGGCCCCATTATAGGTTTTCCCCTGAGGCCTGGATTCCCAGGAGTGGGATCCCCTGGTCGGTGACTATGAAGATGTGTTAGCGTCTTGGTTCCCTTCCTACCCTGCACCCACCACCTCTCATCAGCTTTATTCTAATATGTAGTTTAACAAATTCTGCCTTTGTAACCGGCAGGGCTTTGACCCAAGAGACACAGATTTCACATGTTTCCCCTAAAGCATCTCTGAGGTCCCCAAAGCCGAAACCATCAGAACCCAGGGCAAAACGCTTTCCAAGGCATGCAGGATAGCCCTGCCACTGTTGGAGCAGCGGTCGTGGAGGGCAGAGAACTCTGCCCCGTGCAGCAGACCTGGGCTCCAGCCATTCCCACCCGCCACCCACATCTCTGTCACTGTGTTGCTATGTGATCTTGTGAAACATCTTAGCCACTCCGAGTTATCTTCCAAGTAGCATTAACTCTTCACCCATCTGAATGTTGGTTGGTGGTTTCCCAAGCTTGGTCCATTTCTAAGAGGACTGTTCATTCGCTCAATCATTTATTCAACAGCTATTTAATTCATGCTGCGTCAGGCTCTGGAATCGATTTCTTATTCCTCACAGTTCTGTCTATACTGGCTGGTTCAACAGAAGAATGAGCTAGGGTCAGACAGTCATGGGTTAAAATCCTGTCTCTCTCATGGTTAGTTGTGGGACTTGGGCAGGTCATTGAATCTCTCTGAGTCTCAGTTTTCTCACCTGTAAATTGGGAACAATAACAATAGCCTGGAAGGTGGCTGGATGGATTAAATGATAGAATGCATGTAGAGTATTTAGTAAGCACCCATCAAATATTAGCTATTGCAATAATTAGTGTTACACTATTATGACATTGCATAAAAGAATATCAGACAACTTCTAAGATAGTCTTTTGTCCCATTTTCAGGATGACAAATGCCTTGACTACATGTAGGTTGTGTGGCTGTAGAGGCAGGAGAGAGGCTGGCGACTGCCCAGGAGCCTGCAGGGCGTCCGGGGTCCTGTTTGCCTTCCAGGGCAAGGCAGGCAGGATCCAAACACCTTCCTGTCCACGGCTTAGCATCAGACTCTAAAACAGGTGAACTGAGGGTTAGAGGGCTTCAGTGTGGACCAGACAGATTGAATGTTGGAATGAGGCAGGGCCTGAGCATTAGAGTGATGTCATAATTAGAGGTGACAATGTTATAATGTTAGGATGTTAAAAACGACTCAATATCAGAGTATGTGGGTGTTATAGTAACGGGTAGAACATTATACTAGAAGAACTTTGGCTTTGGAAAGCTGTGAAAGAAGATCCGGCCTTTTGCTGAATCGGTAGACATAAAAAAGCCACAGAGAAAATGCGGTATAACTTTTCTGGGAGATGGTGGTCGTCGTTGTAGATAGAATTTGGAGGGGAAAAGTTTGAAACCAAACTGGTACCATTTTTATACTGTAGCATGCATTTGGGAGCAGAATGCAAAATTTGTACGCATTTCTAACATTAGAAAAACATGACCATTGAAATAAATGTTGGTCAAGGGTGGGCTGTTTGGGGTTATTTGCCCACCCGAGTGCCCTGGGCCTGGCAGTCACAGTTCCTTGCCCCTGTCCTTGGGAGGCTTGTGGAAAAACGTGCAGATCAGTCCCTTCATTCTACAGGTGAAGATGTGGAGGCCCAGAGATAGTAAGTGACCTGGCCAAGCCACGTGGGGGCTTCGCAGAACGAGGAGTGGAGTCTGACGTCCCTGTCCTCAGCCCCACTGCCCCGCTGCTCCCTGGGTCATGGTCTGACCAGAGGCCAGGCAGGTGCTTGGTAGCCCTGCTCCCTGTGCCTGACACGGCTGGATTCTGCCTTGGAGCGAAGCTAATTTTACGCATGTCTCATTTAACCTGCTAGCTATTGACTGCCTTTGCTTCCTAGGACATATCTTATTTACTCATATATTTTTGCCAAGAAAACAAATAGTTGGGAAAAGGTGGTCATCTGGTCTACCTAGAACACACACTTGAGTATAGCAGGGTTTTAGAGCTGGGAAGCCTGGGTTCAGATCCTGGCTCTGCCCCTTCCCAGCTGTGTGATCTTGGGCAAATGACATAACCTCTCTGTGACTCAGTTTTTCCATTTGTTAACTGAGGTTGATATTAACCTGATAATATTGTTGTGAGGATCAATGAGATAGGAGCCTTAGCACAGTGGCTATGACCGAGAGTGGTGTTTGATAAACAACATCATCGCGATCATCTCTTTCCTTCCTGCTGCCCCTCGACTCACCCCTCCGTTCATCTTTCAATACCCTGGTGTCTGTTTCAGGCATAGAAACTTGACTCACCCCCACATACCAACACGTTTCCGAGTGATGAACATTTGGGGGCTTGGGCTTTTCTTAATGAACTGGAAGAAATTTTTTTTTAAGTATCTCGAAATCCCTCAGCAAGCTGGGAGCCAGAGCATAAGAGGGGAAGTTCGTACCTGCTGAAAGCCTGCCGTGCCCTCTCAAAGTTAACTCTCACGGCCTCCATGCAGGAGAGTATTATTACCTCTGTCCTACAGATGAGGAAACTGAGGCACTGAGACCGGTTACTTTGGCCAAGTTCAGAGAGCGAGAAACAGATGGAGATTACATCCTGATCTAATCCTAAAACCCGTTCTCCTTCCACGAGGACATCCCATTTTGCATTCTGAGCTGGAGCATGACCTAGTCTTCACCTAGCCCTGGGCCAGGGAGGAGATTGGGGGGTGGTAGCACACGGGGCAGGAGGGCATCAGAGGAAGAGGGCGTGTTCCAAGTTCGCCAAGCCTCATGAAGTACCTTCCAAACAAGCGGCTGGAAGACGCGGCAGTGGGTCTGGACTCGCTTCGGCGGGTCCCTGCGCTGGTCTAGAATACCCGGTTACTCCCTCTGTGGAGTGTCGTGTGACTCCCTGGCGAGCGGTGTCCGCCAGACAGGCGGTCTCACGAGGGGACCGAGTTGAAGCATGGAAAACAAAAGCAAATGCGCTAAGCAAAAGGCAGAGGGATGCTAAACGGCATCTTCTTGACGTTTCTCCTCCGGCTTCATTTACGTCTCAAAGAGAAGGCAGGAGGACAGCCCTGCCGACATGGAGGAAACCTGGCCAGGCCAGACTAGCCCGGGATGGGCCTGAGGAGCAGCCAGGCAGGACACAGCCGGCCAGAGAGAGAAGTGAGACCGCACCGCAGACTGGAGCCGAGTTCTGGGGCAGCAGACGGGGTGGGGAAGGCTGTCCAGGGGATGACAAGTCAGGACAGGAGGCTCAAGTCAAGACCAAGGGCGAAGGAAGAGCTCTGCTTTTAGGTACTTGGGATGCAGATCTAATGTCCTAAGAGATCCACCCAAAGTTCAGACCAAAGGGATGGGCTGTTCAAGATGGCGGGTTTACAGACACAGGGCAGGGATGGATTAGGGTAGGAATGACCTTCAGCAAGGTCACTTGGCTTGGGCAATGAACAGAGAACTCCATCCATCTAGTTCTGTAGCTAAGACCCACCGGCCACCTCCCCTGTCCCTTCCTTCTGAACCCCAAAGCTCCATGAGGCTGGCTCAAGCCACAGGCAGTGGCTGGCTGTTCATGCTTTCGTCTCTAGCCACAAAGAGACAACAGAATGGAAAAATAATTAAAAAATAAGAGTGGAGGTTGAGGGGGGTGTGCCTTGGCAGGGGGGAGGGCTGGGGGCTCGGGGAGCGATTTCCAGAGAGGAGCGGGATGGAGGGTTGGAGCGGTTGGCGTCGTGATAACCAACAGATGCGATTCTGCAGATAAGCGTAGCAACTTAGATAAATCTCGGGCTTTGGAGGTGGGCGCCGGCGTCCCCTCTCCTCCGTCTGCCTTTTTTCAATTTTATCTCTGAGCCAAGGGAGGGGGAGGGGGAGGGCAGGGAGGGGGGCCAACTTCATCTTCGGGGACTTTGGCTTTTCTTTTTAATGTGTTTTTCCCAGAAGGTGGGAAATGCCAACACACACTCGGAGACCTAGAAGGCGGCCTGTGTTTTTTAAAAGGCGGCAGACAAAAATCAAAATATTTGAAAATGTATTTCATGGTAATTATGTCATATTTCATGGGCTGGTGCCACTACTGAAAGAGAGGCTGAATGCCTTAATTTGTATAGAAATTGTAATCATTTGTTCATTTCAAGGTGAAAATTGCATTTTTTAATTTAAATTGTATCCTGCATGATAGTCTATTATCTAGTAAAATTGTCTCCATGTCTGAATGCCTTATATGCAGCTGCAATGCTTGTTACAAATCCACTTGTATTCATAAAAGCAGGTGGACATCTCAGGAAATGGAAGCCGTTGTGTGTGTGCGTGCGTGTGGATGTGTGTGGATGCGTGTGGATGCATGTGGCGGCGGTGCTTCTTCTTGGCCATCTCTCACGCCTGCCTTCCTGGCTACCCGCCCCCCACTTCCGACTCGAGTGTCAGCATTCCAGGTCTCCTTAACAGACCATAATTAGTTGCAGTAAATGAAGAAGCTGCACAACGTGGAAGGACAAACCCTGGACTGAGGCAGGGGCTGGGCAGGGCTCTGCCTCTAGTGAGTTGCAGCCCCTGGCAGGTCGCAGCCCAGATGCCCTCGCTGGGCCGTCTCCAAATTAGACGCTCGACCTCCTCCAAGTGAAGGTTCTGCACCCACGTGGCAGCAGAGTGGTAAATCGCCTGACTCTGACTCCTGGTTTCGCCACTTGCTAGCTGTGTGATCTTACCCAAATTCCTTAACCTCTCTGGGACTCAGTTTCTTCCTCTTTAAAATAGGATAACAACAAAGTCTACTTCATACGGTTGTTACCAGCCAAATCTTCCTGCCACCTGTTCATAAGGCCCCGGAGCTAAGAGTGGTTTTTGCATTTTTTTAATGGTTGAAAAAATAAATCAAAAGAAGAACAATGTTTTGCGACATGAAAGTATGTGAAATGCAAATTCAAGTGTCCATAAAGACAGTTTTACCGGAACGCAGACATGCTCATGTGTCTGCATGTGGCTTCTCTCCTGCTGCAAGAATCAGAGTTGAGTGATTATGACAGAAATTGGGTGGCCCGCAAAGCCCAAAGTACTTGCTAACTGACCCTTTATGGGAAAAGTATGCCAATCTCTGAAATAAGTAAAGCGCTTAGCCCAGTGTCCGGCACGGGATATAAGGGAGTTTGGGTGTTAGGAAGAAAATCAATCAACCAGTGTTTATGTGAAAGTTCCCATACACCCAGCTTTTACTGGTATACCCTAGTCAAAGACAGAGAATTTCTCTTTGGGGAGAAAGCCAGAATTGGGGCTCTGTTTCCCCAGAGGAACTCAACCCAGAGTTTTCCTGGAAATTTCGTGAACTATTTTTTTCAACTCTGGGATGTCAGAGGAGCTCTGGATCAGGAGTTGGATGCTGTCGTCTACCCACTGACTCTGGACCTCAGTTTCCCACCTGTAAAATGGGTCCCTTCCAGCAAAATGTATGACTGTGAATGCCCCATACCCCATGTAAACGGCCAGAGTGTTCCTGGTGCAGAGCAGCTGCCAGGAATGGTTAATGTCTTCCTCTCCTTTCTCTGGGGTAGAGTCTCTTGGGCATTGCAGGACCTTGTTTAGAAGCATCTACTACCCAATTTTTTAGCTCATTCATTCATTCACTCATCCAGCAATTTCCAAGCATCGCCTATGTCCCAGGCATGGTTTGGGGAAGGCTCCACTGTGGGCCTTCGTAATGGCGCCCTTTGGCAAAAGAGAAAGAAAACCGGCACTCAAACTCTACCTGAGTGCCCTTTGGTGAGTGACTTCATCTCTGAGTCTCAGTTTCCCCAACCAGAAAAGGGAACTAATAATTTCCCTCTCCCTCACAGGATTATGGGGAAGGATTCAAAGAGATGGTGTGTGTCACAATTCACAATCACAAAGATGTGGAAACAACCCAAGTGCCCATTAATACATGAGTGGATTAATAAGATGTGGTCTATGTATACCATGGAGCACTACCTCAGCCATAAAAAATGGTGATCTTCCACTCTTATGTGCACATA